>NC_064443.1:8787878-9090909 GCF_023343835.1 Lagopus muta | reverse complement strand
CAGGCCTGTGTGTGTGTCCTCGCTGTGAGGTGCCCGCGGTGGTCCCTCGCGAAGCAGAGTGCGTTGTATGTGGCGTGCTGCGCTGCTCCTTGCCGGTAGGGTAGGGCTGGGGGCCGGGGCTGCCCATAATGCTGGGAGGTGGGTGGTGGCTGTGCTTGAAGTGGTGGGGGGGAGGGAGGGGGGCGCCTGGATGCTGCTTTAGAGACAAGCAGGCTGCCTGAGGAGCGATTTATGCTGCCAAACAGGAGGCTGGGAGAGCTGGCAGTTATTGCGAAAGGAGCTCTCGGCATGTGCAAAGCCTGACTCAGTTCTGAGGAGTATGAGAGTGGATGTTGGAAGTGCTTTTTGTTCTGAGCGTAATAAGGTAAATGAAATGATGGATGCATTATTAATGCCCAGGTATATTGAGGCTAATAAAGATAGGAATACTTAATGATTGTATTTAAAAAGAAGTGTGCTTTGTTTCTTGTAAATAGTGGAATTCTTGCAGTAGTAAGGCAGTTATTAAAAGAATAGGCTGCTGTAATCTGAAGGGAGAGAGGTAACTGCATCAGAATGAGTAAGTCTTACCCAATAGCTCTGAGTTATTTAAGTAAAAGCAGGAATTCTCAACACTGTTTTCTTGCAAGCTAAGAATACTTGCTGATAAGCAGAGTTGTTGGGATATGTATTGGTTTTTTTTATGAGTAAACTGAGAACACATGATAGAACAAAGTCCTCCCAACTGTAAGCAAGCTGTTCTTTGTTTGATAACTACGAATTGGAAATGTTAAAGCTTCCAGCACCTGGCTGGCCAGCTCTGACCTGTGCTTAGCACTGTGCCTTTTGGTGTGGGTTAGTGCTGGGGAAGTGGGGAGTTCCTTTTGGGAGCAGTACACAACCAGCAGTATGCAGTGCTTGGCTGTGATTTCAAGGCTCCCTTGTGGCTGTTCTGCGTGTGATCAGTGGTGGTACTAGTGATGTGTGATAGAGGCTGCAGCCTTGCTGTGCCTCCAGCAGGGCTGGGCTGGCAAAGTGAATGTACTCTGCACTTAAAAGATAGATTTGAGGTTGTCTTGGGTGGAGTTGTTTGAATATTCCTTGTTTAATAATCAGAACTCCGTTGCTGTGCTTCTTCAGGAAGAACAAGTATACTTGTCTCTTTTTCCCCCCCTCCTTGTGACTTCCAACAGCTGACTGAACACATGACTTGCTCTCCATGAACTAATGAGCAGGCTCACCATGCCTTTAGAACCCAAAGTAGCTCTAATAATGCCACTTCCAAGTACTGCCCTTTCTTTTCTGTACTGTTAATATTCCTGTGAGATGGGGGTTAATCTGTCCCCTCAACAGGAAAAATTATGAAAAAACTACTAGCAGTTTCTTGCTTTCTTCACCTGCAGCATGAAGTATAACTGGTAAGGTCTGAAATTCATTAAATTAAACTTTCCCTTTGCCCATGGTGTTGTGCAGTGGCCAGTGTCCTCAAATACTCTATTAATAGTTCAGCATGGCACGCTGAGACTTACACCTTAAAATGGAAAGGTGCCAAGGTAAAAGCTTAAATAACTGTTGCAGTGACTGTGCTACAGTCATCCTTTCCCTTCTGCCAAATTCAGTGCATCAGCCACCATCCAGAGCAGCGCAGATGTGTTGTGAAGCAGGTGAGTCCTGAATTGTAAACCGAAAGCATACAAACTCTGCTATTGAATCTCTCCTGAGTTTTATCTGAGGAAAACAACATCCTTTGTTTTCTACCCAAAACCAATGTTTGGGGAAAGAGATTTACCAGATTAAATTTGTGCAGCACCTTCTTAAAGCTACTGCTTTAAGGCTGCTGGCTTGGAAGGTCATGCGAATTACCTGTCAGAGCAAATCTCTGGCAAAACTTGTCCTTGAGGAAACATGACGATTAAGATCAAACCATCTGTGCAGAACTATATATAGTTTTGTTTCTGACATGTATGAGATTTTAGTCTGACTTCTCTGCAAAAATGAGACTATCTTATGTGGAACTTAACATTTGACTGTAAACAAAACTGCTTGTGCTGGATTAGGATGTTCTTTCAAATGTTTCATCCAGAGATGGGTGCTTGGTGAGCCTGGGCTTAGGAATGAAGGCTGTGGAATAAGGCACAGGGTGTTTGCATTTCTGAATGAGCTTAGGAGTGTCTCGGCTCACAGATGCTTGCTGTCCCTCCTGTTGTAGCATACCAATTTCTTTAATAACAGAAGTAAACTGAGTGTGCAAAGTGAGAGTTTGGTGCTTACCAGTGTTCTCTGCCTCCTGGGCTTTCCCATGGCTGTGACCTGAGCTGCTCTGAAGCACTTGCTAGGCTTGCTGGTACTGAGGTCCTTTTGGTAGAAGGGGGTGCAGATGAAAATGAACTTGGTGCTGAACTTGGCTGAGTGCTAGTATGTTTATGCCTTGTATGCTGGTCTGACAGCAATCCAGCATCCTTCAGATACTGAAGCACTTCTTTGCACAGCATTGTTTTGATAATTGCAGTTTAATTGCCTGTTGGAGTTGGGTTGACTTCCCCCTGCAGCCTTTCAAAATGATCTCCTGCAGTTGCTGTGTAGCAGTCTGCCTTCAGACACAGAGAAGTTGTGGCACTAAATTGTGAGGGTAAAAGGTTGCTTTCTGCAGTAATGGTCCAAGCATGGGCTCTGCTTCTCAAAACGGAATTGAGCACGGTAACAAATTGAATGACAGTAGCTAATATAGCATTTGCTGTTTTACAGTTAGCTGCCTTATTAAAAGGTTACTTCCCTTTAAATGCGATTTGAATAAAACTTCTAAATGAGTGCCCAAGGTCAGTGGCTTCAGTTGTGCTGTTCAGAAATAGTAGGCAGTTAAAGGAGGCTCCTATCACATGGCTGCTGCTAGCTTTCAGTATGCTTGCTTCTCCTGCTGCATCCCCACAAACAGAGCGTGCTTGAACTCTGCATGCTGCTGCATTTACTGCTTGCTGGAGATCTGCTGTGATGATGTCATTGTTGCTGTTACTGCTGCTCCTGTGAGACTGCTTCTCCTTCCTGGTGCCAGAGCCAGCACTCCATGCATGAGAAAGCTGTGTCAACACTGCTGTTGCTAACTCATGCTCGGTCAGTGACGGAGGGGAACAAGCTTGTCTGGGCCACAGAAGTGTGTTGATTTACAGCTGATCTCAAATAGCCTTGACGTCTCTCGCTGGGAAGTTCTGAGGGCACGACTGTTCTCACAGGGCAGAGCAGCTTCAGGAAAGGTGCACTGCGCTTGAGATGGATTGCAGTGTAAACTTGTGCCAAGAATCCTATTTGTGCAGTTTGAAAGCACTTGAGGTAGTGAGTGATTTGCCCTCCTGCCCATCCAGAACTATGACCTGAAGCTGACGTTTCATAGCTAACTGTGCTTGCTTGAGTTTTAAGCAGAAATTCCTAAAATAAATGGATAGATCTTTATGTAGCTACTCAAGGAAAACTCCTGGAGCCTGTACTAGCTCACTGCATGTTGCAGCTTTGATCACCTGGCAGACTAGCTGGACTAGTTAAGCAGTGGGTGAAAGTGAAGGCAGATAGCTGGAGCTTGCCTTTGGAGGCTTCCTGGCTGTGGAGTACTGGACTTTGATTGCTGGGACTGCCAGTCTTATCTAATGAGTCCTTACCAAACACTGGGTCTCTCTTTGCTGGAAAGCAGCTTGAATGGTAGCCTGCTTGGTGTTCATCTCTTCCAAGTGGGCTGAGTCACTTGGCTCTGTAGGTTTCTCCTCAACTTGACTCCTGGATACTGCTAATGTATCTGAACTGCAATCTGGCACTGTGGTAATATTGGCTTGAGCATGAGTGGTGAGACAGCTGCAACGAAGGCATCCCTAGCCCTGATCTTCCCTCTGGCAAGAAGATGTAGCTTACCAGTGCTGTCTTATGAATAATATGCAAGTCACTTCAGTGAAACTGTTCTAGTCCTTTGCAGAGAATAAGAGAATAACTGAGCTGGTAAATGTTGCAGGAGCTGTGCAAGGGGGAGTAAGGGGCAAAGTATGAGTTTGAAACAATCTCCACTGTAGGAATTCCTTGTTAGATGTTGACTCAGCTGTCATGGTAAGCTGTTTCCCTCCCATCCTGGGACTGTAATACTTGTCCTTCCTGCTCAGCAAACTGCGGTAGCATAGTAAGAGGTGTTGAGTATGAGTAGGATCAGGACTTCTGCTCACAGACCTAGGTGTAGTTCTTAGATTGCAGTGTGTCTCTGGAAGAAGTCACCTGTCTTTGAGCAGACTTATTCTCAAGAATAAGACTTCCTGAAATAAGAGGAAGGATGTTGCTGTTAATGCTGGTTTTGTAGTTCTTCACATTTGCATGTATGGGATTGGATCTATCAGTATTTGTCCTGTCCCACTTACTAGGATCCTGGTGCTAAAGCAGAACAGCTGAGGTGCATCGTCTTGCAGCCATTTCTCATGCCATTGTTTGTGACTTGAGTGCCTGAACCTTTGTTGAAGTCTTCTCAGTTACTTGTTTCCTGCCCAGCCTCTAGGAACTGGGAAAACTAGCAGCCAGGAGTAGATAAAGTAAGGCTTGAGTATCAGTGGCAAGGTCTAAGATCTGTGTTTTGCTTACCCCTCCAAAGGTTATCTAACACCTCCTGTCTGTGTTTCTAAAACTGAAAGCATGATAGGAATGTGTAAAATCTTAGCAAGCTGGAAACAAAACAAGAAATTAATCCCAGTACTTGAAATATATAGTTGGAGATGGTAGAGACTTAGCGACTTCACTGTATCTTAGTGGCCTGACAAACCTGCAGTATTTTGAACTGGTCAGGTTTATTTACTGGTTATCTTCTGGATTATAACCCAGCTGCCTCTGTCTCACTAACGTGGGAACTGTGCTGGGCTTTCAGTATTCATAGAGAGGTTCCTGAAACTTGTTTGGTTCCACGGATGAGGTGGCTGTGTGCCAACAAGCTGGCAGCCACGGCAGTGTGATGCAGGCTGTATGGGCACCATACCATGTTTCAGTTGTATAAGGTTCGTGTTGCTTGCTTTGGCAGGTCTCCATCAAGGATGTTCTGGTAGAGGCATGGCAACACGGAAGCTATGCTGGTACAGCTAAAATACTTTGTGCAGGCAAGGCCCTTAGTCAAGACGCATGGCTTGCTGCCTAGTGTCTCCCAGCAGCCAGTGGATGTGCTCAGCTCTCCTCCCACATCCTGAGATTGTCTCCCCCAGGGCAGAAGAGGGGAAGTTGAGCTTGCTTTAATAAAGGGGGAGGGGTGTTAAAGCAAGCATGCCTGCTCTTGTAACAGCCTTATCCCCAGGGAGGATTGGAGTTAGCTGGGAACTACCTGAAATCCTCAGGGACTCAGAGTGCTGCTTCCTCCTGGGAGGTAGGGGCACATCAATATTCATACCTGAATGGCAATGTAACTTGAGCCTACAAAAGGAGGGTAAGTGAAATCTTCAGGCTCTTGCTAGCAGTCTGCTGAGGCTCTTATGTGTCTTCTCATCCCTGGGAGGAAGATACCCTGTAGTGTGAGGGGCCTTTCCCTTCTGGAGGAAGTCTGGGTGAGGTGGACTAAGAAACCTCATGACTGGGAACATCCAGCTCGGAGAGAAGCTCTTTGTACGGCTTTCTCACAGGGCTGTTTTTGTACAGTGTGAAAACTGCTGCTTCAGCACCTTGGTTTTCTCAGTGTCCTGGACTGGGTGCTATGTGCTTTAGCACATTGCCTATTTTGAGGCCTTCCTGTACAGTTGCAATCTCAAAATACCTGCTGCTGGCTGTGGAGATGATGATGTTTGTTCTCAAGCGAGCTATCCAGGATGGCTGCCCAGCATATCTGCCCTTATTGCTGGAGATGCTGTACATCCCTTCCCCTGGCTCAGGGCATTTCTCACCTGGGAGAGCTTGCTTATGCTGCTGTAATCTTATAATGAGCAGCAGCCCAGGTAAAGTAATGTTTGTGCAGATATTGAGATCTGACCTCCAGACCTCTTCTACTGCTCTTAAACATGCAAGTGGTCTGACTAAACATGCAGAGACACATCTACCTTTGTACTGTAAGCAAATGAACTGGGGCTTGCTTAGCTCCCACTTTCCAACCATGTAATCAGATCAACACAATGCCTCCTCCAGAGAAGGTGGCTGCAGTGCTACCTAAACCACGAGGGACAGCTTCTAAGCTCTGCTCCTGAGCTGTGGAGGTGGAGGCAGGTCCTGCCTTGTTTAGACTTCTACTGAGCAGTCACAACTTGGTGGCAGCTCCAGAATAACAAACTTGTTCAGTTCCCTCAGCTAATACTCCAGGATTGTGCAGGCCCAAAACAACTCTGATCTGGAGAAGTGCCGGGAGGTGTAACAGGGCTGTGAATCAGTGAGGTTTGGCCTGGAGAACTTGGCTTTGAAAGCTTGGGCTTTGAGCTCGACTAATCATGTGCATCAGTGCCTCTCAGGAATGTTGTGCTCTCCAAATCTGTGCTTGCTGCGCTAAGGGAGCCCCAGCTGAGCTGGAACCTCGGGGAGAGCTGACCCCTTCTCATGTGCGAGTCCTGTGATCCCTCTGCACACATCACTCCTACCAGGCACTGGCAGCATTGCTCCTGCCTTCCATCTGTCCTGGCACTGACTAAGCTGGCATTTGGGATGTCCTCTTCTGTGGAATTATCAGAGCTCTTGTGTGCAGCTGGAGGAGTGTGCACAGGTCTGACATGGCACCCATCCAGCAGTGAGCTCTTGGACCAGCTCAGCTGGCTGCTAGCACCACCTCATACCACTTGCTTGTGCTGAAGCAGACTGGTGTGCTAAGCTCCATGTTGCATTACTGAGCTGTGGCTGGCTGCTTCAGCTTGCTTTTGGAGCAGCTGTGCTGGAGGCTGCAGCTCCACCCTCAGAACAGGGTGGGAGTTTGCTGCAGCCAGCCCTAGTCGAGAAGCTGATTCCTTTGGGATCCTGAAACATGTTTTAATATTCTGTTTTGATCTGAGTTGTGTCAGTGAAGAAAGCCCTGGGCTTTCTTCAAAAAGGGGAAGCTTTTGCCTTCTGATTCCTTGGTAGGGTTGGCAGACTCTGCACAGTGTACCTATGCTTGACAACTTGTGATAGCTTGTGTAATACGCTGTATCAAAAAGTAACCTGTAGTTGAGACTCAGTTCCATAAAGAGCAGCGATTGCTGCTTCCCAGGGCTGGGAAAGGTACCAACTGGACAGAAGCTGGCTCTTGATGCAGCAGGCAGCCTAGCTCCTGAGCAGGGAACAATGAGCTATGAGCTCTTGGCTGGGTACCAGCAGGAAGGAATATGTTGGTTGCAGCAGGAACACAAATGTGTGGGGAAGAAGGAGGTGGAAATCAGTTATGAGCTGCTGTATCAGTAGAATGTACTCTTCTGTGTAACTGTCACAGGAATAGCTTGCCAGCTGCCTTTGTGGACTTTGCTTTAGCCGACTGCTTTGCTGTGGTGGATTGGTGAAGCCTGGAAGCACTTCTGACCATGTGGACTGTGGTAGCCCACATTTCTTGTTCCATAGGAGCCTGTCATCCAGAAAGGCAAACCTTATAAAGAGCAGTTCTTGCAAGCTCTCTACCTGAGTGACAGGATGTATCTAACTTGCTGCTTAGGCACAAAGCCAGCACATGTCCTTGCTAGATGTGAGACTTTCCTAGATGGGAAGCTCTCAGCCAGCTGGAGAGGCTGAGCTATTGGTAGATCTGTCATGGGAGGAGGTTGCCTGCCTGTATGGCTCCTGTCATTGCAAGGCTCAACTTGCTACCAGAACTAAATGTGCTTTTGTAGCTGTCCTCAGTGTGAGGCTGCTAGGCACTTGCTCCACTTGTAGAGAGCTCAAACTTGGTGAGGAAAACACAGCAGCTTAGGTGCTCTCACAGAACTTAAAATCTACTTCTGGCTCCTTGCTTGAAGACAACTTAGCATCTCTTAATCCACGTTCATACAAAAGTAACAGTCTCTGCTGACTGTCCTGTAGCAGCTCTCAGCCTTTTTCCAGCTGAAAGCACAGGGTTGTGGCTCTGCTCATGGGCTCATGTCACTCTGGAGAAATGTTAGAAGCTCAATCTCCACTTGTCTCAGATCAGCAGTCATGTTGAATTGCTCATGCTGACACCTGTAGCTTTACATTAGCAGACACCTTATTCATGTTCTCCATGACCAGGTAGATGGAACTGAGCTGTTACAGAACCGTGTTTATGGGATGTGTTCAGCTCTTACTTGAGGCCCTGCTGCAAGTGGAGATTGCTGAGATGTCAAGACAGAGTTTCTGGACCTCCTGAGCTCTGTACAAGCAGAGCTGTGATCCTGGTCAACTAACTGCAATCACAGACTATGTGCCTTACCAGGACGTGATGCCTTTCATTGTCTTTGCTTAAAAAGTCACAGCAGGGCTCATTGTGAGCATGGGGTGGATGATATATGCCAGTTTCCTGTTTTCTCATGTAAGAGCAGCATGAACATCCAGTGAGCCCCTCACTTCAGTGGCTGAAGGTCCAAGCAGATGTCACCTCCTGTAGTGCCAAACATCCCTGGAAACTTTCTGGTTCTGGGAAGAAATGGTTTCTGTGTGAGCTGGTTCTGAATCATTTTTCCAGCTTCAATCTCCTTGAAGAAATGCAGAACCATTGAGAAGGGGAATAAAAATAACTCTTGGCTATGGAGGCTTAATGCTCTGCAACCTCCCCCACATGAGAAGAGGGAACAGAGGTAGCGTTTCTGTGTCGGAAATGTACGTAGCTGCTTTTCAGAACAATTTTGATTAATTCCAGGGTAAAGTTTTCTTTACAGAAGGCTTTCCTAGTATTCAGGTGGCTGTTCCTCTGCTCAGACTGTGGTGAGCCTATCTCTTAATGGGGTATCTTCTCATGGAACGCCTGCTCACTATTGCCCTGTCTGCAGGACAGGGAGTAAAACAGAATTCTGAAGAATCGTGGTGAGTTTGTCTGCTTGGTGCTTGCTCACCTCCTGTTTGCACCTTGTCTGAGCAGTGTTAAATGTCCCTGCCAAAGGACTGGGGAAGAGAAGTGGGCTGCAATAGTCTTGTTTCAGCTTTGTGCTACCTTCTAGTGGAAGGCACAGATGGCAGGCTGCTAGATGCAGGAGCAGAGGGCTCCTTATCAAATGGCCCTGTTCACCTAGCATCAGCTTGGGTTGCTTTGCTGGTTAAAATTGTGATTTGAACTGTTTAATAGTGAAGGAGCAATGGTAAACTGCTCGGGTGGCTTATTGGCAGGTTTAAAACCAACATGCTGCTATCTTCCATAAAGCTGAGTGTCCTTGCCCAAGCCTGGCTACTTCTATACCCAAACTGTTCCTGAGTGACTTAACAGGGTGTTTCTATCACAAGGCCTACTTCTGTCTGAGTGTAACTAATATAAGAGATCTAGTGGGCTGCCAGTGTGAGCTCCTGCTGTTCTCTGCTTGCACCAACCTAATTAATATTGAAGTGCCTGCACTGTCACCTGACGCATGAGCATCTCTAAGGAATCCTTAACCATCCATTTCTACTTGAGCTAAAACAGCTGTCTTAATATAGCCAATGAAAGGACAATTGTAATGTGCTTTGAAGCGACAAGGGAAGTCTAATTAGATTTGGCACAGACTCTTTACTCTTGCATCTAGGCAATTGTGCTACAGAGCTTCATCAGACTCTTCCTGATTCTTCTGTTTGGCCAGCTAAGTCAGCAACATGTGCAGGTGTGTTGTGAGGGTTCTCCCTTCCTGCTTTTGTGGGCCAGTGTTACACAGGTGGTAATATTACTGACAGTGAATGTGCCGTTCTAGGCTGAACCTCATGGGAGTCAACACTGGTAATGGCTTGCTTTCTTACAGGGATAGGCACTAAAAACTGAGTGGACAGACTTCTCTCTCCCCTCTGAGGAGCTGCATCATTCCTTTGGCAGCTGTAAAGCCAAGAGAGAGGAAGGTGCTGACTGGCCTCCCAACTGATGGAGCTTTGACAGCCCCTAAACAAGGCTAGATGGGTGTGCTGGTAGGCTGTGTTATCATCAATCATCCAGGTGACTTCTCTATGGGAGACTTGGCACAGTGTAAAACAAAACTGATATCTTGAGGCAGATGTTAACATTTCTCTTCAGGACTTCTCTGAAAGAGGAAGTGTTTGTTCAGAAATGCTCCTGGGACTGGATGGGAGCCCTGTGTGAGCTCACACACTGCCATCTTAAGGGCTTCTGTGACTCTTGCAGGATGCTGCTCTAGAATAATCACACCAGATACCATAAAGCAGAGAAGTTGCATGCATGTTACAAAATGGTCTCAGCCTTGGATACCACCGATTTGGTGAGTTCAAAACTGTGGTGGTGCTCAACCTGAGCTTGTCATGCTGGAAGTCTGGGAGAACCCTGTGGAACCTACATCTCAGCTTGGCCCAGTACTGCCTAATGGATATAAAACCTGCACTGTCTGTCAGCAGAAGCTATATCCTTGTTCTCCTGTAGTTTTGTACCAGCAATGCTCATCAGAAATGAGATCTAAATAGCTTAGGACATGTATGTAGTTGTGTTCCTGGAGTAGTTTGAGCCTTTGGCTTCCTTTGTTAGAGACCCCAGTTAGGATATCAGGGCTTCTTCAATCCATCTGAATCTTTAAGATCTTGGTAGGACAAGTCACACCTCTGTTTAGCACAAATGGCAGCTTTAAAGCTGGAGCTGCTGCTGGATACCTGCTCAGCCATGCAGAATGTGATAAGGATCAGGGAAATGGCAAAGTAGTGCTATAGAGATCAACTTGATCTTAAACTAGAAGGCCTGCCTTCTGTGGGAAGGCTCCAGGACATCTGCAGGTTTTGAAAGATGTGTTTTATCAGGTCTGCTCTCCAATGACAGCCTTCTCTGAGAATGGCAAAAAGCAACTCTGGGGTTTCATTCTATGTGTAAGGAGATGGTTATTAAGGGGGCTTGATCCAACTGCTGGCTGGGCTTGGAAGCAGTATCCATCAGGAGTGGTAAAACAGGGGTGAGAAGCTCTGAGCAGTGGCCTCTGCTGAGGGACTGCGGAGCTGGAGCTCCTCACTGCTTTGTGGCCCAAACCAAGCTCTGAGCTGAGGCAGCTCCTGCTGTGCTGTGGCTCATATCCGTTGCATCACCTGGGGGGGAAGCTGAGTGCCTCACCTGACTAGCATTAGGGAAGCAGTAATGGCCCTCCACACTGATGGGGTAGCCAGTAAGCTATGAGAAGAAGGCAGGGCTGGGTTTGATTCATGCTTCCTGTGGCTGTTCAGTGAGCTGCTTCCCAGGTGATGAGGCCTGACAGAGCAGCATTCCCTCGCCTCACTGCGGGGCTTCAGGCCGTGTTGAATTTGGGCACTAAGGATCCAGTCTGCTAGTGTTGTAACTCAGGGCGCTGTAAATCCCTCACTGAGCATGAGAACTAATGCCAGCTTGTCTAAAGCTGCTTTGAATACCAGGAGGCAGTGAGCTTGTAGCAGCTGATGGCAAATGATACTAAAAACACTGGGAGGAAAATAGAAGCAGTACATGCTGTGTTCTGACAGTCACTTCAGGGTGAGTTGTTTACCCTTGATCCTGAGGAAAACAGGTGACTATTACACTAGACCTGAACCTGTGCAGATGTTTTTGATGGCAGTTCACTATATGTAACTGTCTCTCAGCTGTTCCAAGGCCCTGCTTACTTTTCTTACTCCGTATGGGCAAACTGTTCTGCAGAATTCCCTGGCTTGGCTAGCAGTAAGGTTGCTTTTGCTACGTGCTCTGAAAGCAAAGGAGGTGCAGTCTGCTTGGAAGAGTTTACATGGACTGTTCTGCCTGCTGCTGTTAACGGGATGAGCTGAAGTGTGGATCTTAGCATGAGCAGAAGGTGGACTGAATGTTGGGGTTGATTGGTGACATTCAGCTCCAAGGCAGCCAGAAAGGAGAGATGCTAATAACAAGAGTAACTGTCCTGTGCAGGCTCTCTGGCATCTACTGACAGCCATCTAAGGACAGCATGAACCCTCTGCATGGGATGTGGCTGTTTACTCAGCAGCCTTTGGCTGTTACTATCCGAGCAGTGTTTCACATCAATGTGTCACTACATACATGAGGTGGGTGCAGTCCAAAGTGCACTGCTTCCTCCACCAGCAGCAGGATGGCTCCTTCAGCTTATGCAACACTCCCTGGTGGGATGGTCTAAAAGACTGCCCTTCTTTCTCTGCTCAAAGCTTGATGATAAAGGCTTTTTGCAGTCAGACACCACATCTGGTAAGAGGCTTCTGCGGCTCAGACGATGCTCCCTCCTGTAGCAGCAGGATGAAGTGGGTAGCAGTGATCTTGCAGCCTGGGCTGTTGCCTATCCCAGCAATGCGTAGGACCGAGCTGCTCAGAAGATGCACGTATTCATGCTGTTGTCAGAGTGAAGGCCTCCTTAGCTGTGAAAGTCAGGAATAGCTCTTGAAGAGTAGGAGTTATGTAGTAGAATGAATGCATGTTGGTGTGGCAGAATGAGAGTTCTAGGGTAGTCAAGTCCCTGTTTAAGGGATTAGTACATGAAGCCTTTGTCAGAGGCTTTCTGAATTCAAAGTAGCACACGTATAACCATCTTCTGGCTTGTTCAGCTGCAGAGGGCCTGCAAGAGCTGCTTGGGGAAAGCCAGGAAGCCCACATACCCCAGGTCAGTACCAGACTGGGGTCTGTCATCTGATGAAGCCTGAGCAACAAAGATTTTTGTCCTATTTATTTCCCACAGGTGGGGAGTGGGGCCTCACAGTAGGGAGTGTTGACGTGGGGCCTTTCTCCATTGCTAGCAGCAGGGCTTCGTACTTGCTCTCTCTATGCTGAGGTGTATTTGGGCCTGTTCTAGCTGATAGTTGCAGCTTCTTCACAGACCTGGAGGAGATCTGGGAGCAAGTAACAGCGTAGATCTCTGGAGCCCAACTCTCACTCTTGCTAATCAAATGAACTATTAGTGGCACACTTATGGCCACGCACCTAGGAAGAGTGGCAGGATGCAACTCATGGTCTGGCAGCAGCAGACAATGTTACAAGGCTTGTTACTGTAGTCTTACTCCACCTTCCAGGAAGCTGAGGTGGCAGTAGCTTGCTTCACATCTCCTCATAAAGACCCCGTAGCCTGGCAGTAGCTGGCATGGCAATTTCAGCTGTCCTGTGTGACTGTGACTGCTTCATCCACTGCATCTCCAGGGACTCAGCGTCTTCACAGAGTGCAGCTATTGCTTCTACCTTTCACAGATCTGGAAGGTAGAAGAAGCTAGGCTTCATTTTCTAGGGAACTACTGAACAGTACAAAGCTCAAGTGTGGTTCTGGGTGCATCACTGCCTACATCTCACAGCACATATAAGAACTAGCTTTGTTTTGGGAGCTTGCTCCACTCCAGTGAGGCAGTGTCCAGAGAACAACCTGGAAACTGGATCCAAGGACATATGTGTATTTCTACTTGCTGTTATCAGGTTGTCACTATTGGTCATGCTTGGCCTTGCCAGTGCAGTGGGCATATGCTTGGTTACTGCTTCAGTTCAAGGCTGCACTGGAAGTCTGGCCTCAGGCTCTTCCAACTGCTGTTTCCTTGCTAGCAGTCTGGCTTCTCAGACTCCAAGCTTCCTGCTTTCTGCCTTAAGAATTAACGTGCTGATGAAGTCTCATGGAATTGTTTCTCTTCTTTTCTAGTTTAAAAGATGACTTCTAGGAAGAAAGTGTTACTGAAAGTCATCATCCTTGGAGACTCTGGGTAAGTGGGGGAGCCTTTAAGGTGCCGATCTGTACCTGGCTGGAGCAGTGCTCTGATCAGTGGAATTCTGTCCTGATGGGTCTCCACAGTTTAATACCTTGAAGACTTTCTGTAATATTTAACAGGGAAATGAAATGGGTTGACCAAACTGGAAAGCCTCTCTGCAAGGATGTTAAGTTTGAAGGTGAAATAAGCATTTCAATTAAAAATGTAAGAAAAACCCCAAAGTAATAGGCATTTTTGTGACTTCCTAAAGCTCTGCCTCTCTCAGAGATAAAGCTTACATTGAGCCACCTGCTTAGTTTCTGACTGGAGCCTCCCCCTTGAAGGAAGTCTTTACTGCTCTGCTCTCTTGGGCAAGGAGCCTGCTCCACTGTTGCAGGTTGGGGACTTGCTGTGCAGGCTGTAACCTGACTCCCATGAGTTGCACTTATTTATACCATGTGCCCAGCAAGCTGTTGATCAGGGAGTGCTTCTCAGCCCTGAAGAGCGTATGTGAACCCTCTGAGCTGTTCCTCTGAGGAGGCTCTCTGCCTCTGAGCCCCTGGCAGGTGTGCATGCAGCTGCTGTGCTGACATAGCCTCCTTCCTCCAGCTGAAGAGGCTAAAGGTGACTGGTTCTGTTGTTTTGCTGGGGCGCTTAATCTTACAAGGCTGCCCTTGTGATCATTCAGTGATGCATACTCCTTACTGAATATCAGATTACTGATAGGGAAAGATAGTTCTTCAAGACTTTAAGCCTTCATATCCTTATGTAGCTAATGCTTTTACTCACATGTTGCCTCAGCACCTATTGCTGTGAAAGTCCCTTCTTAGGAAGTGGGTGTTTTCTCTTTTTTTTTCCCCCTCTTGGAGAGGAGGTTATGGTAGAAAGTAAATGGCAGGGAAACATCTTGTTTAGAGTGGTCAATTCAAACACAGTTGCAAAAGCAACCTACTTAGTCTTTTTTTTCTTTCTGTACAGGGTGGGGAAGACATCACTCATGAACCAGTATGTGAACAAGAAATTTAGTAACCAGTACAAGGCTACGATAGGTGCAGACTTCCTGACAAAAGAGGTCATGGTGGATGACAGGCTAGTGACAATGCAGGTAAGCAGTGACTCCTGCTGGGAGGGTGTCTGCACTATGCTTGTGTGGAAGCATCTGTTCACTGTAGCTCAGAGCAGTGCAGGGGCCAGTGTACTGGGTGTGAATCCCATTGGTGTGAAATTGCTCTTGGCCACAGCTGCTGCTGGGCTTCTCTCAGAAAAGCTGGATGTGGGCTGAATGAGGGAAAGCAGAGACCAGTTTGTCTGGGCTCAGCTAGTGGCAGATTTGCCAATCCCCATTTCAAAACAAACAGCTTTTGGTGCTGTCATTGTACTTTGTTTTGGTGGAAAGATGCTCTTCTGTAGTGCTCAGGAATTGAAAAGGGCTGGAAAAGGATTCCTTAATCAGATCATACTACTTGTGCTGCCCTTACTCCTGTGGGTATAGTGCCACATAACAGACACATAAGCAGACTGGCAGGTTATCTCATGCTTTCATCTCCATGTGAGACTGACAGCAAGTCAGTGGAAACCCTACTGTAGCCAGTAGAGAGGAGTTTGTACTGTCCCAGTGTACCCAAGTGCTGCAGGCAAGCTGCCACCCGATCCTAATGGCTGGTCTTGCTTGTTTAGAACAGTGATCCAAAGCTGGCTCAGGCTGGGCACAGCAGTGGTGAACTCCATCTTTAGAAGGATGTTTCTGGTCTGTGAAACCTGGTTTCTACGAAAAAATCCCGAACCTTCTGATGTTCCTTCTGTCTTGTTAGCTGGGGCTTATGGACATCTAGTGGAGAGTCTTTGA
Organism: Lagopus muta; assembly: GCF_023343835.1. Classification (NCBI taxonomy): domain Eukaryota; kingdom Metazoa; phylum Chordata; class Aves; order Galliformes; family Phasianidae; genus Lagopus; species Lagopus muta. Next base: position 9,075,410 of record NC_064443.1, on the reverse strand, counting down.
AATAAATACTCTAGTTGTGGAGTGTCTGTCTTAGATCAGAGCTGGCTTATTTGCCTTGTCTTTTGTTGCAGATATGGGATACAGCAGGCCAGGAACGATTCCAGTCTCTGGGAGTTGCCTTCTACAGGGGAGCAGACTGCTGTGTGCTGGTGTTTGATGTCACAGCCCCTAACACGTTCAAAACCCTTGACAGCTGGAGGGACGAGTTTCTCATTCAGGCCAGTCCAAGAGATCCTGAGAACTTTCCCTTTGTTGTCCTGGGAAACAAGATCGACCTAGAAAACAGACAAGTGAGTACTGTGACTTGCTTGCTCCTTTTAGGGGATTGCTGGAGTGGAAGGTGTGTGTGGCTCCCCACGTGATAGCCAATGGTGGGAGAGTTTCTCCAGGCTGTTATCTACCTGGAGAGGTCAGGTGTCTGTGTATGATGTGCTCCTGCCTTATGGTAGAGCTCTTGCAGCAGCTCCTTGGTAGGCTTAAGGAGAAAGAGCTCTTTCTCCTTCAGTACTGCTGAATAACTGCTCTGGAAGCAGCGAGTCCTTGTCCTGCAGGTACCTGAGCAAGTTGTCCTCTGTGGTCTGGTCTCCTCTGGGCGCCATCCTTGCTGAGGGCTTCATGGCAGGCGGTTTTATCAGGTGCTCCAGCAGAAGTTGGCCCTGCCTATGATAGAGCTTCAAATAAGGCTGTGGAAGAAAAGTACTCAGCCTTACCTTTGCTATTAGAGCTGGGACTGCTAGGGACAGCTCTGTATCAAGGCTACAGTTTTAGTGAGGTTAGAACTGTGCTGCCTTAGCTCACGTTGGCTGTGAGGGGTCTCTGGCCTTGACTTGTTTCCAAGTCCTCTTTCCATCTAGCTGGAGGTGGTGATGCTGCTCTCTGTCCCCCCAGGTCACCACAAAAAGGGCACAAGCCTGGTGCTACAGTAAAAACAACATCCCCTACTTTGAAACCAGTGCCAAGGAGGCCATCAACGTGGAACAAGCTTTCCAGACGATTGCACGAAATGCACTTAAACAGGTATGAAGGGGCTGGCGGTGCCCTCTGCTGGTGCTGGCCCTGCGTGCCGGGCTCAGCCACTGCAGGCGGCTGGGAAGGCTTGGGCTCTCCAGCAGCTTTCCCCAGCCCTTAGCGTGCTGAGAGCGCTGTGGGGAGCTGTGGCATTAACTCTTCCTTCCCTCCTGCTAGGAAACCGAAGTGGAGCTTTACAACGAATTCCCTGAACCCATCAAACTAGACAAGAACGACCGAGTGAAGGCTTCTGCGGAGAGCTGCAGCTGCTGAGGGAAGAGGGAGGGGTTGAGCACAGTCCTTCACAAACAAATATCACACTTAGGCCTTCAAACACACAGCCCCTCTTCTGTGTTTAAAAAGAAAATTAAAAAAAAAAAAAATTCCATCTCCAGCTGCCAAAACCCACCCATCTCCCATGAGCATCTGAGAGCCCAGCACTTCAGAGCTCACATCCCCGCACCATCCACATCACACTTCATGGTAACAGGCCTTTCTCTTAGTTTAAAATGGAAATTCGTATGTATGTTTGGAACTGAATCTAATTCCAGGTGTCCAATGGAGAGAAACTGTTTACAGGTAATCTGTGTAACAAGTTACATACATTTTTAACTGTCTTGTGTTTTCCCCTGTGAAGGCTGCAACTGGAAAGGCTGATTACCCATAGTTCATTGCAAGCTCAGCACTCAGTCTAACTAGGTTGAGTTTTGTATGTATCTCTGTTAATGCTTGTTACTTTTAACTAATCAGATCTTTTTACAGTATCCATGTATTATGTAATGCTTCTTTAGGAGAAATCTTATAGTACATGTTAATATATGCAACCAATTAAAAATGTATAAATTAGTGTAAAATTCCTGAATTACATGTTCAAGTACTGAAACACAGATTGTGTAGAAAGTGAGGAGGACACTTGTGAGCTGTGGTGTGCTAGCGACACAGAGTCCAGATGGAGGCAGTATTCTGTACAGTAGAGATGAACTATGTAAGTCGTCTTGTTCTGAGGCCGACAGGCTTCATCTTCTGGAAAATCTGTCTGGCTACCTTGTATCTAAATTCTGAGATTTGCATAACAGCATTGACATGCACACTGGATTATTGGGTTTAAAATTAAATACAGCTATGAAATGACCTCACTGTTCACCTCTCCTCCTGCTTAACTCCTGATGTCCTGGATTGAGTATGAGAAGGAGCCAGAGCTGGGGTGCTGCAGTGGCTCTCTGTGCTGTGGAAGGAGCTCCTCTCCCACCCGGGTTAGGGTAGCTGTGTCTGAATGAACGACCTGGACTATGGATCTTCCTTTTCTTCTTACTGACTGCTAATCTGGATTTTTGGTATGGGGAAACTTGGCACTCTAGTCCCTTTTCTCTCTCTTCCTTTCTTCCTGGTATTTGTTCTTGCGTTTGTAGCTTGCTTAAATGGAGCCCTTCTACCTGTTTTCCAGAGGTCTACATTCTAGTACGTAGGCTGAGCTCTTATGTAAAGAGACAAACATGATGCCAATAAACTAAACAAGAACAAACTTCCTTGTTTACTTCTGTTTCTGCCTCTCTTTTTTCCTTCACTAACATGCTTTCTTTCTCCTGCTCTGTCACCTTTTCATTGAACTGGTGCCTCCTCAGTGGTGCAGCCTCTGTACTGTAAGGTTGTTCCCTTAAGAGGGGGCTGGGCAGGTGTTATTTAGTTGGGTGACCCCACACACCTCAGTAGGGCAGGTATCTCTGCTCGTGCTCCTTGGGTTGAGCAAAGGTTCTCTGCCTGATCTGGTCTGCTCACCCTGAGGCGTGCAGTTCCGAGGTTCTGGGCATGACCTCTGCTCTGCTGCCACCTCTGCTGGCACTCAGTGCTGCCTCACTCACTGCTGTGTCTGCAGCAACACGGAAAGCAAACGAGAAACGAGGCCAGTTATTTCAAGGGACTTCTAACAGCCTTTGTGTTCTGTATCCTACTTTGTGGCTTTATCCTTGCACACTTTTCTCTTGCTTGACTGGCTGTTGCTGTCCACATCCATTTCAAACAACTGCCCTGCAATTGCTGTGTCCTGGTGGGACTGCATCTTTCTGAAGAACTCGAGCCTTGTGCTGATTGCCATTGAAAGCATCACCTCATGCCTGTGCAGGCTGATGCTGGCTGGGCTGATAGTCCCTGCAGTGCACATTGTGTTGAGGGGAAGCCATTTCTCTGCTGAAGCATCAGCCCTGTCCCCATGCACCTGCAGCCCTCAACGGCCTCAACCACAGCACCCAGCTGTGAACACAGCCTGGCTGCACCTGGGGAAATGAGGGCACACAGACATGCTTCTGCCTGCCTGGGGTACGTGGAAATGCATTTATCTGAAGTCTGTGTGTGTTCTGACATATATCAACACATCTACACAAACTATAATGTATATATTGTGTGAGTAAATATGCATACATACATGTGTATGTGCACAGGGTTATGTGGACGTGGAGAGACACAGAGCAGAAGCTGGAGGGCATACAAGAGCACAAAGAAGCCCGCAGGTCCCTGTGTGTGTTCTGCTGTCTACACAGCCCCTGTGTCAGCATGCTTCAGTTTAATTAGAAGTGTCTGATGACGTACAGAGCTAGATGGATGCAAACACGTTTATGTGCTCTATTTGCACACATCAGATACATGTGCACACATGGCTGGGTGGTGCAGGAGTGAGGTGGATAGAAAATACGGACACATGCAGAGTCAGTTACACCTATAAGCAGTATACTAGATGTATAAGCACTATACTCAGTACACATGCATACTCACAGGAAAATATATTGTGTGTGGATGGCGATGGATGGATGGATGGATGGATGTGTGCCTACAGCACAGATACACGCCTGTATGACTACTCTGGGTTACATGTATGTATTTGTGCTGTGTTTATGTGCATAAGAAGAGCGTGGAGAAAGCGGGGAGGGAGGGGGGAGGAAAGGGGGAGAAGGACAGGTGGTCTTCCACCAGACTCTGTGCAGCTACACTGTATTTAAATCCTATCCTGATAAATCTGTATTCCTGTTCTCTACCATCTCTCAGGAGCTCCACAGAGCTCACACACGGATGCCCCCAGGTCCCCTTTGTATCTGTGTGCTCCTTCTCACCCGAGGCAATCTGCCCACTACACCTGGCCCCACTGAGGGCTGAGTCCGGCCCCAACTCAGCGCAGCAGTGTTCCGGGGGCTGCAGGGCCGCGAAAGCCTCCCCCCTCCCCCCCCCCAAGGGGCTGTGCGTCCATCCCAGCGCTGTGCTCCCTCGGGGGGGCTCTGCGGGGTGTGGACACTCCCATGGGGAGGCCTCGCGAGGGGACCGTGCGTGGCCAGGGGGAGGGAAGGTCCGGGGAGCGCGGACTGGCGGCGGGGGGCGAGGGCAGGGAAATGGCGGAGCAGTGCCGGGAGAAGGGGAGGTGACGCCGAGGCGGTGCGGGCGCGGCGAGCGTGGGCAGGGGCTGACTGCGGGCTTGTGCGCGCGTGTGCGCGCATGTGTGAATGCGGGGCGCGCACACGTGTATGGGCGTGGGGGTGCGGCACAACCTCGTGTGGGCTCCCGGGGGAAGCGTGTTCTCCCCGCGCCGCCATAGCTCCTGGCTCGGCTGCGTTGGGGCCACACGGACCCCCCCCACCCCCGCGCTTCCCCAGGAGTTGAAGCAGAGGCCCCCCGCCCTCAGGCCCGGCCCTGCGGTCGATTCGCGTCCCTTCCCCCCCTCGCCACCCCGAGCTTCGGTTCGCAGCTGGAATTTGCCGGGGGGGGTATATTACGAGGCGGACCCCTCGTAGCACCGCTGCTGCCCCCCGCTCCCCCGTCCTTCGCGCTGATACCCACCCCTCTGGGGGCCCCGTCCGGGCGGCAGCGCGGTGGGGGGCGGCGGGGGGGCGGCCCCCTCCGCCTGGGCGGGGACCCCCGGCGTCGGCTAGGCGGCTCCGCGCTGCAGCCGGTGGCCGCGGGAGGGCGTTCCCTGTGTTAGTTCCCCGCGGGAACCAGGGCCCAGCGCCTCCGCCACCGCCCCCCACCGCCCCGCAACGCTCTCCGCTCGCGGCGGCCCCTCTCCGGCCGCGGACGGCGGCGGAGGGGCGGCGCGGGGTGGCCGCCGCAAAGTCCCAGCCTCCGTCGCATCTAGTGCCCCCCTCCTCATACCCATCGCCGCGCCGGGCGCGCCCCCAAATCGCTGCGGAGGGCGGCGGGAGGGGGCCGCGGAGGCGGTGGTGTGTGGGGAGGCGGCGGGGCGGGGGGCGCGGCGCGGGCGGAGCGGGGCGGGGGGCGCCGGCGGAGGCGCAGGAGCCCCACGGAAGGGCCCCAAGAAGCACAAGTGGGAGCTGGCGGCGGACCAGGCTGTTGTTGTTCTCAACGCGGTCCGCCCAGCGCCCATATAAGGGAGGCGAAGGCGCCCGCCCCGCCAGTGCGCGGCGGCGGCGCGGAGCGGAGCGGAGTCGGAGAGCAGCGCGCAGGGCCCGGGCCCCGCCACGCCGCGGCCGCTTGTGCCCGCCCGCTTCCCGCCTCCGTCCCGCGGCCCCCGGCACCATGTCGGTGGAACTGGAAGAAGGCGATCTGCCCCTGACCGAGGCGGAGGAGGCACCGATCTCCGCCGAGAAGAAAGCGGCCTCTAAGAAGGCGAAAGCCGGCGGTTCTTCGTTATCGCCATCGAAGAAAAGAAAGAACAACAAGAAGAAGAACCAGCCGGGCAAGTACAGCCAGCTGGTGGTGGAGACCATCCGCAAGCTGGGCGAGCGCAACGGCTCCTCGCTGGCCAAGATCTACAACGAGGCCAAGAAGGTGGCGTGGTTCGATCAGCAGAATGGGCGCACCTACCTGAAGTACTCCATTAAGGCGCTGGTGCAGAACGACACGCTGCTGCAGGTCAAGGGCACCGGCGCCAACGGCTCCTTCAAGCTCAACAAAAAGAAGCTGGAGGGCGGTGGGGACGGGGCCGCGGGCGGCGGCGCGCATAGAGCCCCCAGGAAGGCGGCGGCCGCCGCGTCCCGGCGGGCGGAGAAACCCGCGGGCAAGAGCCAGAAGGCCGAGAAGAAATCGCACAAGAAGGGAGCGGGCGGCGCGGCGGCCAGGAAGGACAAAGCCAAGAAGGCCGCTAAGAAGGGAGCCGCGTCCCCCGGGGGCAAGAAGGTGAAGAAGTCCGCGAAGCCCAAGGCGCTCAAGGGCCGGAAGGCATGAGGGGGGGCGCGGCGCGGGGGGCTCTCCCCGCCCGGACTGGGGGGCGCGGGGCAGGCTGCTCTGCGGACGGACTCCGGGGGGCCGCTCCGTGTGCCCCATCCCCCTCCGTCTCGCCTCGTTTTTCCTCCCCGCTCCTCCCGCCCGCCTCTTTCCGATCGCTCCCTTTTGTTTTCGGCCGCGCCCCTCCCCGCTCGCAGGCGCTTTCGGATCACCCCCGGCCCCTCTCCCCGCCGCCTCGCGGGGCTTTTTCCCGCCCGGTTTCCATAGCAGCCGCTCGGCGCCCCCGCTGCCCCCGCGCCACGTGGGCCGGCGCTCACCGCCCCCCTCCTCGCCCCGCCCGCCTGGCGCGCCGCTCCTGCTCGCGGCCATTCGAAAAGCCACGGCGCCCCCTATTGGCTCCCGGCCCCAGGCGCCATGGCAACCGCCCGTTAGGCGCCAATTGGCTCCCGCGGCGTCTGGCGCTCTTAAAGGGCCCGCGCTTCCGAGCGGCCCCCGGCGGTGGGGGTGGGGGTTCCCGGCCTGGCGGTCAGGTCGCGTCTTAATGGCCTTTAATTTTGGATTTGTTTTTTTTTTCTTTTTTTCTAAACGTTTTTGGGGTTGGGTTTCGTTATGTTTTTTGAGGGTGGGAGACTTTTTTTTTTTTTTTTTTTTTTTTTTTTTTTTTTTTTTTTTTTTTTTCCAATTTGACGTCGTTTCAAATAAATTGATAAAAAACTCGGAGCGGTGGTGATGTGCTCCCTGCAGGCTCCGGGGGCTGCGGCACCGCACGAAAGGCATCGGGGATTTCCCCAGGCGGGAAGAGAGGCCCGGCCCGCAGCTGTCATTGGCAAAGCGCCTGGAGCAGCGAGGGGGGGGCTCAGCGGTGCAGCATCACCCCTAGCGCAGCTCGAGGCCTCCCGGGGCTCCATCACCTCCCCCTCACTGCCTGGCACCGCACGGGAGCATCTCCCCCAGGAGCTGCAGCTGCGTGCAGGCACCGATGGCTCTGTTGGCATCGGTGCAGAGTGAGCCGCCCCTCCATCGGCTGTGCCTATTTATAGCTCGCAGCAGGGAGGTTGCATAAAGCTCTGCCGGGGATCTGGGCCATGTTGTTCCACTGGGTCCTCGGGAGCTCAGCCCTGTGAGGCACCTCCCAGCTCCTGCACCATGAACATGGGGGGGCCGGGGCAGCAGGAGGGGCGGTGGGGTCACACTGCACCTCAAGGAGCTGCTGCGCGGGTATGAAGCCGGTATCCCCACGGTGCCCAGTATCTGATGGCCGGCAGCAGGGTGAACAGAGATGTGTGAATTCTGGGAGGCTCTCCAGGTCTGCGTTCAGGACGCAGCTGCTGGGTCAGGCAGGCACAGTCACACCGAGGCTGGCTATCTGCCAGCCGTCTCAGATGCTGGGAGAGCTGCTGCACTCGGCGCAGAGCTGCAGTTGTCTCCTCAGTCAATAGATGACACTGCAGGTTTTGGAGGAGCAGAGGGAATGCCATCACCGAGCTGGTTGGCCTCAGGCAGGAGGAGAGCCACACTCAAAGGTTCTTGCAGTTCCCTGGAGCAGGCTGTGTGCCAGTAGCAGGGTATCCCTGCTTCCTCCTGCTCTGCTGCCTACAGCAGTGACCCTTCAAGCACACTGCTGGGCAGACAGGGATAGAAATAGATAAAGCACTCCTGACATTCCTGAGTAGTGCGGTGCAGAGGCAAAGGGGAGTGGAGCCCAAGCCCAGACAGCAAAGGGCAGACAGAGGTGATGCTCTGTGCCCCAGCACACCTTGCTGGCCCAGCCAGAGCCCTGGGGCAGAGGGGCTGGCAGCGTCCTGCTGCCCAGCTCAAGACTGCTGGAGCCATGGCGTCTGTGCAATCCCACGGATGCTGCCAGCCCCTAGGGCCTGCCTCTGGGGGCCAAGCCAGGACTCCCAAGGGCAGGCAGCGCCAACCTCACCCCGAGAGGACTGCAGCAAGGTCCAGCTCTGCGGTATGAAGGCAGAGAGCTTTTGCAGCACAGAGAAGCTCAATTTCCATGTTCCTGTACCCATCTCCCCCTCGGGCTGCAGTGTGCCCAAGGGGAGGCAGTGGAGGAGAGAGCCCTGCAGTCCCCAGCTCTCCTCAGAGAAGCAGAGGCTGATGTGCAGACTTTGAGGCTTGCACGACCTCAGAAGCACCACGTAGTTGAGCCCAGCACCGTTTCTGAGTTCAGCTGCTCTGGTGCCATGAGGCATCCAGCGGTACCCGGAGCTGCAGCTCTGGAGGTCTGTCCCAGCTGCTTGATGAAGATTGTATGGAATCCAGGTGCTCCCAGTGGTCACACTGCTGTTCAGATGTGAAGATAAGGAGACACCACAGGCTGAGCCCTTCAGTAATGCTAGGCTGGACAGACGGGATTTCCTTTCTGTCTGCCAGCAGCCAAGCTTTCCCAGGCTGTCATTCATGTGGCTGGCAGTGCCCAGCTCTCACCCAGCTGCCAGAGGAGCACATCCACCCACAGCTCCAGTTACAGCTGCAGCATCTCCCCATCACCTCAGCCACCGGCAGTCAGGGGATGACCACAGCTGCTACTGAGCTGCTCAGCCCCAGGCCTGCTATGCAGCACTCAGCCAGCCCAACACACCCCTGTGCCCTGCCCTGCCCCGGGGAACCTGCTGTGCAGCACTCACTGGGCAGCACTTAAAGGCCAAAGAAAGGACAGCTGTTTCTTTGCTGAGTCCAGCAGCTCCAGTCCTGACCCACACCTTGGAATGCACTCCTCAGACCCGGCCAAACCCTAACCCTGACTGTGAGGGAAGCTTCCTACAGCCCTTCTCCCCCAGCCAAGCATGAGGGTATGCAGCAGCTCTTGCTTGCTGTGCCATCACAGCAGTAACCCACGAACACTCAAGAAAGGAAGAGGGTGTCAGAGTAAACATCCCCCATTACACACAGGCCTCCACCCACCCCCATCTGTGTCAGCTGTTCCCATCAGACCTCCAGAAGCTCATTCAGTGCCTTCAGGATCTCCAGCAGAGACTGGGGGAAGGCTCCAGGTGCAGCTTCATTCTGCTCTGCTGCTCCCAGCCCAGGGGCCCCACACGCTCCCAGGCACCACTGTCAGAGTGAGCAGACAGTACAGCATCCCCACAGCAGAAAGAAGAGCTGGGGAAGGGTTTTACCTGCCCCCAGGGTGAGTGGAAAATGGTATGTAGGAGATCAGTGCATGCACAGGTGCTAGGCTAGATCTGGTCCTTTCTGCTCAGGGAAAAGCAAGCCCAGACAGCCAGCTTCCTCACAGCCTGCAGCCCACTACCAGCTAGAGCAGACTTGGTGTGGTGACAAGACAGCACATTCAACAGCATTCAACAGGGAACCAGTTTAATCAAATATTGGGTTTGCACCATTCTTTTCAGTATGACAAGTTCTGCATTTTCTAATACAAAGCACTCAGTTGTACAGAACGCTGGTCCTGAAGGAAAGGAGGGAGAGAACAAGATGTGGGTGCAGACACGTTACCCGCCCCCCACGGCAGCACACGTGGGGAGAAAGCCCACGGTCCCCATACAGCAGGGAGCCGTGCTGCAGCAGGGCACACAGCCAGCTGCTCCCACCCCATCTCCCCCCATCCCGAGATCAGGGTAGCACAGCATAACCAGGGGACATCTGCACCATGTGAGCACACCAAAAGTGCCGCTTCCACGTCCTCCAGCAGTGCACAAAACCCCTCCCTTGAAGCAGCAGGCATCCAGCTTCATCTGCTCTAGGTGAGAACAGTGCCAGCGCCAGGCTAAGGTACTTCACCCACTAGGGTAACAGCAGAGGCAATAGGCTGAACACATGCTACTTACAGCACATAAATAGAAGCTGCTCATTTTACTCAGAAAAACAAGAGAAAAACAAGAGGTCGTGAAGGTCTGCAGTCCAATTGCCCAGACAGCGCCGCATGCACGTGACGATGGGCCTCCATGGCAGCAGGCTGCACTAGGCAGTGAGGAACACTGTCAGCACATCAGCCATTCCTGGTGTCACGGGACAGCCCTGTGAGCCTACATTATCCACGGCCATTCAGCACATACAGCTCGAGCTAGGAACAGGCTTCAGCACAAACTGTACTGTTGTTGCTGTTGTTTTATAAAGAAACATTAATCCACAGAACGTTACACATAACAGACAGCATCATCACTTTATTTCTCAGAACCAGAAACGGTGTTGAACAAACAGAAAGACACAGCATGTCATTTTTGGAAGTGCCATCGGGGTGTGATGGAGCCGAGGGACACGGGGGGCTCTCACAGACGGGGCCGCTCCGCCAGCAGCACGGAGCCGCAGCAGAACATGGCAGCTCCCGGCGCCTGACCTTGCACTGCTCTGCGGGGATGTGACACCGGAGTGCCCCAAAGCCCCCTGAGCTGGGAGCTGCCTCTGTGGGGGAAGGGACTACCCAAAATAAAATACCTCCAAATAAATAGGACCGGAGCTTCTTAACAGTAGGAACGCACGAGCTTTAACCACGGACACAACTAAAACTAACAGTCGCTCCTTGCTGACGGAGAAACTTCTGCTTTTCGCATTTGCCAGCCCCCCCTGCCGCAGTGCAGCGGGGATGGCACCGCTCAGGGTGTGCAGCAGCAGCAAGCCTCAGCCCCACGCCAGGGCAGCAAGGACAGCCGCGGGGGGGCCTGCAGGGCCCCAGGGCCGGTGGAGGCAGCCGGAGGTGCCCGTGTCCATCCCCACGCAGCCACAACAGTCCTCGGCAGCTCCACGCAGCGACCCAACCGCACCGCCCCGGCCCCCGCCAGCCGCACCCCCGCCATCTCCTGCAAAAACGCTTCTTCCAGAGAGTCGGGGCGGGGTGGGGGACACGAGAGGGGCCCGGCCTCGTCCGCGCTCCCCCAGCACCCCACTACAGCCCAGGCCGGGGGCCAGTGGAGAGCTGGAGGGCACAGCCGGGGCTCACCCCCCAACCCGGGCGCAGGAGCAGGAGGGGAACCAGGTGCGGGGGGCAGCGGCGAGGAGGGGACCGGGAGAGGGGCAGCGCTCACTTCTTGGAGCTCTGCGTCTTCTTGGGCAGCAGCACGGCCTGGATGTTGGGCAGGACGCCGCCCTGGGCGATAGTCACGCCGCCCAGCAGCTTGTTGAGCTCCTCGTCGTTGCGGATGGCGAGCTGCAGGTGCCGCGGGATGATGCGCGTCTTCTTGTTGTCGCGGGCCGCGTTGCCCGCCAGCTCCAGGATTTCGGCCGACAGATACTCCAGCACGGCCGCCAGGTACACCGGCGCCCCGGCGCCCACCCGCTCCGCGTAGTTGCCCTTGCGCAGCAGCCGGTGCACGCGGCCCACGGGGAACTGCAGCCCGGCCCGCGACGAGCGCGACTTGGCCTTGGCCCGCGCCTTACCGCCGGACTTTCCGCGGCCCGACATGGCCGGCAGGCAGCGGCCGCTCGCCGCCGCCCAGGAGCGCCGCGCACAGACGGTCCCGGCGCCTGCGAGAAAACAAACGCCGTGGCAGCGCGCCGCGGGCCGGGCCGGGCCCCTCCGGCCGCAGCTGCCGCTCCTTACCGCTCCGCCGCCGCCGCTCCGCCCTGCGCGCCGCCCGCCGCCGCACTGCCAGCGCTACCGTCGCCGCGCCGCGGATATCCCTACCCGGGCCTTTCCATTGGCTGCCGCCGCGGCCGGCTCGCTGCCCATTGGCTGCCGCGCCGATCCCTGATTTGCATAGGACTCGCGGCGCCCCGGCTCAGCTGCGGGCAGCACCCGGCGGGGCGCGGCCGTTGGCTCCGCGCGTGTCCGCGGCCCTGCGGGGTCGAGCAGAGCCCGGCCGAGCCCAGACCCTCAGCCCAGCCCCGGCCCGCCCTGGGGGCTCCCTCCGGCGTTGCCCTCCCTCGGGGCCAGCAAGGGGTGCTGTCCCGCCGGTGATGACAACGCCCCTCGCTCACGGCCTGCGATCGTAACCCAGGGATGGACCATCGAAAGCAGTCCCAAAATAGGACTCCCAACTGGGGTTGTGCCCATTAATTCCGTTTTACTGTTTCCAAGACAATTTAAGGACTGTTTTAAGGCACAGGCCCCGCGGTGGAAGGCTTTGGGCTGGCAACATCTGGCTCTGCTTACAAAACCCCTGACAAAATCCCTGACCTCAAAAGCAGCAGCTCTGCACGGTTCTGTCATGGCACTTTGGTTATCTGGGCTTTAACAAGCGACCTCTCTGAGCAAGGCTGAGTGCACCCATCCACAGATCAAGAAAATCCTCTCAAAGTCTTCAAATCCCATTAACAGAATGACTGTATGACAACGTGACCACCACGGTTCTCCCCCCCCTCTCCCTGCAGGGAAACCCAAGGTAGGGTGCAATGCTTGGGGCTTCAATCTTATCCCAGAGACAATATAGAAAAAGCACAGCCCACATCCTTCCCCAGCCTCATTTCCTCCCTGGCCCAGGGATGCTCAGTGCATACTGGGTGCCTCTCCGGGCTGCAGCTGTTTTTAGAGGGTGGGAGTGTTAATTTGTGCAGAACGCGTATGGGAGTAAGTGGAAAAGAGGTAAGAGTTTAATAACAGAAAAAGAAAAAAAAAGGAAAGAAAAAAGAAGAAAACAAGAGGAGACAAACAGTAACCTTTAACAACAGACAGAGACAACAACCCAGGACATCAGAACAACACCTGAGAGGTAGGAAGAATCCCATTAGTGTCTGCAAAGCCCTCCAACGGGTGCTCTGCATTGTGCTCAGGGAGCTTTGCAGACAAGCAGGGTCTGGCTGCCCTATGCCTTGTGCTTCTTGGCAGCTGGCCCCCCCTCCTGCCCCAGCCACTGCTGCAGGACACCTGCACTGCTCTTCTTGGGTGAAGGGCTGTGGATGAACTGGCTCTTCCACCTGGGCAAAGTATCTTCTTTCTTCTGGGGAGAGCCCTCCTGGGAGCTCTTCAGCCAACCCAGCATCGCCTTGCTGCTTGCAGTAGCTTTGACCTCCTGGGGACACAGAACAGAGCAGGAAGAAGTGATGTGCACAGTGAGCCGCATGGGATGCGTGCACCACAACCAAGTGCTCACCTTAGGGGCTCCCAGCTCGATGGGCACCAGGCACTCAGGTGTGTCATTGCGGATGCTATTGACGAAGGTGGACACGGGGTGGAATGCAATGTTCTCTGTGGGCCGGATGAGCTTCACTGCCTCCTGGGTGGGCACCTCAGCAAAGTCCAACCACCTCTCGATGGCCTCGTCCCCATCCAGGATGGCCGGCATCCTGGGCACAGAGGAGACACGGCAATCATGCTGAGCCCCGTGTCGGTGCAGTGCAGCAGTGCAGCAAAAGCAAGCACGCACCTGTGGTGGATGAAGCTCACGTCCTTGGAGGCATCCACGGTGATGATGGTGTAGGTGTACAGTGGCTCTCCTCCTGCTGGTGGCTCCCAGCAGTCAAAAATCCCGGCCATAGTGAGCAGGCGCCAGCCCCGCCACTCCTCATCGCTGTCCTCCTCCTCCTCAGCCTGCAGGACACCCAGCGTCACGCCCGCTCCACCCCAAGGCAACGTGCCTGGGCAGCACAACCCACCACCCCCACTGCCCAGCCCTGCACCAGCTCAGCCAGACAGAAGGAGGCAGAGAAACCCACAGCTGAGTCCCCTGAGAAACACCTCAGCAGCTCATGCAAATACGCAGTGCATGAGGAGTAGCAGGCGTGACGGGTGGGAATGTCATGGTTTGGGTACGGCTGTGCTTTGCTGTGATTTGGGGGACCAGCAGCAAAGTGCCTTCGGAAGAAAATTCTTCTCTGCACATCCCAGTTCTGCTGTTCCCTGCCTTGCCCAGGTGTCTCTGTGTGAGTGGAGCTCAGTGCTCAGGCACTAGCATGTTGCAGTACCGGGTGTTTCTTGCTCTGGGGGAAGTAGATGAAGTAGGGCTGCTTGCCCCCGCCACACTGCTGCCACTCATAGAAGCCATCTGCCAGCACCACGCAGCGTTTGCCCTTGAGGAGAGGGCCCTGGGGAGGGGAGACAAAGCAGGATGTGAGCTGCAGGATGCGGTCAGGACTGCCCCAGGGCAGTGGCAGTACCCAGCACTGCCAGGTGCACATCGCAGTTGTGGTTCTGCCGAGCCCTGCGGTCAGACACACACCACGGGGCTCACCTTGTAGGAGGACTTGCTCAGCATGGTGTCACTGCGGCAGTTGGAGGTCTTAAACTGCATTTTGGAGGGGTCGTCCTCTTTGAACCAGGAGGGCACCAGGCCCCAACGCATGTCCATGAGCACCCGCTCGGAGGAGTCAGCATCCTGCAAGTAAGGCAGAGGAGCAACCTCCAGTGATACCTACCCCACAAACATGGCTGTGTTGTGTTTATCAGCAGCAACAAGCACAGTTTCCGTGGCAGGACAAGAATGGTTATATGGGCTCCATCCCTCCTCTGGTTAACAAGCAGCTGGCGCTGAGATTGAAGAGAGCATCCCAGGGGGCACAAACTTCACCTTCATTTTAATAACGTGATTTCTGGTTCACTTTCACTCTTTGCATATTGCCTCAGCTCAGGCAATGGAAACGGCACGGCGGCTTTCACTTCCTCCTGCACAGTGCCACGTTCTGCCCGCCCAGAGCAGCACAGCTGTAGCCCTGGAGCGTGGCTGCACCCAGACATCAGCGCTGGATGAGGATGCATACAGAAACATGCATGTACCCCAGAGCTCCCCTCCCACCCACACCAGGACCAGCATTGGGGGGCACTCTGTTCCAACTGCTGGGTGAAGGTGGCCAAGAGACTCAGCTCACGACCCTTGTGCCATCCCAGGGCTCAGCTTGAGCCCCCTGAGCCACCCCTTGTCCCCATACGGGCGATGCACCACAGCTGCCTGGGGAGAGGCCACGGTCAGGTGTCTCGGCTCAGTGCTCCCTGCTTCGGGCTGTTGGGGCTCAAACTAACGGTAATCCCAGCACTGTGTTGCTCCGGGCTCGAGATTTTGTTCCCTGCTCTCCCCCACCGAAGTGCTGTGGGCACCCGCAAAGCAGAGCAGAGCCCACAGTACAGCTTCAGAATGCCGGGAGAAGAAGCGACAGAAGTTAGCGACTGCCACAGAAAGACAGCACTAAGTGGGAGCACAGCCCGACTCGCCGCCCTCCTTAGGGCCACGGCAATATTAACGAGAAGGGACACTTCAGTAATACGGACGCTGAGAAGCAAAACAAGCGGCCAGCACCACCCAACAACCCACCCCAAACCCCACTCTGAGCCCCAGCACCCCAATCGGGTGCAGCCCCCCTCCACCCCCGGGGGGCCGCGCTCCGGCCGACGCTCCTCCGTTTACCTGCTGGACGTGCTTGCGGGACAGCAGCACGGGGCCGCAGGACTGCGGGCCCTTGTTGTAGGAGGGCCGGTAGCGCTCCTCCCGCAGCCATTCGGGCTGCTGCCGCCGGCCCCGCCGGTCGCGATAGGCGCAGGCCCGCCGCAGCCGGGCGGCCCCCAGGGAGCAGGCCGTCCGCCCGCACATCGCCGCCCGCCGCCGCCACCGGAGCGCCTCGCTCCGCTCCGCCCCGCGGAGGAGGTGCCGGGAGGGGCGGGGTGAAGTAAACGCCCGGAGGCAGCGGCAGCCCGCCTCGATAGAGGGAGGAGGAGCAACGAGAGGCTTTATTGTCAGCTAGGAACGATGGGAAAGGGCTGAGCTGGGTGCTGGGGGAACAGCCGGGCTCGAAACCGCCCCCCAGGGCAAAGCGTTTCGTAAAATCGGAGCTTAAAAACAGCGTTATTTTACACAGAACCCCAAATCTAGGTCCCCGTTGTACTGAAGAAGCTGCTGCAACGAACGTGATCCCTTATGATCCCAGTGGCAGAGGAAGCAGCGCCCTTACAGCGAGCAGCGCTCAGCCCACAGAGGCCATGATCACATCCACCGGGAGCTCCTCCGTGCTGCGGGCCGTGACCTGCATCGTCACCGTGTCGGTCAGCAGCAGGCGAGCCCGCAGCAGCAGGTCGTGGCCGCCCCGGAACACACCTGGAAGGCAGCAGGAGGAAGGAGGCAGCGGGTTAGAAAGGACCCCATGTGGCCTCTGTCCTTCACCACGACCTACCTGGGACACCCGCAATACAAAGACCTCGTGAAAATTCAGTTTAAAATAAATTCCAGCTGAGAAGAGATCCGACCACTCCATTAATTCCCACCACCCTTCAGCACACAGCCACTGGCTGGGCAGAGTACCACGCTTCTCCCTTCAACGTCCTTCCAGAACAGAATGCTGCAGCTAACCAAGGCAGCAAGTGCCATCCAGCTGAGTCTCAGCTCATCCCAGCTTCTCCCCACCACAGCCTCCCCCCCCCCCCCCCCCCCCCCCATTCCAATACCAGTTGCCCTACATCCAAATCCCAATCAGGGCTCAGTGAGCACAGCACAAGCTCGGATTTTCAACCTTGCAGAGCCACTGTTTCAGCAGAGACCCGATGGCACAGCTCACCTGCCAGGTACAGCGTGTGAGAGTTCTTGTTATCCGGCACTTTATCCGATCGCTCGCAGGGCTGCATCCCCAGGAACTTCACAATATTACTAACTGCCTCTGTTAAGAAAAAGGAGAACAGGCTCTGCATCACAGGTGCCTTGACAAGGACAAGGAGCCTTGACACGGAGTGATGAAAGCCCTCCTCACATGTCACAGTTGATGTCTCTTGTCCTGAGGGGGGCATAACACCGGTGGCTGCTGTGCTTTAAAAAGCCATCGGAGAGGCAGAAGCAACACACACAAGCAAAAAAAGAGAAAAAAGCCTGCACCACGCTGCAGTTCTGTTCTTTGGTGCAGCCAAGGTGCCAGCTCAACGAGAACAGGAGAGTGAATGAGTCAGGCAGCAGGAGAGTGCAGCTGGCTGCACAGCCCTGTCAGCAAGCTTGCTTCTCTGGGACAAATGCAGAAGGAAGAATACACCTTGCAGGAGAGAGAGGTCAAGGAGGAATTTGAAAAAGCCTTAGGGAAGGTACTTCAAACCCAAGGTGCTGTGCAAGGAAGAACAGACATAAACAGGTGCCCTTGTCCTGTAGCTAGGTCAAAAGGACCACATTTTTACAGCAATAAGCTGGATCTTTAACACATGGTGAAAGGCAAGAAGGCTTTGCTCTGTGAGCCTGCCCACCAACCTCACGTCTTCTATTTGCACCTGCTGAGTCTCCAAGGTCAGAACAACTCCTTTCACAGAAGGAAAATGGGAGCTCACAGCTGAACTATGGTCTGTTTGGGAGGGGAGAGCATGAAAGCAAAGCGAGATGTTCTCCTGCTTCCCACAATCCAGCCTGGTCTCCATAGGGTCCAGAATACTCATTTCTTAGTTCAGGTCTCAACAAACTTGTTTTCACATTCACCAAAGGTCTTCATGTAACAGCTGCAGTGAAATTACTCGTGAAGGGTTTTTATCCTGTCTGCTTTTCCAAGAGAGATCTAACACCAGCCCCATTGCACCTCCTGTCTTTGCTCGATGGAGAGAAACATTAAGAGCCCTACTGGGTTCAGACATCCCCTTACCTTCAAGGGTTTTAATAGCAGATAAAGTAAAGGTTTCTTCCTTTTCATACTCATCACCCACTTCATCCCAGGCAGCTCCAAAGTTGGGCTTCAGAACTCGCTGGATGTGATCAGCCACCGTTACCTCAAGATCTTCAAGCTAGTAGTAAGAAGAAGTCCAAGTGAAACATGGTCGTTACTTACCTTGCTCTCTTCAGAGTGAGCTTTAGACTGGATTCCCTGAGATCAGATGGACCCAGGAGACAAGCCTTCACTTCTACTCAGGATTATGTCAGAGCAAGCTCTGTCCCTTCTAGTTTGCTCAAGCAAAGAACAATTAGTTGAGCAGGTGCTTGTCCTGGGAAGCTAAGCTATGCCACTTCCAGGGCTCACAGAGGAGGTTCCCAACCTGAGCACAGCCCCTGGCCTGACAAGGATCAGAGCACTGGGCAAACAGCAAAAAACAAACAAAACAAAACAAAAAAGCTGCTGGTGCCCACACTGGTGTACCATCTGCTTCCCTGGAACGCACGTAAGTTTGTATTTTGCCTTTCTGGCCTCTCGTTTTGTAGGCTGGTAGAGTACCGTGAGACACTGTCAGATGCTTGCTGTCACATAAGGCTGCATGCCAGGATAGCTGAACTGCTGCTGTGACTACATCTGTGCCAGGAACAACTGGGTTGATCCCTCTGGAGCACATATCTAAGAGCAGTCAGTGCCAGAACTGTCCTGACACCAGCCTGCGTTCACTTCAACAATCACTGCAGGAAAGAATCTCCCCTTGAATCTCGTTGAAACAGATGGAAGGGTTTGTTTAAATATCACTCTGATGCTCTGGTGCCTGGTGGGAAGCAGGCAGAGGGGTCAGCCTTACACATTCCTTTGGAAAAATCCCTCCCCACTCCTTCTGGGAGGACGCCATGTCCTCACTGACTCACTGCACAGCAGTTCCCCTAATCAGATTCACAACAGTGACAGGCAACACAGAAAACAGCTTCTGAAGCTAACAGGGCAAAGCTGAATTCATGTCACAGCAACCCTTCATTTCTGGAGAGAAAACACCACCCTCTGTGAGGCAGTTCCAGTTTCTGACCAAGCATGAGTTTAGCTTCTTCCTGTGTGGTAAAACAGCCAGGAGACAGGATTTCACAGCACCAGTGCTTTCATCAGTCTCAGTGCTAAGGAGGTAATACCAGAAGAAGAGCAAGGATGGCAGCCTTCCTGTATCAGACAGGCCACTGGTAATTAACCACAGGGAGCAGTGCTGGTGGGAGAAAGATGGCCAACAGCCTTCTGCCTCCACAGAACTGCCCATGCCACTGCTGGAGCCCAGAGAACAGCCAACCAAGCCCAGAGGACACACCACTGCCTCTCAAAATGCAAGTACCCTGCACTTCCAGGGGTCTTCCTGGAGAGCAGCAGGAAGATGCTCCAAATGAGACAAATAAGCTCTCCAAACCCACATCTTACATTCTGGGACAGACACCACAGACGTAGCAAGACGCCTCTCTTCTTGTCATTGTGCCTGCAGCAGTGTCAGGGGGCACATAATTGCTTGCGTGGCAAGTTACTGGGTACAGATCACAACATCCCTCAAAACAACTGCAGTTCCCGTGATGTGGCACATGCCCAGCTCCTTACCACATATTCATCCTCGTAACCCTCGTCGTCTGTCTCACCCGTGTTTGGATCACAGTCCTTGACAGTGAATTTCATCATGCAGCTGAACGTGCAGGCCACTGCAGGCAGGGGAGGCAAAGGCAATTCATTACCACCAGATCCACTCCTCGGCAGGAGAACAGGGATAGGAAACTTGGGGCAGGATGGTTCTCCCGCTCCCAGTCAGCAGCACAGGCTTAGCACATGACCTAGAAAGCATGCTGACAGCGTCTCTCTCTCAAGGACAAAGCACTTATTTGTAACACTAAGGCCAGCAAACAGTGATAAATGCAGACTCCTGATGGCTGCACCATAATCTTCACATCAAGTCCTGTTACTCATGAATATCAAGTTGTGTTGGGAATACAAACTAAGCGTGTCCCATCAACCTCTTGTGAAGGAGGTGAGACCCTTATCTAGGGATCAGTTCATGCACCTTGGAAAAGAAACCACCTTGCACTGCAGCACAGCAGATGATTAATATCACTCAGCTGGGAGAGGAAGCTGTGACTCATCTCTGAAGATAGGCACTGCTGCATGAAGGACAGCAACACACAGGTGAGCAGCCTCAGGACAAACCAGGGTGGTCAGAGCACAGGTTGAGCCTGGTTTATATTCTAGACAGTGACAAACGAGGGAACGTCCTGCTCCAATAGGCATTGTTGGAATTCTGGCCATTTGTCTGAACTACTCCTTAAGAACTCTGTGCACTCACAGCACGTCACAGCCAGGCAGACCACTATTTGCCTCCCCACGTGCTAACACAAAGAAGAGCAGGCTAAAGGACAAGCCAGGGTGCAACAAAGACATCTCAGCAGAGATCTGAATGCTCATCTGCCAGTTCCCCCAGCCCGACCCAACGATGCTTTAGCACAAGGGAACCAGGAGGAGAAGGAAGGCCTGACAGCCCTCAAGCAGCGAGGAGAAGTCATGCTTGGCATCACTCAGGGATGCACCCACACATATTCCATAAATATCTGCAAGGTAGAATGCATGTGGGCGTGAGCAGTACGGTATGCTTAATTTGGGGGAATATCAGGGAAAACAGAGCACAAACTGTTTACCTGCTGTTGGATCCTCTTCAGACAGCGCCACCAGAGTGTAGCAGGTGCCTGGCTGGTTGTACACCAGGCTTTTGGCAGGTATGTAGCCAATGACCTCATACCCCTCTGTTGGCTCCATCTGCACAGTAACATTCTCCAGGATCTGATCATTCAGGGTGTTGGTACAGTCAAACTGAGCAGGGAAGGAGAGAACAAAGACAGCTTGAAGCTCTCAGCTATAGATGTGATAGCAGATTCACTTCACACATAGTGGGAGCATGCTGTTAACTTGCAAAGTGCCTCTGCCTCAGTAGGGAGCCTGGCTAGCACAGGGTTCATGCTTCCATTTAGTCTCAGAGGAACTGGCATCCAAATGTTTTAGGGGAGAAGCTAAAAACTTTCAGGGGACTCCAGTGCTCCGCTAATTTATTTTCATATTTTTTATAAAATACATATATATATATATATATTAAAATATATATATATATATATATATATATATTTTTTTTTTTTTTTTAAAAAGGAAATGACACAATGATTTCAGCAGATCTAAACTTGGTGTTTACACTTTGAACTGGCTGCAGTGACAAATCAGTCAACTTCATACAGTTGTTTCTGGCAAACAATAGAAACAAAGATTAACTCCTCTGAGGACTGTGTGAGCAGTTCTGAGCTTTTGAGAAAGAAACTGGCTATGAACAAAACATTGCTGCTCATAAGACAGCACAAGACTTGCTTGAACTCCCTGAGGGCCAGGTAAAGAGGCTGGCACATTGACTGAACAACTCCCATGCAGCAGGAGGGTGATCCAGCTAAGGCCAAGACTCACCAAAATAAGCACCTATAATAAAATGGCTAAAACCAAATGCAGGTGATTAAGAATCCTCTCCCATCCTGTCAGGTAACATTTTCAGCCTCCCAGAGAGGGCAGGCTTCACTCTTCCATGTTCCAAGCATGTGCCTGGGGATCCTGAGGAAACAACACGGTTCCCCTTGCCAGCTCTCCATGAGAACAGCCCCACCTAGTGCCTGCCTTATTGTCACTTTGACTGCACACATATGCATTGTTCAGACAAAACCACATGCACACTAATTTATCTTTTTTTCCTGTGGCTCTGCTGCCCTGGGTGAGAAACAAAGGACCCACTACACTGATGAGTTCTGAACACAGATATTCTTGAGCTATTTCTTCCCAGAGAAGTTTTTACGGGTCAGGAGCTTATTTTCCAATCCATTGGCACCACATGCCATAGCTACTCACCTGGAACACCATGTGGCTGACAAATGTGTGCTTGGTGCAACGAACCACGTACTCTGTTTCCAGCTCTGTTAGGGCAACAGGCTCTGGGGAAGACCTGAAGAGTGGGCCCAGTCCTCGGAACTCTGGGATCGCTCCCAGTTGCTCTGAAACAGAGGATGTAGAAACAATTGCTTTCCCCAGCCACAGGAAAGTGGTAACTTTTTCAAAGCCTTCAGTTAAACAGCTGGAAGCTGCTGCAGCAAGTAGTCATCCACAGAGCAGCCACAGCATTCTCCAGGGACTTCTAAAATTAAAGGCAGTCTCACTTTCCTTTTGTCCACACCTGCTATCTATTGCAAGCATCCCCAAGAGCAAACAACTGATTTGGATGCCCCATGCCACTCTTTGAGGGGAGCTGGAGAAAAACTGGAGTGGATAGGCAGGTTCAGCAAGAAGAGGCTACACAGTTCTCACATGCAGGTGTAGGAGAGGCCTTGCATCAGTTTACCTTGGAATATTTCTTGCCGTGTTGCTGCCACTTTCTCTGGCTGCTTGGCTACAGCAACAGGGGCATTTTCTGCAAGGGGAAAAAACAAACAATGAAAGCAACCAGATACAACCAGGAATAGTAACTAAATCAGAAAACTGATCATTGGCTAAGTAAAGGAGAGCTCATTTCTCATCTTGCTATAGAGCAGACACCCATTTTTAGTTTCCTAAATACCTTTTGTAATCCTCATTGAAGCTACTGCAATTCAAACAATTACTACTATTAGCAGTTGGACTAACTGAAACACTGAAGTGGGAGTAACAAAATTTGCTGGCCTTTGTCTTTACAGAAGATATAATCCCATAAAATTTGAAGAGGATGGATTCTCAGCAATTCCCAGCAAGGCCAATACAGATCAAGGGCTGGATCTGCTAGGGAACTGTCAGCAATTCAGATCAGCACACGGCAGACTGATTCTCACCTGCTCTTTGCTCTATGACAGGAGCTGTTGCCAAAGGAACAGATCTCAAATCAAAGGGTTTTTCGGAGGGCTCCAGGGTGTACTGATGCAGAGCCCTCTCCAGACCAGGGATGGACACTGTTAGACCTGGGGACAGAAGGAAGGAGCCCCTGAGACCGCAGATAACACCATCTCTTTGTCATGTATTAAACCAGGAGAGCTGCAGTCCTGTTTTGAGGACCTTCTGTTTTACCATTCAGGATGTAGCCAGCATTGAGGGCTTTCTGCTTTTGCTCCAGAACATTCAGGTAGAACGTGGCTCTGTCTCTCACTTCGTTGTCATCATCCATCACACATCTGAGAAGAAAGCAGAAAACTTGCATTAGCACAAGGCCATGCGAATCGATCCAGATTAATCATATATAATAAATTATACAATATTACATTCTAATGTTATAACTTATTATGTAATAATTAAGCTTAATTATAACTACTAGCATCCTCACTCTGCCCAGGATCTTCAAATAAGGATCTTCCTGTCCCTGACAGGTTGAGTGACGCTCACCTTTTCAGTAACACCAAGATACTGGGTAACATCTCCTCATTCTGGGCTCCAAACTTGGCCAGGGCACTCACAGCACCTGTAACACAAGTGATAAAAAAAGAATTGGGATACAAAGAAATCACCTGAAGTTTCCTCCATCCCCCAGCTGCGTTCAAATGGCACATCAGAGACTCTACACCTAACAGACAGCATTACTCCAACTAGAGAGAAGCAGATGTATTAGCAAAGTGCCTGAAGACCTCCTCTGTCTATTTCCATGGGGTCTTTATATCATCTCCTGTTTCTCAGCTGCAGATTGTGATAGCAAATCACAATCCACAAAAAAGAGGCATTTGTGCACTATGTTTCCTTGACAATGTATCAAAGGACAGCTTTCCAGGTCTGTATCTTACCTGCCCGGACTTCTTCATGCTCCAGGACAACCCTGTTGTAGATGAAGCGAATGTATTTGGAGGGGTTATTGGTTTTAGGCCCTTCTTGGCCCAAGAGGTGGAGGATACGTGTAGCCAGCACAGTGAACTCACAGTCCTCAATGAATTCACAGAGGTGAGACAGGCCAGTTTCTTTGCTCTCTGAGTTTTCCTCAATGATGCTGATGATGCAGTCCACAATGGCTCGCTTGTATTCAAAGCCACCCTAGGGAGAAAAGGGAACTTCTCAGCTGGAAAGCTCAAAGCATGTCAGACATTCTGAATTAGTCAGGCAGGAAAGAATTTCCTTTGAAAAGGTCACTCACTCACAATGCTTTAAATCTGTGCTTGAAAGGTGAAGGGCAGTAATGCTGCCCACCTCTTTTGACCCTCTTTAATCTCAGAGGACCAGTTAATACTCAACCTCTCTCGCCACATCCTTCAGAATAGCTGTAGTCAAGAAAAAAAACAACAAATCCTAGAGAGAGAAACAGAATCCATCAGCCAGAAGGGCTTACAGCTCATTTAAAATCCTCTGCTGTTAGAATTAGTGCATAAAAAACAGCCATGTGGGAGGAGAAAAAAAAAAAAAAAAAAAAAAAAATCAGCCTTCTCTTTAGCACCAGACATCTGAGGATGAATCACACAAGAAGTATATTAAGGATCATATCTGCCACAGCAGGGTGCAGCAAATGGCCCTATTAGTGTGGGAAGACAGGCAATCAATACCTCCCCAGGCACACCCCATAACCTGACATGCCATTAGCACTCAGTTATCTTCAGGCATTATTTACTTGTGTCCTCAATAAGAACCACAGGATTAAACTGTGCACATTATCCTCTGCCAATTACACGCATAGTTCTGTGCGTTTGGGGGGGATCTTTCTGTAGCTACCTGGGCTTGAGGACACCTGTTAAACAAAATGGTTTGAACTACAGAACCACATTTGTAACGATGCCATCCACCCACAGAAAATCTGGGAATGTAGCACGGTCCATTTTTCACAGGAGTAAAATGAGAGCCTTCGGTTTGTTCCCAAACAAGAGGTTGTAATTGGCAGGTGATGTCAGAGCAAGCAGCGGTGCCAGCTGTGTGGCAGGCATGTTAACTCATTTAGAAATAAGCCTCAGCAAGCCTCTGCTCCATAAAGCTGCCTTCCTGCAAACTGTCAGACTGAACGCAGAGAATGGTTACAGGTACTCACGAACCTGTCACTGCAACAGCACAGAGAACAGAACAAAAGTGATCCCAAGTAATCAGTACGTTGCTACTTAATCTCTTTGTACAGGACAAAACTTCTTGAAACTTGCTGTCCAAATATAAAGCTGGTCCAAATGTGAAACATCTATGGTCTGCCAACAGATCTGCTGTCGCCTGCGTTTGCCCTGAGAGTAAGCCCCCAGAAAAGTCAAAGAGTGAAAACCATGCTGAAAATATGCCAGTGGTCATTTCTGTCAGATTGCAAGCTCTTATGGCAGGAAAAGGCTCTCATTACATGGCATTATCAGCAGAACTGATTCTCACAGGAACTGCTGTGCAGTCCTGCAATTCATATGTACCATGGAAGTAAAATTCCTAATATGCTCCCAGTAAAGCTTCTGTCTGACCTCTCCTATTGTACTTGTGCTATTATGCACTCAGAGTCCCTAAATCTCTGACAACACAACAAAGAACAACAACCAGTTGCCCTGCAAACTCACCTCTTCCCGCAGCATAGTGAAGAGAAAGTTCATGAGGACAGCGTGTTTGCGAGGGTACTTCTGACACAGTGCATTGATGGCTTGCACCACTACAACCTGGAGGAAAAAGGGGCAAGTCAGAAGGAGGACAGTCTCATTGGGCAGGAATATAAGTAGTTGAACTGTGTCCATTTGGTGCTGGTCTCCGGTGTGGAAGCTATGATTTTGCCTTTATTTATTCAACAAACAGAATTCCAGCAGGATACTAACCTAGAAATTAGAGGAGGAGACACATTTTAATGTGCTGGTCAGCCTCTAGCAGAAGGCCATGCTTGCTGGATTCGAAAAAGAGACTTACTAATCAAAAGGCTTCTCCCTAGAAGAGGGCATTTGACTCTGGAGATGAGTACTGTATGACTAAGGCCTGACTGAAGCTGATAGCATCAGATTCTGTCTTGCAAAAATGATGCAGCCTAGCTGCTGGAAAGAGCTTAACCCAGGTGTTGAGAGTACACAGACATGGACAAAGACTAAGGGGTTCCTTAAGGAATCTGTGATTCCCCCATTTTCCCACCTCCTTACTTTGAATTCATCTGAGATTTCTGACATGAAAGAGGAGATCTGTTTCATGAGCCGGTCGATGCTGCTCTCACTGCCAGTTTTCAGCAGTGTGGTGATGGCCAGGGTGGCTATGCTGCGGTTGGAGTCTGTCACAAGGTTCTCCAGGTCCAAGTTACAGGCGGTCACAGCAGATGGGTGCTTCATGGCCACCTACAGAAGACGACAAAAAGCGGAAAAGCCACTGTGGTTATTGCAAACTGATCCTTTTCAATAGGCTGCTCTAAAAGCTCTCACCCCCTTCATTTTAAAGTAAAAGCTACAGATTGTACACGAGGGTCATCCCAAGCAAGCTATTCAGCTGAGGTGTAAGAAACAAGCTCGTTCCTCCTGCAGAATCACACCTACTGCTAGAAGAGAAGAAGCCAGCAATAATAAATGATCTTTAGTTTCTCCTCCCTTACTCTCTTCAATAAATTTCAGTTCAGATTCTGCAAAGAAAACTAACTCCCACCAAAAATTCAGCTAGCCTAACCAACAGCTTTTCCAAGTGGAAGCACAGATATCACCACTTTTTTTTTCTTTTTTTCCTTTTTAGAGTTGACAAAGTCAAGGGAAAAGCTAGAGCAAAGACTGTCATGGAGCAGCCAAAAAGCACCAGGTTCTATCTCTGTAATACAAGGAGCCCCTTCACCACAGAAAGCTCAGAAGGGAAAAGTAATAACATGCAAGAACAGTAACACAGAGCTATGAAAAAGATTGAATTTTTCTCCTGTAAAATGTTCTTTTTATTCCTCTTGTAAGCAAAGAAATGCCAGGCTGTAACCCAAGGTGGATGTTATTCACAGAAAATCACCACCCAGCCTGGCCCCTTTCTTTTCTCAAGTCAGTTTCTCGTGCCCTGGGAGATGCAATTATAGCACCCTGGAAACCAGTTCCTACCTTGTTGAGGGTACGGACAGCTGCATATCTCAGAGCTGCTTTCGGGGAGCTGCAAAACAGCTGCAAAACTGCAAGGCAGGAAAACCAACAAAAGCAGATGTTAGGAAGTCTATTATTGAAAAGCACTTCCTACCTATAGCATGAGATTCAGTGAAGAGACGTGTGACATGCAAGCATAAGACAGCTAAAAGCGTGCTTAAGAAGCAACTGGATTTAGTAGGTTCTTTCCTCTCCTCCCTGTTGTTCCCTTTGCCACACCTCTGCTGACAGCCAGCTCTCACCCACTGTCCTCTCTACAGGAGAACAGCACCAACACAAGCCCCAAAACTGTACAAGGTCCTCATTTCTTAGGGTAAACAGCAGGCACAATCATGTAGGCCTAGAACTCCTTCGCCACTGCTATGAGCATCACAATTACCTGAGACAGCTGGTGCCAGCTCTTTGGCAGTGCAGTTGGGAAGGTTAACAATGGCAGAAGCAGCTTCGTAGACCACCATCTCATGTTTGTTTCTCAGGCAGCTCTCAATGAAGTCAAACAGGGGGCTATCACGGCTAAGGGACAAAAAAATCCCAAGAAGAAATGAAAACAGAGATGCTAGCAGAAATGAAGAGTCCAGCAGCAGAACAGGACAAGTCCATTGCCTGCAGAAAGGTAACAGCAGCCATAAAACCACTGTCCTCAGATTCTGCAGAGGTCATTACACTGTACTTCCAGCATGCTTGGCTCTCTTCTGAGCTGACAATCTCTGGATAATAACTGGAATATTGACAATAACTGCAATCTCCCTTAGCTCCTACACAATGCTCACCATACATATCACAAATCTCATCCTCCTAGAAGACAAAGCACGCATATGCTAGCCAAGTAGAAGACAGAGAAAATGAAACAGCATCTTGACAAAGAACAGCTACACAAAACTAGAAAGAAAAACAACAAAGTGTTTCACGTGCAAGCACCTACACAGACAAGACTTGCAGAAGCAATTCCATAACATGAAAGCATCCTGTTATTTTCTCTGCTACCTTTTAACTAGCAATTAACGGTTAGAAGTTGCACACTACTCTTCAAAGAGCAGAAATAACTGCTCTCATCACACAACAAGCAATCCCGCAAGAAGAGACAGAAGCAGGACCTGAGCAAATTCTTCCCACAGGGAAAGGAGCCTCCTCACCTGCCTGCCTCCTCTTCCAGCAGCTTGCTGGCTACTCGGATCATCATGCAGTAAGCAAATGGTGACTTGAGGCCATGGCGTGTGAACTTGCTGAGCATCTTGTTGACTGCCAGGCGATCATTCTTCCGCACATGGTAAAGCAAGCCCAGAGCATGATACTGTTCCAGGAAACAAAACCACACTGAGCTCTTGATACTTCTATCCCCTCTGTGGCCCGGTGTGTCCAGCTGAGCACCAATAGTCTGCTCTGCTCCCAGCAGCTGCTTGTAATTCCCCATGTTGCCCCTGGGCTTCCTACCTGTACCATGATATTGTCACTGGAAGCCGCTTCCTGAGCCTCGTTCACCCAGCGTTTTACCACATCAAAACTGGTCTTCAGCAGGTGCTGGTAGAGACAAAACCACAGAGAACCCATGAGAGAAGGATGGAGGAAGTTCTGAGAATCACCTCCCGTATGAAGAAGAAACAAGTTCTCCTCATGAGGGCGCTGGAGGCAGCAACTTGTAACAGCTGAGGACTGGGATGCAGAGACCCGGCCTTGTTGACTGAGGCCTCAAGAGGCTGAACTCCTCCCACAGAGTCCTCCCTTCACAAAGGTGGGAATAGCAAAAGCGACGCTCCTGGCTCGTTTATCAATATTAGCAAGCAGAGGACAAAGGAAACAGTTTGACAAGAAATAATGCTGCAGTGTTCACACCATGGTTAAAGCTTGACTGTGCTGCGTATTACACATAAATCCCCTCACTTGTCTACAATCTCCAACAGACTAAAGTTCCTCAGGCTACTTTTAGCACTCATATACGCTATTGTGAGCGTGGCACCACCAGCATCTGTGCCATAGTGCCTGACAAATATCACACCACTGGATACTGACTCACATCCCACTTTAAACCCTAATGTTGCTAAATCTGTAAGGTTGGTTTTTAATAGGATGCCCATGAGAAATAAGCATCAGAAGCATCTGCACCCCTAAGCTGGTCATTTATTCTCCCAAAGATGCATTCAGCCACAAATAACTTAATAAACTGAAGAGATTAAAGGCTCTCGTGACCACTGTACTGTTTTTACTATGTGCAGCACGGGCAGCCCCTGGACAAGGTTCCTTCCTCTGCACTAGCACATCTTGGTCCTGACAATGCCTTCACCCAGACAGTTCCAAGCACTTCAGAGACAGAGGAAGGATGTGCTGCTTTCTAACGGTGCAATAAGTCTCCAGAATCAAATTACTCTGAAAAAATCTGTGATCCAATTGTATTACGCTGAAAAATAGTGTTCTTTTCCCCCTCCTCCTCTCTTCTTTCTCATGTATCCTCTATCAAAGGACAGCTGCAATACGATACTACCAAGATGTCCAGTCCCACCACAGACAAGTGCTCCTCAGCTGCACTGCTCCTCAGGCCCACCCCGCAGGCACACCTACCAAGGAGGACACCAGAGCAGAGCTTGACACACTTGGCACTTTGTCAACAATAGCCTGTTTCATGTAGCGCTCGATGGCCTGTAGCATGGTGCTCTGCAGGGAGAAGGAGACAACAGCTGATATGGAAAACCTGCGAGGAGTGTGACAGAGGAGAGGCAACGGGTTGGGGTAAACAGTGTAGGGCTGCCCCAAAGGAAAAGCTGCACTTACATCAGTGATTTGACAGAGTGCTCTCACAGCAGGGCCTCGGTAATTGTCATCCTTCCCAGTCATGTCTTTGGTTAAGCTGGTTGGAAATAAGAAGCCCTCAATACTGCACTCTTGAGCCAGCAGCTCCTTGGTGCGTGCAGAGAGCCCACAGAGCAGCGAGCAGACAAGAGCATAGCTGAATGGCAAGCAGGCAAGTGCAGGTCTTAAGCAAGTCCCACCAGAGTGGGAAGGCAGGAGGAGATCCGCTTGCAATAGAGGAAAATACGTCAGCACTGCCACATCATGTAACCAAAAATGACAATTCAAACACTCAGCAGCATGGGCTACGGGCACATAGCACACTTCAAATGCATCACTAAGAGTTCAATATCTGTATTTGAATAGCCTCTTTCAAAGGAGGACATTTTTTCTTCACCAAGAACATTCCTTGTCTTCACAGTGCTCAGAGACGAGAGTTATCTCCAAGAGGCTGGAAAGTATTATTGGAGAATGCATGAATGTAGTAATAGCAAAACCAAACCGACTGACCTGCTAGTAACAATGATGACATCTTCTGCAATAGAAGACATCTCTTTGATAGTCAGGTAGCACATCCTGCGAAGAGTTGGCTAACAAGAAGAGAAGACAGACAGACATCAGCAGAGAGGGCCCCAGGTATGAAGAGATCTCCATTTTTCCTGCTTCCACGACTTTATTGTGAAAATAAACAAAATGGTGCTCTCAGAGAGCCACAGTGCCCAGTGTAAAAATAATAATAATAATCACATTCATTAACAAAGCAGCCCTTCCTCTTCTAAATCCCTCAGCTTTAGGATGAAGCCACAGGACTACCAGATTTACCTACATCTACAGTTTCATCTTTTACTTGTTGTTTACATGAACGAGGCAGAAATCTTAAAATCAAAAGCTGGGGGCAACTCATTAACTCAAAAGCAAGAAAAAAAAGCAATTTGCATCCCCAGAGACTGAGGATTTCTAAGCTCATCTCACAGTTTCAATGCTTTGTAATTTAGGGGACTACTAGTGATGGTGGGCAGGTGCTAATTCCTGGCCTCCTCCAGGTAACAGTCTGCTCTCAGCAGGAAGCAGGATCTTTTATTACTGGGCACAAACCATAGCATATCTGATTATACATTTGACCAATGTATGTGGTCAAACTTGGGTGGGTGCAACACCTAAAGAGTTAGATAGCAGTTTAGAGGAAGAATCTGTTTCAGGAACAAAGACTGCTTTAGTTTAGCTGCTACAAGAGCAACGTAGTGAAGCTGATCTGTTTCTAAACCTTCATCCTACTCTTC
The DNA here is from genome assembly GCF_023343835.1 of Lagopus muta. NCBI lineage: Eukaryota > Metazoa > Chordata > Aves > Galliformes > Phasianidae > Lagopus > Lagopus muta. The sequence goes on along the minus strand of NC_064443.1, from coordinate 9,044,677 downwards.
CCACTTAGATCAGTAGCTCCAGACAGGCTGATTGCATAAAATGACACCTTGAAGCTGAGAGACACTGCTGACAACTCGTCTCACTGGATAAATACAGCAGAAAACAATAAACAGACTTACATCGTTGGACTGAAACAGCTTTGTCATGGCAAAGAAGGATTCGGTAGCTTCCATGACACCAAGGTGCTCCCCCTAGAAGTTTGAAAAGAAGAAAGGAAATCACAGTTAACACAACCAGATCTGTCCTGCTGCAGGTGCAAGGCTCAGTCTCACATATAAGGAGAACAGGCTTGTGTGGTTGAGAGCAGGGCAGATCTCCTTCAGTGTGCTTGAACAGAGTAAAGTCCTGCCTGAGAAAGCCCCCAGCCATGGCTGAACGTTGCTTACCTGCCAATGTAGATGACAGCATGATTTATCAGGTTACAAAAAAAACCCAAAAACTTGTGACAAGACAGGTTCTTTATGGGTGCAGAACAGGTTGGAACAACTCCATGACTTGTGTAAGAAAAGCTTATGCCATGCTTCCTATAAGCACCACAGCTAGTCAGCCAGCTACAGCCACTGCATATAATGGTGCAGAGAGACCCTAGGGCAGGGAAACCCCACGAGATGGGTAAATACCTTTACAAAGCTGAACCTTATTGCACGCAGCTTCAGAGACCCAAGGGCCTGGAGTAACAACTGCCTCTGGCATCAAAGAGCTGCAGGCTTACAGCTTCCAAGTAATAATAAATCACAGACATCAATCTCTTCATATTTAGCTGCTCCTACCCTCTCTACCCCACAGAACGTTTTTAGACACTAAGAAGGCAAGTAGAAGCTTAGTAGCACAAAAACTGTTCTAATTAAAATTTTTTTATTGGATGTAGTCAATAAAACTATTCAGAAGATAAAGCTTAGCTAGAGAAAACTAAGAATCTAAAGAACGTATCAGCTGATTTTTAGTCCCTTACCTGGTTTATGAGGTACAGAATCTTGGTGAGGATGTGAGCACATTTTCGTGGGTTTATGGGAGTCTCATTAAACACACGTGCCTGAAAACAAATCACAGCCAAGGATGCTAATATCAACACCCCCTAATAAACACCACCCTCCCTAGCCTGATATAAACAACAAACTGTTGGTGAGGTATGGCAAAATGCACTTAATGACTTTGGATCAGATTCCCTCCAATTCCTGCTAAGCAAGGCCCCCTTTTAAGCAGATGGTTCTACAGTCTCATCCTGAGACTGCAAATGTAAGCACAATGAAAGTTTAAGGGTTAAATCCTCCTCATACTTTCACCCACACAAGTTTGGATCGTGTGCTAGCTAAAATACCACCCTTCTGACAGCCTGCAAGGCTAACAGGAACCAACACCATCCATCATATGGCAAACGAACAGATAACGCTGAAATAACAGGGTCTGGGGACTGAGAAGTTTGTCTGATGTCGAACAAAAAGGGTTTTATTTCAGAGTAAAATCAGAGTCTGTTCAATAACCACACACAGCCTGCTCTCTGGCTTTGAAATCTACAAGCTCAGGGTGCTCAAAGCCGATTTCCCAACTTTCCTGTTCTAAGGTGACCTTTCCAGACAGTCACATTCTATATTACTACTCACCATTTAGAGTCTATTTCGTTACAGAGATCATTTCAGCCCTCTCCCTTCTTCCCTCCAGCAATAAAACAAGAACTAGTGGGGGCATTGCCGTACTTCAGGTGCCAGTAGGACCACAACAAAGCCCTGCTTCCCCACTAAAATTCCTCACTGATCTACTCAGGAGCTGGGGACACCCCAACCCAGAAAGGGCAGCACAAAGGGCAGCTTCTAAGGATATACCTCTTGTAGGACTGCACTCTTCTCCAGGTGCTGGAATGGGTTGGAACCCCCACCTGCAAAACAAAGACAAAGGAAGTCCAGGGATTCTGCCATGGGAAAGCAACTCTCAAAACACACCTACAATTTAAAGGTAAGCCCAGCATTTATTGGGTAGCTTTTTTGTGAACACCATACAATCAGTGCTCCTCTTATTAAGCATTATTAATTGGATGATTCCCCAGTAGTTAGGGAAGGCAGAGCAGACAGGACATCCTTTGATTTATCACCCACCAAGAAGTAACTTGCCGTGAGTCTGATCAGCTGTAAAGTAAGGAGCCCCAGGGCACCACTTCCAGTCCCAGGACTAAGATGTTGCTGACAGAGCATCAGTATGACAGTTCGAGGAACAAAAGCTTAGAGTCACAGACACAAAGAGTGCTTGCCAGGCAGGAGAGTCAGGAGTGCTTTACCCCTTCATTATAAACCAATCAGGAACCCACCAGTAAATATTCTTTGGCTCGATCACCAATTAAGAGAACAAGACAGCAAATAAGAGAGTCTGGACACAGAATAACATTCATTGTTCCTCTTAATAGAATAAATTATATTAAACAATGAACGACTCACTAATTAAGGATGAAATAATCTGAGAGAAAAAGCATCATTGTTCTGCATTCTCTCTATTAGCTTGTCTCCTTCTAAGCATCTCTGAGCCACAGCATCTCAAAAGTGTCAGTTATTGATAAGCAGGCTGTAATTAGTACCAACGTTCAGCCTGGCTCTGGGACAAACAGCCTTTTCCAGTGCAACTTAACAAGCCTGAGCTCTAGAATTGGTCCAGCACAACCTGCCCTGCCCCAGAAGCATTGCACACTGCTGCCTTTGCAATAAAAGGCAAAGCCATCTGCATCCTGACTCATTTCAGGGTCAGTGCCCTGCACTGACACAGGCTGTGTGCAAATCCAGCAGGGGGCTGAGCAAAGCACAGACGCTTTGATGGCATCTGGGAAGAGAAGAAAACACGGGGAAAAAGCAAAGTGTTTCTGGTCTAAGCATCTGAGTGTGCTTGAAGAAAATGGTTAAAGAAGCCCTACTAGCAGCACAGTACGTCTACAATCCCAAAATCGCAGTGTGGCTTGGGTTGGAAGGAGCATCACAGACCATTTAGTTCCAACTCCCTGACTCAGACAAGGCTGTCAGCCACTCAGTGAGGCACCAGCTCAGCTGCCCAGGGCCACATCCAGCCTGGCCTTGAGCACCTCCAGGGATGGGGCACCCACGGCTCTCCAGGCAGCTGTGCCAGCACCTCACTGCCCTCTCAGTGTAACCTATCCCTGATATCTCTAGCTAGTAGATATGGTCTACACCTCCCCTCTTTTAGTTTAGTTTTAGTTACTAATGCTTTTGAACAAAATGGTTGAAAGAAAGCCTTTCTAAAGCAGCCTACAAGCCCTAAGTTGGCCATCAATGACAGCACCAGCTCCGCACCTCTTGCAGCGCTGAGCATCTGGAAATGCATCACACAGCACACCTCACCGCTCCTCCGATCACAAAAGGGGAACCAGGCGCAGTGCAAGCAGCGTCCCCGGAAAGCTCCCAGCACCAGGAGGCCAGCACCAATTTGCACCGATCCACAGATCAGACCAATCTGCACGGATCTCACAGCAGCCCCGCGGAACGGACCCCGGCTGCACCGCTGACAGCCCACAGCTCATCGAGGGCTGCACACGGGGCAACGCGAGGAGCGGAGCGGCGGGATCCAAGCAGGCAGAGCCCATCCCGACAGCGGGGCCGGGACACGTTCACAGCCTAGGGAGGCGGGGGCGGCGCCGGGGGTCTTCCACGCGAAACCAGCGGGGCCAGAGCGGACAGCTGCGGCGAGGAGAACGCGCTGCGACGGCCGAGCGCAGCGACGGAGGAACGGAGCGCTGCGGCCGCGAGCGGGGCAGGCACAGCAGCGGCACGGCCCCGGCCGGGCCCCCCCCCCACGACTCCTCGCGGCTCCCCCCGCGCCCTCCCCTGGCCGCCCTCCGCCCCTCACCCGACTCCTCGTCCTTCTTGTCGAATTTCTTCAGCATGGCGCCGCCGGCGGCTGTGAAAGGCCCGTCCGTCAGCCGAGCCGAGCACAGCCCGTCCGCCCCGCTGCCGCCGCCCGCCCCTTCCTGCCAGCCTGTCACTGCCGCCTCCGCACTGCGCAAGCGCGGGACGACCCGCCGTGACGTCACTGCCGGCGCCGCCGCGAGGAGCGGGGCTAAGGGGCTACGGGGCGGGGCGCTGAGCGGTGCCCATGGAGACGGAAGTGATTGACAGGTGGAGGGGAGAAGGGCGAGATCTGATTGGCGAAGGAAATGGGGCGGGGCTGGGGGGGCTGCGGGGTGGGCGTAGCGGGGGTGGGCGCTGGGCGAGGGGCGCGTACGGCGGGGTTGGGGGGGATCGGCTGGGGGCTCGGGGGTCAGCGGGAAGGGGTCACCGGCATGGGAGACGCCGGGACCACGGGACTCAGGGACCAAGGAGGACACAACGTGACCGGGGGTACGGAGGAGCTGGTGGCACTTGGAGAGTGCTGGGAGGAACTGCGGAGGGACACCCCGGGACCAGCGGCAGCAGGGGACAACGTGGCACCCGGCAGCAGCAGGGACACCGGGGACACCAGTAGGGAGGACACAGCAGTGAGGATGGGACCGAACCCATATCGATATCCCAGTGACACCCGGCTGTCCCCCCCGTGTCCCCGTGGCAGGGCTGTGACCCCTCACCCCCCTGCTCACCCCAGCACGGCAACAGCTGGCCGGCACCCCTTGCTCCATTTCCCACCCAAGATTGCCACGCCCACAGTGGGGTCACCCCGACACTTCCACCCCAACACCGTTCTTGCTCACCCTGCACCAGGATCTCCTCAAAGAGCATGGCCCCATCCAACCCGGCTCCAGCCGCCCCAGCAGCAGCCCCGGCCCTGGCCCTGCCCTTTGTACAGGGCGGCCGCACGCTGCCCGCTCGGCCCTTATCTTGGGGTGCGTGGCAGCCTTGGGGCGGCGCTGAGTGGCACCACACGCTGCACCTGTAAAGTGCTCATAGGTCTGGGTGAACTTTATGGTGTACAGAGCATCTCGACAGAGGGTACATGGAAAACTGGGGGTCGGAAGGCATGCATGGGCAATTCTGGGGCACATCAGCAGAGGTGCACTGGGGACAAGGACGTGCCCGCACAGACTCCGCTGCACCAGGCACGGTGTCACCAGGGCTGTCTCGGCTGGGGCTTTGCTCCCACAGTGCTGACGTCAGGTTAGAACAGCAGCTGCTGTGTGCACACCATCTATGCAGCACATGCCAAGGATCAGACTGTCCGGGGCTAAATCCTGCACCTGCACGGCTGGGTGCAGGGAGCGACTGCCAGCAGCCTCCGTGGCCACACAAAGTCCTTTGGCCATGGTGCGTGTTGTGCTCACTTCCTGCGCCCAATGCGTGCCATCAGCTCGGCATTGGCAGCTGCCTTGGCTTGCAGCTCCTTCTCCCGGGCCAAGTCCAGCAGGATCCTCAGGATGTGTGTGGGGACATCAAGGGACAGGGACACCTTTCTTGCTGTGCTGCCCTTTTTTACCGCAGCAGCTCTGTTGGTGTCAGGGTTTGGCAGCCAGGGCCACACTTCTCTCACTGACTCCTCCAGTAGCAGCTGCGTGGTTCCATCCAGCTGAGAGCCATCCCCAGAGCCGTGGCCATGTTTCTCCCCAGGGAGCCCCAGCATTACTCCGCTGCTGCCCTCCTTGTCCCAGCCACCTTCATGCCAGGGTGCACCGGGCACAGCAGGGCTGTTCTGGAGGCTCAGCCCCTGCACCATGCCCCATGGCAGCAGCAGGAAGGGCAGCAGCACAGCCTGCAGGAACAGAGCGCAGCACTTAACATCACCCCCCACCTGGTGTCCCCTGTCCCATTCAATCCCGTGGGGGTGGTGGCAGTATAGAGATGGGGTGGTGATGGCAGCTTGGGGACAACACAGTGTCTCCTCCCGCAGCCGCTCCCCGCCCCACAGCTGCCCTTTGATCAGGAATGTGTGACGTGGGACTGGGGCTCAAACCACCACTGGCTCCAAGCTGCCCCCCGGTAATGCCACCCCTCAGCTCTGTGGGCCAAAAGCTACCCTCTCAGATGGGACAATTTGCCCAAAATAAGCAGAAGGGTGACAAGAGCATGACGTGGCCACGTGCATGGCATCCTCAGCATCCTCCTCTGCGGGATCCTGCGCTGCTCTAGGGGCTGGCTGCAAAATCCAGAGGGAAGCAGTGGAATGCAGCCAGCATCCTCATTCTCTACTCCACCTCCTGGGTGAAACCCTTTGGAAAGCACCGGAGTGCGCAGCCAGAGGCAGCTGGATGAGCTGGAAACTGGGTGGTGAGTGATGGCAGAAAGCATCCAACCCCTGTGACCCATGTCCCGGGTAAATCCCCCCAAAGCACCACTCAGAGGTGCAGCCTCACCATTTCCTGCAGTCCTCGTCCCCCGCTGCTCTCACGGTGTAGGGGTGGCAGATGGGGTTTGCCCTGCTCAGAGCTGAGCCCTGGCTCTTATCCTGCCCCAGCTCCACCTCCCGCCCCCCCGGGGTGGCGTGCAGCAGGGCCACTATTAACACATCACAGATAATAACTCATCACAGATGAAATCACCCCGGGATGCGGGTGGGCGTTTGTCCCCTCATAGCTCATGGAGCTGAATTTGGAGGGGATTTCGGGAACCCGGCATAATTATCTCACATTGGACATCCAACCAACTGCTGCTTCATAGAACCGAGCATGCCCACAGGCTCTGTTGCGGGCTGGAGTGACTGTGCCTGTGGGGTGGTGGAGAGAGGAAATAAATGGGGCTCTGTTCTTCCTTCTGGAGACAGGACAGGAACTCACCCCCCAGCATGGCAGAATGGCCAAAATTAGACCGAGGCACTGATTCACACTGCACCGCAGCCCCACGTGCCTGTGGGTCGTGGGCACGTGTGCGTCATCAAGGCACAGGGACAGGACATGGGGACAGGGGGCACCAGGGCAGGAGGGCAGCCAGCGGGCACTGGGGGCAGGAAGACACGGGTTGCCAGCAGACATAGGGCCAGAGACAAGGGGGTCAGGTTGGCTTTGTTGCCCCAGACCCTGTGGCACACAAAGAGGCACAGCATTCTTCCATGAGCACATCTTTAATACCGTGTCCCACCCCTGCATTGGTACACATATACATTTGCTGTATACAGATATACACAGAGCAGCAGTGCGTCTAGGCTGTGCAGGAGCCAGCGTCACCTTCCTGATGAGCAGGAATCGCCTCTAACATAGCACCATCCTCAGGGTCTCCCTGGTGTGTCCCAGTTTCCAGGCAGAGGTGCGAGCCGGAGGGCAGTACATGGAGAAAGCCTCCTTCCCTCCTGCAGTTCTCTGCCAAACCATCGCACCCCAAAAGGGGAATTGGGGCCCAGGTGGGGTGAAGGTGAAATTCATTCAAATGGAGCAGGTTGTGTGGTTGCATGCTGGGAGCCCATGAGGGTGATGAGGGCAGCCCACAGCCTTGGGGATTTGAAGTGTTAGGTTTGGGGAAGGGCTCAAACTGTGCCCACTCCCAGCTCTGGGCAGCCAAAAAAGGAACATGGGGCCAAGAGCTGTCCCATTGACAGCAAATAAGTTAAAAATCAAACCAACATCCCAAGAGAGCTCTGGTTTGGAAACCAGATAAAAGGCTTATGGGGAGGCTGTGTTCCCATTTGATAGAAATTTCACCTTCAACGGGCAAATAGAACCAATGTAAAGGGAAAAACCCATGAGCAACAAGAAGAGACGTCAGAAATAGCACCATGTTCCTGCAGGGATCACCACGCTACGCCTCCGGCCGCCGTCCTTCCCCGCTGCCAGCACCTGTGGGGAAGGCGAGGTGGCACCAAGCACGGCATCAGGTGCGATGCTGCCAGAGCTGATAGCCGTGCTGTGCCCACCTGTCCCCACGCGCTGCCTGCAGTGGAGCTCACACTCCTCCTGGCTGCCGAAGCGGTTGAGATTGCCCTGGCAGCCGCTGTAGACGAAGGGCCGGCACTCGGCGGCTCTTTGGTTGTAGTACCAGCGCAGTGTGTACCGCTGGCAGCCCCCCTCCTCCATGGGCTGGTGGCAGGGCTCGGCTGCAGGGACAAAGTGCAATGGTGAGGGCGCAACACGGACCAGCATCTCTCATCCAGGAGCATGGGGAACCCAATGCCTGAACAAGCCATGTGCTGCTAGAGTGCCCACCCCAGGGCACAGGCTTGGTGCATTGAGTTCCCAGCAGAACAAGGCAGCCCCTGCACCACGGGGTCACCTGTGCTATGCCTGGTGCCCTGTGGGGCACAGGGAGCTCACCATCCTCTGCGAGCTGCTCCAAGCTGCCTGCATCCAGAGCTGTGTCGTAGTCCTCCTGCTCCCCATACATGCTGTCGTACTCCAGGTCATTGGTGTCAACGACAACACGCCTGTCCTGCCCTGCAGACAACACTGGCAGTGAGTGCAGCACTGGGCTATCCCGTGGCCTTTGGGCATCCTTGGGTACCTGTCAGCACAGGGCTTGCAACGTACATATAGGGAATAAAAGGAACAAAATGCACAGGGACAGCACTCACCCTCCTCCTCCTCTGCATGCGACACTTTAAGCACGGGGACAACATGAGCACTGAGATCTGGGAATGCCTCAGTGGGTGGGTAATGGGGGGAGTGATCTGGGAGGGAAGAACAGCAGACATGGGAAACCCCTGTTCAGGTGCAGAGTAGCCCAGAACTGCCCAGGGGAGGGGTCCTGGGGATGCCCCATTCCCTGCAGGCTCAGAAGTGCCCTGGGAGCACAGTGCAACTCCTGTCAGGGAGGTGGCACTGCCAGGCTCAAGAAGGCTGTGTTCTGATGCACCTGGATGCAGCTCCACACTCTCCATCACCTGTTTGGCTGTGCTCCTTCTCTTGGCGGACACTTCTCCCTCCTCCATGGGCAGACTGAAGGATGCTCCTGGGCCGAGTCCCCCATCCTTCTTGGAGACAAAGCATCCAGTTGTGCTGGAACCCTGCACCCCATCCCACCCACTGCTGCGCCCCACATCCCAGCAGGAGTTGGACTCAATGATCCTTTTGGGTCCCTTCCAACTCGGGATATTCTATGACCCTACAGCCCCACTGAGTGCTGAGAGACAGGCAAGGGCATGGGGAGAGGAACAGAAACACAACCTGAGTGCTCACGGGAATCCAAGCGCCGCGGGAGCTGCCCTCCACATGCTGCAGGAGAGATGGAGTGGAGGTGAGCGAGGGGCTCTGTGGGGCATCCCCAAACCCAGGGCGGCTGTGAGATGCTCACCACAGTGCTGGCTCATCTCCTGCCTGACGAAGGCGCGGATCTCTTCCTCCTGCCCAGTGGTGGAGCAAAGAATGCACAATTAGAGGTAGGAAAAAGCTTTCCCCAGGTTCAGAGCCGAGTCTGGAGTTGGGTATGTTCCATAAGCAGCAGTGGGATGGATGCAATGCCCCTTCCCACCTGCTGGCCCCGTGCTGACAGCCCCTTACCGTCATGCCCGGATCCCCCTTCTCCCCACGGAGTCCCTCAGCACCAGGACTGCCCTAGGGACAAACAGAGTGGGGCTGAGAGCTGTACCACTGGGTCTGCTCTGGGCAGGGCTGGGCTCACCCACCTGCTCTCCTCGCTCACCAGGGATACCAGGCACACCGCGGGCCCCCATCACTGCCTGCCCAGGGGGGCCTCTTTCCCCCTGTAAAGAACATGGGCACATCCCATCTGGCTCCAGCCCAGCCTCAGGACAGGGGTCCCAAACCGCTGCTCCTAACCCTCCCTTGAGCAGGGGGACACAGGGAGGTCCCCAAAGCCACTGAGTTGGTGGGGGAGGTATGGAGCTGGGACACGGCTCCTGATGCTACCAATCCTTGGCCTCTTGGGGGACAAAGACTCACCTTCTGGCCCTGCATGCCCTCAGGACCTCGTGGCCCAACGCTGCCTGGGGGGCCAGGAGGGCCGGGAGCACCATCACTGCCCCGGGGACCAGGGATACCGATCATGCCTGGTGCACCCTATGATGGAGCAGATGGTCAGTATGGGGACATCCACATACATACGGCCCAGAGTAGGCACTTTTGGGAGCTTTAATGCCCTTTGGACAAGGCTTGATCCCAGTACGAGCAATGCAGTGTGACTTATGCAGTCCCATCGCACAGCTCACCCGATCTCCTTTCTCCCCCTGGTCTCCTTTGGCTCCCTGCTGCCCATCGAAGCCACGGTCACCCTGTGTAGAGGAAGGTGCAGGCAGCAAGAGTTCAGGAGGAGCAGCCCTGAGGGGCCATTCCTGAGGTCTCAGCACAGCCTCCCACTGCCCTACCTTGGGTCCCATGAGCCCCTCCTTCCCAGGGATGCCGGGTGCTCCAGACAACCCCAGTTCTCCCTGGGGGATGAAACAGACATCTATGAGTCCCTGGATGCACATCCCCCTCGCAGCACGGTGCTGGCATGATGCTTACCGGCTCACCCTTCCTTCCTGGCAGCCCCGAGCGCCCCGGCAGCCCCGGCTCTCCCTGCAGGAGCAAAGCAGGTGTCAGTCCTCAGCCCCGCACCTCCCTCAGGCACGAGGGGGGACCCTGTGAACCTATTGCAGGGCTGAGGTCCTGGCTACAGGATGGTCATCCCCTCACCTTCTCACCCTTGTCCCCATCGAGGCCACAGGCGCCTTTCATGCCCCGCTCACCCTGCAGGGACAAAGGGAGTCAGAGCCCCGCGAAGCCAGCATGTGTCCTGGCCACAGAGCACAGGGGCTCACCCACCTTGGGGCCACGCAAGCCCAGTGGCCCCATGTCCCCCTTCTCTCCTCGTGCTCCAGCAATGCCATCCCGACCAGGCAAGCCCTGCAAGAAGCACACAGCACAATGAGGACTACTCCTGCCCCGCAGTGGGGTGGCATTGGTACTGAGACACAGCTCCTCACCGGCTCACCAGGCTCCCCCGGCACGCCAACTTCTCCCTGGTAAAGGCAAAGGCAAAGATGTGGGTGAGGGCTAGTGGGCAGCGAGAGGACCCCACTGTGGTGCAGGGTGCCCAGCTACTTACCTTCTGCCCTCCAGGGCCGCGTGCCCCAGGAAAGCCTGCAGAGCCCTTCTCACCTGGTTCACCCCTTGCACCCTGCAAGCACAGCCCCAGATCAGCACTGGGCAGGAGGAAGAGCTCTGGCAAATGCAGGGCCACACACTGACAGGACGCCCAGCACTGTGCCAGAGGCCTGGATGCACATGGGGCACAAGAATGCTGTCATGCTCTTAGGTCCCTCTAGCCATTGCCAACCACTTCCCAGCCCTGCCCCCCTGCCTCATACCTTCTCGCCGGGCATTCCCTGCTCCCCCTTGTCCCCTTTGTCCCCTTCGGAGCCCTTTAGGCCACGGTCTCCCTGCAAAGGGGAAAACAGAAGGATGGGATCAGGGGTCATTGGGGTGGGGAGGAAAGAGCTGCCTGGGCAGGGACATAGGGGTCTATGGGGTGGACATGCTTCCTAAGGCAGGGTCCCCCAGCAGACCTCCAGCTCTTACCGGCTCCCCCTTGTTGCCTCTCGCCCCAGCAGGCCCCTCCACCACAATGGTATCGCCCTGCATGCAGGAGAGAGGTGGGTGTGAGCTGGGGGGGGACAGCACTGCCACCCCCTGCCCCAGCCCTGGGGGTCTCACCTTGTCTCCTTTGGGCCCCACGGCCCCGACGTCTCCCTGCAAGGAGGACACAGTGAGATGTCTCAAGAGTGGGAGCGCTCCCTTCTCTGGCTCCCTAGCCCCAAAAGAGGTCCCTTACCTTGTCCCCACGCTCCCCTCGGTTCCCAGGCAAGCCCTGTTGGGAAAGAGGAGAATGCTGGTTTGGGGGAGCCTACCTGGGGGGATGGTGAGCTGGTTGGTACGTACCATTGGCCCACGGTCGCCTGCCAGCCCTGGGCGCCCATCTTCACCCTGCAAGCAGGAGGGGAGATGTGAGGAGTGGGTCGGGGAGGCACCCCTCGTGGTGGGGACATGGGAGTGCCATGGTGGTATGGGCAGGGGGATTTTATGGTGCTAGCTACCCGTGGTCCTGGGTCTCCACGTTCACCTCTGGCTCCCGGCAGCCCAGCCCCTGGGTCACCCTGTGGGGGGAACACAAGAGTTTGTTCCCCTGTGCAGCTCACCTCAGCAAGAAGCAGGTCCTGTGGCCCCAGCTGTGTCTCCCCACCATCCCATGCCCCCTGCACTGCCCCAGGTGCACAGAGCAGGCTGCCAGGTGCCATCACCCAGAGTGGGCTCAGCATCAGCCAAGAGGGAGCAGTAGCACCCCACAAGAGGAGTAGCCCCACACCTCTGTGCCATAGCACTGTCCCCGGTCCTACCTTGTCACCCTTCAGCCCCGAGGCCCCTTGCATGCCCTAAAGGAAAGGAGAGGGGTGAGTAAACAGAGCTGTGCCAGGTGCTCTGGCTGGTGACCCCATCAGCCCCCAATGAGCCAGCAAGGGACCAGGGAGGGATCCTGCACCCACCCTGGGATGCTGCAGCCCCATACTCACCGCTGGCCCTGGGGGCCCTTGGGGTCCAGGTGGCCCTGCGGCACCATCCCTCCCAGGGAAGCCAATTGCACCCTGGGGGGGACACAGCAGTGTCAGGGCTCAAGGCAAGGAACAGAGCTGCTGAGCCCTCACTGGTGCTGCCTGAGCCCACTGCCATTACCCGTTCTCCAGGGGCTCCTGGTGGGCCAGGCTGCCCGCTGTCCCCTCTCAGGCCTGGCTGTCCCGGTGCCCCAGCGATGCCCACTAATCCCGGTGGTCCAGGAGGTCCTGGCAAACCGATGTCACCCTGCAGCAAGGAGGAAGGAGACATGGCCAGGGAAACAGCCTCCTCAGAGGCAGACAGGGAGTGGATATAGGACCAGGGATAAGGAAGGGCTTACCTTCAAACCTGGAGGCCCATCCTGTCCTGGTGGTCCCCGCACACCGACACCTGGAGTGCCCTGTGTGGTGTCAGAGAGTATGGGGACAGTCACCCCTGGGAGCACAGGGGTGGCAGAGCACTTGGGATGGGGATTCTCACCTTTTCCCCCTTGACTCCAGGTGATCCCTTGGCTCCCTGCAAAGACACAGAGCTATTCAGGGTACAGGGTAAGGATGTGAACCCATCAGCTCCCCTTCACATCCTCTACTCACATCTTCGCCGGGATCTCCAGGCTCCCCAGCTCCTCCAGGCTCCCCCTGGCAGGAGGACAGAAGCAAAGAGCAGGGGTGGGTGACAGGTGGGGGGAGTAGGGATGGCTGCAACCCAAGAGAGCCTGATACTCTCACAACACCTCCTCACCTTCTCACCCTTGGGGCCAGGCAAACCTCGGGCACCTTTGGAACCCTAGGGAGAAAGAGCAGTGTTGGGGATGGGAGAGAACTGCCAGGGCCTGGCTCAGCCCAGGGAGACACAGGGATGGGGTTATAGGCACCAACTCACAGGTTCACCCAGCAGCACGCCCTCCAGCAGCGCCGGATCACCCTGCAGCAACACAGGGTCAGGCACAGACCTTTGCCGGCTATGGGGAGGGTCTCCCTCACATGCACACCCCATTCCTTACCTTCTCGCCCTTGGCACCAGGAGGGCCAGCAATGCCCTGGGGCAGAGGGGAGAGAGGCAGCAGTCAGCAGGGCTGTGGTCATCTGCTAGCCCTGGTGAGCAGGGGAAGCTTCAAGGAAGCACTCACCTGCCCCGGCGCTCCCGCATCCCCTGGCTCCCCTTTGGGGCCAGTAGGGCCTGACGGTCCTGGCACACCCTGGCACAAAGCACACAGCCCTGAGCACCAGCTCTGCAGCTTGTGCTGAGCCCCCAGCCCCAGTGCAATGGCACTGGCTGTCATACCAACTTCCCAGGCATCCCTGGTTCACCGTCCTTCCCTGGCACACCATCCCGCCCAGGCACACCTGGCTTGCCACTCTCCCCCTGCAGAGTGTGAGAGCAGAGCTGAAGCTACGCACATCCCACAGCCAGGCAGCTATGGGGTTGGCATGCCCCAAGGCTGAGGCCAGCTCAGTAGGGCATGTGCTCACCACTTGTCCTGGCAGCCCAGGAGCACCCGGAGGGCCCTGTGATGGACAAATGACCAGAAATCAACCCACAGCTGAGGCAGTGGGAAGGGCTGTTCCTGTGGACAGGGATGGGGGTACCTACCACCAGACCAGGTGGTCCTGGAGGACCAGGCAGCCCCATGCTGCCCTGCGGACCAGGCAATCCCTGCAAGGAGAACAGTGGAGTCAGAGAGGAGATGCCATGCTGGCATATCTTTCTGGGACAGCGGGAGCTCAGCTGTCCCCAGGAAGGGGTTGGGTTTGGGGAGGCTCACCCGGATACCAGCACCAGGTTCCCCTGGATCACCCTGTGGGGACAGAACCCATGTCAGTCTTGCTGATCCCTTTCCCTGCCACAATCATCACAGCTTTATCCCTATGTCCCCTGAGCACTGAGTGCCTCTAGAAGGGGCCAGACTCCAAGTTCTCCCAGCAGCCCACAATGCTGGCGTGGCATCTCTTTCCTGCGCCAGACCAAACATGGAGATGATGAAGGTGATGATGACAATGGCAATGGCGTACCTTCATCCCAGATGGACCCTGGCTCCCTGGTGGGCCAGCAGCACCCTGCAGAGGACATTACATTCAGGACAATGCCCACTGGTGGCACAGCTCTATGGGGTGGGAAGAGGTACCAGGACAGTGCCATCCCAGGGCTATCAACCCCACTCATTGTGGGGACATCTGCCCCAAGTCCCCTTTGCTGTGCCCTTTGCAGTGCCCTGCACGTGACACAGGGGTCTCCTTACCGGAGGTCCTGGTGGCCCTGGCTCACCCTGATTGCCCTGGGAGGGAGGGAGAGATGTGGTCAGGATGTCCCTGGTGCACAGAGGCTCTGGGAAGCACCCATGCCATGCAGGGACGAGCCTGGCCAGCTCCCAGCAGGATGCACCATGCCTAGCACACACTGAGCAGGAGCCAGGGGGACAGTGACATGCTGGGGACAGACACCTACCGGGCGGCCCAGCACACCGGGGAAACCAGGCAAGCCCTGCAAAGAAGCACATTATAGCCAGCAGGGGAGCAGGGCCACACCACCTCCAAGCAGCCCCGCCTGCCCATAAAGCTCCCTGGGGGATGAATGCAGTGTCACCATGCAGTACCCACCCAAGGGTACTTACTGAGGGACCAGGGGGCCCTCTAAAGCCCTGCGGGCCCTGTGTAGGAGGGAAGGATGCAAACAACATGTGAATGCTCCCTTTGGGTTGGTTGTGACTGTTGTACGACCATGGGATCTGCCCATACCTCCCAGACCTCAGCCCCCTGCAGCCACACTCACCGGCTTCCCCTCAGGGCCAGCCAGACCCCTCTCTCCTGGGAGGCCCTGGAGCAAGAGATGGAGATGGTGAAGACAATAGTGGTGATGAGAATGGAGATGGGGATGATAGGGACAGTGACTGAGATGGAGACAGTGGGGGTGGTTGATGGAGATTGTGATGAGGATGGAGATGGAGACAATGGGAGCGACAGAGACCATAATGGAGATAGAGAACACGATGAGGGTGGAGATGGAGTCCATGGGAGTGGAGAATGTAATGGGAATGGAGATGAGTCCATGGGGGTGATGGAGATGGAGGTGGAAACCACAGGGGTGATGCAGGATGTGACAGGGATGGAGATGACAAGGACGATGGAGGGGGGAATGAAAATGGAGGTTTGGTGCCATACTCACTGGAGAGCCATCCCTGCCCTTCTCGCCAGGCTCTCCTCGCTCGCCCCGTGATCCACCTTCACCCTGATGTGGGGAGAAGTAAAGAGTTGTAGGACCTGTGCTACAGGCAGGGATGTCCCTGTCCCCCACATGCCCTCACATCCCACTTGCACCCAGAGAGGGATGTCCCCAGTTGTGCCCCTGCCCAGGGCTTCGTTCTGTGGGGTCACCCTGTTGGCAGCACATGAAGAGAGGAGAGCAGAGACCGATGCTGAGCCCAGAAAGGGAGTGAGGAACAGAGAAGCAGAGGAGCCACAGGAGACTTACTACACTCAGACCTTATCTCCTTTGGGTCCTCGCTCGCCCTCGGCACCAGGCTCACCCTGCAGGAAGGAGGAAGGAGATACCATCAGACCCACATGCTGCAGTTTGAGATGCCCACTCTCCCAGCCCATCACAGCCGGCAATTATCACATCATCCCTCCTCAAAGAACTCAGATTCTGGCTCCATCGCTGTCCTGCTCCTTTCTCCTGGACACGCACCTTCACTCCCTTAAGTCCAGGGGGACCTCGCTCGCCTGGGAAGCCCATCAGGCTGCCCTCCATTGCGTCTGCCTGCAGGCACAGCGTGGTCAGGGCTGGCATCCAGGGGACCCCAGGGAGGTCCCCTAGTGGCACAACCCCTCCTGAGCCCCTGTGCCAGGGGACCAGACATGAAATTCATCCCTGGAGGCATCTACTGACACCTCCTGGGGACAGTCCCCAGCAGCAGCTATCACCTACCTTGGGCCCTGGGGGCCCTGGGAGGCCTGGCAAGCCATCTCTGCCCTGGTGAGAAGGAAAACAGATGGAGCATCCCCAGAATGTTCAGTCCATGGGGCATATCCAAGTCTTATGAAAAGCAGAGGGACAGAGGGGACTGCATTCCCATCACGGCTCACCTGCTCACCCCGGTCGCCCTTCTCACCCCGGTCACCCTGCAAAAAAGAGGTGGGGGGGCTCATGAAGCTGTCCCCAAGCCCGGAAGCCATGTCCCCCTGCCTACACCCCCACACTCACCTTCTCACCAGGTCGCCCGGCCTCCCCCAGCTCGCCAGCCCGGCCTGGCACCCCTGGGATGCCCGGCTTGCCTGGCTCCCCTGGCTGCCCCGGTGGCCCCTCTGGGCCCCGCTCGCCCACAGCCCGGCCTGCGGGGCCCTGAGGACCAGGGGCACCTTGGTCCCCTTTGTCACCTTTGGGTCCTCGCTCACCAGGGAAGCCTAAAGAACCCTGCAAAAAAGCATACCAGACTGTGGGATGGGCACCTCAAAATGCAGGGAGCTGCGAGCCCCCATAGAGCATCCTAGGGCTGGAGGGATTCAGCAGGGCTCAGGTCTCAGAGCCAGGTGGGCAGGGGGAAGGTGGCAATGAGTCTGAGCCAAGAAGTGACCCCCTGGAGCCCCACAGTGCTCACCTCCCGGCCTGGGGGTCCCCTCTCCCCTGGCTCCCCCCGGCTGCCCTTCTGCCCCCGCAGCCGTTCAGACACGGGCAGAAAGGAGTCCGAGCTGCCATCATAGGCACCCGTCAGCTCCTTCAGAGATGAGATCTGAAAGGGAGGAAAGAGGCAGTGATCAGCAGTCATGCACTCCAGTCCCAGTGCCCCATCCCACGCCCCTCTGGTCTCTCACCACCAGCTGGCCCCATACCCATGCCCACCCCATACCTTGATGCCGAGGGCTTCCAGGCTACGTTCGATGTTCTACAATAAAAGGACATGAGAAAGGAAGCCTATTGTGCTGCTTCTACCACTGGGGCTCTGGGGACCTCCAAGGCTGATGTCCCAGCCCAGTGGGGAACTCACCACTGCAGTCCCAGGGTCTCCACTGACACCAGGCCGCCCCTAAGTTTGCAGAGCAAGAGGGAATGGGATGTGCCATGGGTGAGGTGGGCAGCACTGCTGCTACACTAATAGGTTTCAAAGTGAACGCCACAGGGTGCTGCCTGGGAGAGGCTGTGGTTCTCCCACAGTACTCAGTGCTGGATACTCACTGGCTCCCCTCGTGGTCCTGGCTCCCCTGGGTCCCCCTGAAATACAGCAAAGCAGTCAGGGGGAGAAGGGCCAGGCTGCCCAGCCACAGGGTCCCCGAAGGACTCACCCCCTCTAGCACAGATACCCCCCAGACTTTTGTCACAGAGCGCTAGAGGACACCTACCTTTGGTCCAGTGATCCCACGAAGGCCGGGTGAGCCCTGGAAGTACAGATGGGACACAATGGCACCCATGGACATGGGGCCTCAAGTAAACCATGGGGCAGCTAGAGCTTGAGGATAACAAACCTGGCCTGGGGGGCCAACCTGCCCTGGGACACCAGGGACACCAGGGGGGCCAGGGAGGCCAGGCATGCCTCTGTCCCCCTGCTCGCCCTTGGCACCGTTGTGGCCCTGCCGAGAGAGTTGTGTCACCCCCAGTGACTGGGTGCTGTCCCAGCTTGTCCCCAGTGGGGACAACCCACAGCACAGGGCTACTCACATCTCTGCCAGGGGCTCCGGCATCACCTTTGTCTCCCTAACCAGGAGGAGGAAAAAAAAAGACTCAGTCCAGAAGTGACACCAATGGGGACTATATAGGGCACTGCTACTCACCTTTCTCCCATCTTCTCCTGGCGTCCCATCTTCTCCCTTGGGATGGAGGTTATGAATTGGCACCCACAGCACAAGCAGTGGGCAGGACAGGGGCAGTCCCAAGGGCATGGGATGCGGTGCTGTGCCACATGCCTCCCTCGGCTCTGTGCCAGTTTGGGGCTGCCAGCCCTCAAGGTTCCCATGAGCACCCCAAAGCCAAACCTCATGCTCTACTCACATTCTTGCCATTTAGGCCAGGTTTGCCATCGTCACCGGGTTTTCCCTGGGAGGAAGGAGAGGCAGTCAGAGGAGCCCCCAGCACAGGCAGTCATGGGGTCCCAGCTCCTACTGATGTCCCCTAGGAGAGCTGGGACCAAGTGCAGAGGCACAGTGCAGAACGTGTCCCTGCAGCAGGACATGTCCCCATGGCACACGGGGCTGTTACTCACAGGGATACCAGGTGGTCCCAACGGTCCTATTGTGCCAGGCGGTCCCTGCTCCCCCCTCAGCCCAGGCAGCCCCTGCAGGGACAGGAGAAGAGGGGAGGCACAGGGCAGCAACAGGACACAGCCTCTGCTATGGGAGGTAAGAGCACAGCCAGGCATGGTGGCGTGGCATGGGATGGGGGATGAAACAGAAGCGTCATGTCCCCAGCAGGAGAAGAACGCACTCCCACACTCCCAGGAGATACTTACATCTCGGCCAGGGTCCCCCTGCTTCCCAGGGTCCCCCTATAGATGAAGAGGACGTGAGCATCCCATGAGCACCTCCAGCGGACGTGCAGTGGGATGCCTCTGCCCCACCACCGCCCTCATCCCCTGTTCCCATTTCCAGTGCCACCCCAGACCACGCTCACCCTCAGCCCAGTGGGTCCCGGAGGGCCAGGTTTCCCCTCCAGTCCGTTGCGGCCATCCAGCCCTGGTGGGCCACGCTCCCCCTGGAACAGAGCACTGCATGAGGACTGTGCTGCACAGAGGGACAGGGGGTGGTGGGCAGCCCCCATCCCCCTCACCTTCTCTCCAGGCAAGCCTCGGTCCCCAGGGTCACCCTACGGGAAGAGGACGGAGTAAGCACTGTTCCATCCCCAAGTGGGACTGAGCATGGGAAGGGGAAAAGGGGCACTCACCCGTGCGCCGGGGGGGCCGCGGGGGCCTTCAATGCCCTGCAAGTGATACATGACAATGGTGGGCGCAACCCCAGGGCCCACTGTGGCTCTCCAGGTCATCACTCACCCCACACTTACACTCAACCCCGGCAGTCCGGGGGGGCCACTCTCACCCTTGGCCCCCTTCGCTCCATCCTCGCCTGGGTCCCCAGCATCTCCCTGTCAGGGATGACACAGTGGTCAGAAGCAGTGCAATGCTGCAGTCCCACAGCAAAGCATCACATCATCACCTCTTGGCTGTTACCTTCTCACCCTTCTCTCCTACTCCTCCAAGCCCCACATCCACCTGTGGAGCAGAGAGGGGACATCAGAGAGGGCACAGACCTGCTGGCAGGAAAGGGGGAGGGTACAGCTTACAGCTCGTCCTGGGGGTCCAGGAGGACCCTGAAAGAAAAGAGAGCAAATTTGTTAATGAGTTCTGGTGTGTACTGGGGAGGGGGTGCAGATCTGGCACCTGAGTGGGTGTCACTCACCGGCTCCCCGCGGTCACCCTTGGTGCCAGGTGCTCCGGGAATGCCCTGTGGAGAGGGATGAGTGAGAAGGGGGATGGGGTACCCAGGAGATGGGGTTACCCCTGGGGTCAGGGGTACCCATGGGCACTCATGTGGTGGCACTCACGTTTCTGCCTTCAGGACCTGGGTCTCCGAGGTCGCCCTTCTCTCCAGGGGGGCCACGGTACCCAGGCAGCCCCTGGTTGGGGGGTATGGGGAGATGTATGTTACCCTGGGCCACTCAAGGCCACCAAGGTCTCCCCTGGCCCAGGGCTCCCACCAGCCCAGTACTTACCCGTGGACCCCTGTCTCCAGGTTTGCCAGGCACCCCTGCTTCACCCTGAGGGATAGATGGGGTGAGTGGGCTAGGGGGCAACAGGGAGGCAGTGGTCCATGAGTTTCCCACTTACCGGGCTGCCTTCATCACCCTTCTCTCCACGCTCACCCTAAAGCACAGGTGAAGGGACAAGAGAACAAGTCACCAGTGTCCCTCTGTGCTGCTCCCCATTCCTTGGGGCCTCAGCATCCCCATAGCATCTCCTACTGTTCCTGGCCCCACGCTACCTCCTTGCCACGCTGCCCTGGTTGTCCTGGTGCACCCACTCTGCCTGGCTCACCCTTCTCGCCTGGCTCCCCTGCGTCACCCTGAGGGGGAAAGAGGAAGACCAGGGGAACTAGGGCTCAGTAACACATGATGGATGGACAGATGGACAAAGGAGTGAAGCCTCCTGCAATGCCATTACCTTTGGACCACTCCTGCCAGTGAGGCCAGTGATGCCCTGGGAGGTGCAGAAGGACAGTGCTGTTAATGGGTACTTGGGCATGAGATCAGAGCCCAGCTCCATGCATTTATGTGCACTCACCCGCTCGCCCTGCTCGCCTTTGGGGCCAGTTGGTCCTGGGATGCTCAGGCCAGGGACACCCTAAAGACAAAGGAAAGTAGCTTGGAACAGCGGGACCAGCAAAAACGCACAGCAAGGAGAGCCCAGATGGGCTGCATGCCCCAGCACCTGCCCAGCTCAAGGTACTCACACGGGCACCCCTCTCCCCTACATCACCCTTGGGGCCAGGAGGCCCCTCTGGTCCTGGAAATCCTCTGTCACCCTGGAGTAGATGAAATGGCACCGTTAGTCCCCCCAGACTTCCCCTTCCCCATGCTGCAGCTGAGGATCAGCATGGGCATCCCAGCGGTGCCAGCATCCAGCGCCACTGTGCTATGCCCCCATCCCAGCTGTGCCATGGGGACAATACCAAAAGTTAGGGACAAGGCTACCTTCTCTCCTCTGACACTGGCCATGCTGGGAGCCTGGAGACAAAGCAGGAGGGACAGTGCTGGGTGCAGCCACTACTCCTCACGCCAGGAATGGGGTGGGATGCCAGGCGGCAGCACTTACCGGCTGGCCAGGTTCACCAGGCGCTCCCACATCACCCTGTGGACACATGGGGTCAGTGCCATTCCCTCCCCACAACCCCAGCCCCAGGCCCTGCTTCTCCCTCACCTTCTCGCCCCGTGGCCCAGCTGGTCCCGGTACTCCCTGGTGCAGAGAGAGGATACTCAGAGGTTGGCAGTGCCTGGGGACGTATGTCTGTGTCACAGCCACCCCACAGTGCTCTGGGTGCCCACGCTCACCTCTCTGCCCGATGGCCCTGGCCGTCCTGGAGCTCCTGTCTCACCCTGGAGGAGGAGAGGAAGAGGAAGAGGAAGGTGCTCCTAGGAAGGGCATGACCATGGCCACGGGTGCCCACCTACCTTTTCACCCTCGGGGCCAGGCGCACCGCGGTCTCCCTGCAGAGGGAAGCAGAGGAGAACCTCAGACAGCCACCCTCCCACCCCAGGACCCCATGGTGAGCCCATGGTCCTACTCAAGACCCCCGACAGCCTCCCAGGGGCACAATGCCACGTTGGACCCCAGGGCCACCAGAAGCCATCAAAGTGCCCAACCACACACCGCTACCACCTCACCTTCTGGCCCGTCTCCCCCAGCTCGCCTGGTGCCCCACGCTCTCCCTGGTGCAGGAGGAAGATAGATGGTGTTGGTGGCTGGCACAGGGGGTGCACAGCACCCACGTCCCTTTTCTCTCCACAGAGGAGTTGGGGGATTGGGGTGCATCATGAGAGCATCCCCTCATCACTCACCTTCCTGCCTTGTTCTCCTGGAGGTCCCCGTGGACCCTGGTGAGGAAGGCAGAGAGACGTCATCTCCCAAGCAGGGTTAATGCTCTGCCCACCCTGCCTTGTCCACGACACTCACCCGGTCTCCAGGGTCCCCTGGACGTCCAGGTGGCCCTGGGAATCCCTCCTCACCGTCACCCTGTGAAGTGAAGAAGCCAGCAGTATGTCCATGAATTGGGGCTATCTGTCCCCATCACAGAACAAGGGGGGTCCTGCCTCCCTCTTACCTTCTCACCCTTGGGGCCGGGAGTACCAGCAAGTCCCCGTGGGCCAGGCTCCCCTGGTGGACCCTGGAAGAGATTGGCAAGGGCACAGCTCAGCCTCTGGGGGGACTCACAGCCCTGCTCTCCCACCCTGAGCCCAGCACTCACCGGGGGGCCCGGCTCCCCTCGAGGCACTGCCCCATCGACCAGTCCAGGGGGACCCTGTGGAAAGAGGGCTGGGCTTCTGCATGGCAGCCCCATAGCTCAGCCCTTTCTAGTGCCCCGGGAGGCAGAGGTACCAGGCAAACACGGTCACTTACCCTCTCCCCTCGATCACCCTTCTCCCCCTGCAAGGTAAAGAGAGCAGGAAAGGGTGGGGCTGGGCTCTGTTCATGCCTCCACCCTCTCCCCCCTCAAATGATGGGGGTAATGACGGGCAGAGCACATCAGCAGTAGGGTCAGGGCATGTGCCATGCTCATTATAAGGATGGATGATGTGGGAGTCATAGACAATGAATACAGCCATGCAGGACCAGGAGCTCTGCATGGGAAGCAGCTTCAAGGTGCCAGCTGTCCCTCCATCCCGACACAGCACCAGCTGAAACGTACCTTCACAGAGTCTCCTGGAGGTCCTGGTAGCCCCATTGGCCCAAGGGGACCCGGAGGACCTGGGTCACCAAAGGGACCTCGTGGGCCAGGGTTGCCGGGGGGGCCGGTGCTACCCTGGAAGAAAGAGATGCTCTATGAGTATGGGATGCTGCATGGGCAGAGAGTACTGGTGGACACCCCCAGCATGCACAGCCCCATCTATACCGGTGTGCCTGGCTCCCCTTTCCGTCCTGGCAACCCCTGTCCTCCATCCACGATCACTCTGGGCTCTCCCTGAATGAGGGGAAAAGTAATTTAAAAAAAAAAAAAAAAAAAAAAAAGAAAATCAGTGCCACCATGTTCCTTGCCATGACTCTCCCCAGTGCCAAGCTTAGGAGGCAGTAGGAATAAGATGTCCACCTGTAGCCCTCTGCTCAGCACCTACCGGCTCGCCTTTTTCCCCCTTCGGGCCAGGATGCCCCGCTGTTCCTCGTGGCCCCTGGAAATGAATAACAGTGAGAAGGGGGCCTTTGGAGGCATGGGGCTTGGGAGGAGGGGGGTCATACTCACAGGGTCCCCTCGGGGGCCAGGAATGCCCTGGTTGCCCTAGAAAACAGAAGAACAAAAGGTGAAAGCATTGTCCCTGCCAGCCAGGGAAGTAGGGATGGCATGACATGGATGAGATGGGATAGCATGGGTTGGGATGGGATGGGATAGGATGGGATGGGATGGGATGGAGACAGCAATGATCCCACCAACAAGGGAGACCACCCTAGCACAGGGAATGGATAGGAAGAGAGCTTAGGGAGCAGGCAAAGTAGGCTGATGGATGTATAGAGCCCATTGGTCGAGGTTTGATCAGCACCAGCCAACCATGGGTACACGCACACTCACCGGCTGGCCAGGGGTCCCAGGGTTCCCGGGGGGGCCAGGAAGCCCTGGCCGCCCATCAGCTCCAGGGGAGCCCTGCAGGAGAGAGGAGCATCACGTCAGGGCCATACTCCTCCCAGGTCCCCCCTCTCCCGCAGTGGCTGGGAGGTCCCTGTGCCTGGGACTCCAAGATGTGCAGATACAGGGGGCACTCACCCTATCCCCCTTCTTGCCCAGCTGCTCAACGCTCTCTCCTGGTGGCCCTCGTGGTCCCACAGGTCCTGGAGGGCCAGGCAGTCCATGGCGGCCCTGAGACAGCAAAGAGCACAGACTTGGTGGCAGGCAGGAGCCAAAGGATGTTTCCTCCATCCACCACTGTGGTAAGGGCTGTATGGATCCCTTCCCGACACCCACTCAGCAGGAGGACAAAGGGACACAGGGGCTGTAGCAATGCTCCCCATTTCCCCCCACACTACCCATCAGGACTTTACCGGTTCTCCAGGGGGGCCCGGCTGCCCCACACGCCCCTGTGGCCCCTGCAGAGACAAAGCCAGCCATCAGCATTCACTGAGAACTGCTGCAAGTATGGCAGCCCTGCCATAACCCACAGCTGTAGGGGGTCTCAAACACTTACTGCCACGCCAGGGTCTCCCTTCTCTCCCTGCAAGGGGACAGAGAGAAGAGCTGAGAGGCTGCACCCCTCTGCAGCAGCTGCCTCCAGCTCAGCCCCACACCGTGGGTAAGGTGGGGAACTCACACTGAGACCCCATGCCACAGGAATACTCACCCTGGGGCACTGCACAGTGCAGGGCTTTGGCTCTGGCTCTGGCTGGTGAGACAAGAGGAAGACATGTAATTGTGAGAGAGGAAGACTTTGGCTCCATGGGGTCTGCTCCCCAGCCCTGGGCATCCCCCAGTCTCTCACCCTGGTGGAGATGATGGTACAGAGGTCATCGGTGAGCTCTCCCTCCAGCTCTGACAGGGCACCACGGTTGCGGAAGACGAAGCGTGGATCCTCACCACTGACCATGCGCCGGAGCTGCTCCTGGTCTGCCCCCTCCAAGCCCACAGCCAGCACTCGGACCCCTGCACCAACAGCACCTTCAGTACCTGGCTGGAGCACCAAAGGGGACCTTATCCCACAAGGACCCCATCCCACAGGGACCCTATCCAACCTCACCCGCTGCCTTGGCATCCCTGGCAGCAGTGATGGCATCATCCCCAGAGGGGCCATCGGCCAGCACCACCAGCACCGCTGGCACACTGGGCCGCCGTCCTGCGCCAGGGCTCAGCAGATAGGTCCTAGCAAAGGTGATGGCTGCCCCTGGAGGGAGGATAAAAGGATGGGGGGGTCAGCAAGGTCCCACTGGCCACTGGCCCAGCCCTAGCACATCCCCTCACCAATGGCATTGCCGCTGGGCTCCTCGTAGCGCATGGTGCGGATTTGCTCCAGCACGGCGGGCAGCTCGCTGGAGCGGTTGAGGAGCAGCCAGGGCAGGCTGCGGTAACTGTACGTGGCCAGACCCACCTGCGAGGGCAAGGGACAGAGGTCGACATTGTCATCCTCCTCACATGCCCCCTGACACCACGTAAGCCTCATACCTGGGTGCCATCGGGGCCCAGGCGGCCCATGGAAGTGACAGTGTTAGAGAGGAGCGTGCGGACAGCGTCAGCACCAGAAGAGCTGTCACGTGTGCCATGCACCAGGAAGATGATGTCCCCTCGGGCGTCCCTGCAGACTGAGGGAAGGGGCAAGGTGGAGCAGAAACATGAGCACCCCAGCCCCTCCAACACCCATCCCAACCTGCATACCTGGCCGCTCACTGACGGAGCTCTCAGCACCAGGTGTGCTCCCCAGAAGCGGGCGGATGGTGAAGGTGTAGTGCTGGCCCAGGCGCAGCCCAGGGATCTGTAGGGAGCTGGCAGTGCCCGGCACCACGCGCCGTGCCTCGCCGCCCGCTGTACCCACAGTCAGGGGGACAGGGACAGTGAAATCCCTGGGGATAGCTGCCCTCCGCCCAGGGACATGTGTCTGCCTCACCTGCAGGGGGGGTCCAGGACAGGACGTATTCAGAAGCACCAGGGACAGGGGTCCAGGAGAGCGTCACAGAGTCTCTCTGCACCTCCGTCACTCGCAGGCTGGTGGCATGGCTTGGAGACGCTGCTGAAGGGAAATAGGGTGCTCCAGCCCACGGGGCAGCCCCCAACCCACTCCCACACTCATCACTCTCCTCCATCCCAACCTCCCCACAGCACCACACATTCCTTACCGGTGGCAGTGGTGACGGCAACTGGTGTGCTCTCCCGGCTGCCCACCATGCTGGTGATGCTGATGTGGTAGCGCCGGCCCGGTTCCAGCCCTCCCAGATCATAGGAGCTGGCGGTGGCTGGAAGCTGCTGGCTGCGCTGGGGACCACCTGGTGGGGACAGAGAGGTGAGGGGCCGGGGGCTGCCACTGGAACACAGGGCTTGGGCACACTCACCCTCAGCTGGGCGCCAGACCAGGCGGTACCCGCTGCTGCCAGACACCGGCACCCATGCAAGGCGCAGGCGATTCTCCGAGGCCTCCATCACCTGCAAGTTGCTAACAGGGGGCACGGGAGCCGCCTCCGCTGTGGGGGATATGGGCAGGGATTAGGGCAGAGGTGCCCACTCCCCCCGTGTGCTGTCCCCTAGCCCCATGCTCACGGGTGGTAACGATGATGGACACAGGGTTGCCCTCATGGTTGCCTATGAGCGCTGTGACCTTCACAGTGTAGGAGACACCTCCCTCCAGGTCGGGGATGTCAAAGGAGCTGATGTGGCCGGGAACATGCTGGCTCTTCTCCGAGCCCCCTGCCGAGGGCCACACATCAGCGCTGGTGCCTCCATCATTGCTGTCCCCACCCTTGTCCCCATCCCATGCTACCATCCCGACGGCTCCACACCACACGGTACGCTGTGGCTCCTGGCACACCGACCCATGTAACACGGGCAACATTGCTCCTGGATGACTGCACCTCCAGCCGGGATACTGTCCCCACCTGCTCAGCTGCTGTGACACAGGGAGAACCACCATCACCTGCAGTCAGGGCACCTGGCACCAGCTGGCAGCAGCAGGCAAGGTCACACCTCACCTGTCCTCCCCATGGTGGTGACAGGGGGACCCTCGCGGCCATCAATGATGGCTGTGACACCGATGGCATAAACGGTGCCAGCTCGCAGCCCCTCAATGGTGTAGACAGTGGGGTTGGCAGGGAGGAAGCGGGACTGCTCCTGACCTGGGAGAGACAGTTGAGATGGGAAGAGCTCCCATGGCACCACCACATCATCTCCAAGTCCTGCACTCACCATCGCCGGCCCTCCACGTCAGCCGGTACCCCCCGGCGCCTGACAGCCCCCTCCACGTGACCCGCAGCTGGTTGGGGCCGGCCTCCGTCACCCGCAGCTCTGAGACACTGCCCACAGCTGGGAACTCTGCACGCCCAATGGCACCAGGACATCAGCATGGGGACACCCCGAGTGGCCACCGCAAGCCAGGGCTGGGGCTAACCATGCGCACTTACTGACGTGGATGCTGAGTGCAGCAGCACTGCCCTCCCGGCTGCCCACGAGGGCTGAGACGCGCACCAGGTAGGTGACACCTTCCCGCAGGTCACCCAGCTCCAGCGCTGTCTGCGTGCCTGGGATGCGCCTTGTCCTCTCGGTGCCGTCTGCAGGGAGCAGGGTGCCACAGGGCCCTCAGTGCCACAGGGGATGCCAAGCAATGGCACCGTGGCCCCATCCCGCTGGCTCACCCTGGGTGTTGCGCACTGTCACTTTGTACTCGGTGGCACCGGGGACGCCGGTCCAGCCCAGCCGCACCCTCCTGCCCAAATCCTCGATGAGACGGAGATCTGACACCGCGCCCACTGGTACCTCCACACCTGCAGGGGGGCACTGCTGTAACTTTCTCCAAAGCTAGGACCAGCGAGCCGGAGGTCCCATGGCTCTGTTGCAGTGATGCCATGCATCATGTCTTGATCTGGGCTCACCTGTCTGGAAGGTGGTGACGGGGGTGGCCACCTCCCCACCTTCATACAGCGTGTACAGAGTGATGCGGTACTCAGTGCCTGGCTGCAGCCCTGTCAGCTGGTAGGTGCTGGCACTGCTGGGCAGCGACACTGTCCTGGGGGTCTCCAGCCCTGTGGGAATGGCAATGTCAAAAGGAGTTGCCGCTGGCCCCATGCCACGTCAGGGACCAGGTGCTGTGAGCCCACCTGTGGCTCTTTTCCACTCCAGGCGGTAGCCACGGGCCTCACGGATGGCAGTCCAGAGCACTTGAATGGACGTGGGGCTCAGGATGTTGGTCCGCAGCGTCTGCTCTGTGCCTGCCTCTGCAAAAGGGACCCATAGGTTGTGCCATCCCATCTCCTTGTCCCCCCACAGGTGATGCCCCTGCATGGGGACAGCTGCGTGGTGCTTACGTGTCCGCGCGGTGAGGCTGGCGGTGGCTGCAGGCTGCTGAGCATAGCGTGCCCGCAGCGTCACCACGTACTCGGTGTTGGGACGCAGGTTGCTGAGCGTGGCCGACAGTGCGCCAGCCCCCAGGCTCCTCTCTTCACTCTGGGGCATTCCTGGGGGGGACCCAGAGGGGCGAGGGCAGGTGTGTGGCAGGGAAGGGGTGTGCGCAGCTCCCTGCCCCGGGGATGCCAGGCGGTGCCAGGGGTGGGGAGCGCGGGGTGAGGCTGGGACGGGGGCCAGGGCAGCGCCCAGGGACAGGGAGGGGCCGCCAGGTGCTGTAGCACACGCAGCTACCCCAAAGAGGTGCCTGTGGGGCACAGCATGTCCCCTCACCTGGCACGGCGTAGCTGAGGATGTAGCCCTGGGGCGGCTCGGGGCCGGGCTGCCAGGACAGCCTCAGGAAGGTCGGCCCAGCCTCAGCCACGTGGAAATGCTGCACGCCGCCACGGCTCTCTGGGGACAGCATGGGGACCAAGTGTGAGCTACATGCTGCCAGCACCTACCCGCATCCCCCACGGGTACTCACGGGTGCGCGCCCGCACAGACACCGACTCGCTGACGCTGTTGGCATACTGAGCGATGACAGTCACCAGGTACTCCGTCCCTGCGCGCAGCCCCCGCAGCACGGTGCTTGTCTCCCGCGGACCCACGCTCACCTGGGTGGGAGCAGTGTCATCCCGATGCTGGCGGGCACCAGGCACTGCAAGTAGGCGCAGGGCAGAGCTCACCTCCTGCCGCTCAGCTGCCAGCGGCTGCCCCAGCCCCGTCAGTGGGACACGCTGCACCCTATAGCCGGTGACGGGGCCGCTGGCCGGGCTCCAACGGATGCGCAGCACATCGGGGCCGTGCTCCAGGACCTCCAGGTTGGAGGGACCAGCG
The DNA here is from genome assembly GCF_023343835.1 of Lagopus muta. Lineage (NCBI taxonomy): Eukaryota > Metazoa > Chordata > Aves > Galliformes > Phasianidae > Lagopus > Lagopus muta. The sequence goes on along the minus strand of NC_064443.1, from coordinate 9,015,696 downwards.
TGGCCTGATCCATCTGTGAGGGGACGTGGAGCTGTCAGCTTTGGGGTGTGTGAGGAGAAGGCATTAAGGCAGCTCCCACGCCCTCTTTTAAAGGTCTCCTACCAGGGGTGCGTAGCGTGCCCCCTGAGCTTGTGCACACCCTGCGTGTCATCAGTGGCACCAGTGTCCCCAGCAGCTTGAAGTCACCCACATAGAAGAAGAAGGAGTCAGTAGGCAGTGAGGCCACACGGATCAGCTCCTGGCGGTCGGCATTCTTGATCCCTGAAGGGGACAGGAATGGTGGGTGATGGCAGTGCCCAGCCCCAGGGGGAGCCCATTACTCAGAGGTGTGGATACCAATGTGCACACCGCGGATCTGCTCACCAACAGCAAAGACCTTGATGCCCAGGCTCTTCAGCCTCAGCGCCGGCTGCTCAGCATCATCCTGGGACTTGCCATCCGTGATGAGGATGCAGATCTGCAGAGCCATGAGCCTCAGCCCCATGGACCCACTGCATCCCTCTGGGATGTCCCAAATGCAACTCCCCACCCCATACCTTTGGGACCCCAGGCCGGAGCTGTGTGGGACCAAAGAAGTTGTCAGAGACGTAGCGCAGCCCAGCGCCGGTCCGTGTGTTGCCGCCCTTGTAGCTCAGCTGCTGGATGGCCCTCTGGATGCCTGTGCCATTGGTGTGCTGGGAGAAGCCAAACTCCACCCTGGGGACATCGGGACACATGGGGACACGTAATTTTCCAGCCCCACGGTCCCATAGCCCCACATGCCCATCCCTGGGCTCACCGTGGATCGTCGCTGTACTGCACCACGGCGAAGCGCACCGCCTTCTGGCCCACCACATGCACAAAGGGTGACACCAGGTCCTCCACGAAGGTGCGGATGGCACGGAAGTTGTTCCGGCCAATGCTGGACGAGCCGTCCACCAGGAAGACGATGTCGGCCTCCAGCACGTTCTCGCACACCGCTATGGGACAGCATTGGTTGGCATCCACAAGAGCCCCTGGTGCCCTGTGGCACAGAACCCCCAGACCTGTCCCTTCTCCTTGAGCTCACGTCACATTGGTGGCCACTCCCATAGGGCTCCCCATGCTCAAGCTCAAGTTTGGGGTGCTGCAGTGGGAAGGAGCAGCAGAGCCCCTCTCACCCCGCTGTAGGCCCTATAATGGTACCCAGCACTCAACACCCACCTTGGCTCCTCTTCTGTGCAGCAGCAGCCTGGGGGGCCAGGAGCAGGGAGAGGAGTAAGAGCCTCCCACTCATTGTGGGGCCCTGCAGGACAGCAGGAGAGGATGCTGCAGCCACCACCCTGTGCCAACCCCACGCCTCTGGGCACGGTGGTGATGGATGCACTGGGTAGAAGCAATTAAAAGGAGTGAAACGCCGTAACATGAAAACAAAAAAGTAAAGACGGATAACCCGCAGAGCTGCCCACTGCAGGATGTGGGCATGGCTGGGCTGCACCGCAGTGGTACCCGTGCATTTGTGTTCCCTGCTGTGTCCAGAGTACTGCACTGGGTCTGAGAAAGCAGAGCTAGGTGGAAAGTCCCAGCACAGAGAGCCACGTGCCCAGCACCCAATTCCACTCCGTCCCTCCCCATCGCACCCAGCCCAGCTGTGACCCCACTGATGCCCAGTGCTCAGGACAGAAGGGCAGTACAGGAGGCTGCCAGCCTGCATGCCAGCCGTGCCCCCCCACTGTACTGCTGCCTCCTCCTGCCCGCCCCACGCTCACCCCAGCACTCCTGCCCTACATGCAGAGGGGTGGCACGAGTGAGGGCTCCAGGAAGGGCACGATCCCGTGGGGACGGGAAGGGCAGCAGCTTCCCACGAGCACACCCGCCCGGCGCCGCTTCCCGCACTCGAGCGCGGAGCTGCGGGGAGGATCCGGCCCCGTGCCCGGGCACAGCACCCCGCCCGCCCCGTGTGCCAGCCCCAGCACGGCCCGGCCGAGTCCAAAGCGAAGGCGGTGACCCACGGATGCCCGAGCGCGGCGGCGTGGGAACCCCCCCGCCTCCCTCCGCTGTCTCCCACCCGGGCTGAGAGCACGGGGGGGCCGCTCCCGGAGCGCGCGGCTTCGCCACCCACCTCGTCCCGCGTGGGGCCGCCCCGAGCCGAGCCGTGCCGAGCCGTGCCGAGCCGTGCCGTGCCCAGGCGGCCCCCGGCGCTCCCGCCCCTTTAATCAGGGCGGCCCGGAGCTCGGCGGTGCTGCCGCCGGGGGGGTAGTGCCGCGGCTCCCGCCCTGTCCCGCCTCCCCCCCCATTCCCCACCCCAAAGGGCTTTTCCCACCCGCTCCCATGGGAGGGCGGGATCAGGGCAGGAAGATGCGTTTTTTCCCGCTTTTCACCCCAAAATGTCCGTGAAGGACAGAGAAGAGCCCTCCACGCCGGGATCGGGACCGGGACCGGGTCAGACCCCCGGGGGGTTTTCTCTGCGAGTTCCAAAAGAGGCCTCAGTGCCGAGCCAAAAGGGTCCCCTTGAGCCGTGGAGCCTTTTCCTTCCAGCGTCTCCATCCCAGCTGGTGCTAGGGCGGTTCCTGTGCCCCCATGCGGCAGGGGGCAGAGGCTGTGGGATCCCTCCTGTCCTGGGCATCACCTCTTGGTGCCAAGCGTGGAGGAAGCAGCGACTGAGAACTGTCCCAAAGACAGAGAACTGCAGCTGGGGTGACTGCAGGAGAGGATGCTCAGCAAGGTGGTGAGCTGGGGGACACCCGGGTGCCTCCCACCTATGGCAGGGCCATGTGTGGTCAGCAGGGTGCTCCATCCTCCAGCCTGCTTGTTCCCATTGGGTTGACCCATGCTGATGGGCACCAGTATGTCCCTTGCCACCTCCCTGTTTCTCAGCACCCTGTGTAGCTGTACCCTTGTGGCCTCATGTGAGGACAACAGCCTAGAGTCTCCCCTCCAAGTGCCAGCATGGTTCCAGGGGCATCTTTCCGTGGGCACCAGGGAGACAGTGAGGGGTCACCTCACATCTAGGGGTCCCAGCAGGGCTACCTGCCACCAAGCAGGGATGCTCGAGGCAGCTGCAGGCAGCTTTCCCAGGAGCAAACTGTTCTGAGCAGGGAAGGAGTGGAGTCTCTTACAGGCGACATGAGCAGATCATCCCCATCCTCTCTGCAGCCAACCCTTGTGAGGCCCCTAAATCTGCTTCAAAGGTCACTATGGCCACAGGTGTCTTCCAACTGCCCCATGGCCGTGGGCCTGACCCCAGGTCAGGGCCATCCATAAGCCCTCCTCCCACCACAGTTTGCTTAATGAAGACAAGATGGCCTGTCCCAATTAGACAGGGGCTTCATTAATCAGAGAGTGGAGGGGTCTGCCAAGGGTTCTGCCGCTGGCCATGGGCCCGGCGCTGGCGGAGCAGCTCAGGGTCACCGGTGCACGGGCAGAACTGGGCACACAGTGATGCTCTGCAACCACCCTGGGCCTGGCAGCATAGCCAAACCTGGCAAGGGGCAGTGGCCATGGGGAGAGCCCTGCAGTAGCATCCCTATGCAGGGCATGCAGGGAACCCTAAAAGCTGCAAGCCCTCCTCTGCAGCACGAGGGACTGCTGGTGCTTCCAGGCTCCCCCGCATACCTCGACTGGGGAAGGAATCTGCGCCTGCGGAGGGGAAGCACCAGGTGTGTGTGAGTCACACTGTGGGGGGAGCAGCAGCCCTATTCCCACCAGAGAACCCTACTGCAGGCATTCCCTCAACCCCCAGCTTTAAATCCTAAACACTCCTTCTACTCTTCCATCCACCCTTTGTCCCTGCAGCCCCAGGCCGGTGCCCTGCAACGACAGCGTCCCCAGTCCCACTGGAACATCCTCAAAGCTGCTGTCTGTCCTTTCCCAACCCTCAAGGGCCAGCAGCCAGTGCTGGTTCCTGCAGTCTAAGGCTGGGGTTCCCCATCTCCTGGCTGGACTGGCCCCAAGGGAGCACGTGGTCCTCCTGATGGCATTGATCAAAGCGTGCAAACCTGATCCTAACCCTAACTCTAACCCTTCTTTTAGCCCCAGCCCCTCGCCCTGCAGCCCCTCGCTCTGCTGAACACAGGCACACGCAAAGCACCAGGGCTGAGCCTCTCCCTGCCTTGCGCGTGCCTGGCAGACGCCCTCACCGCCGGCTTAATGGGAAGGGAGGGAAAAGCTGCTTTCTGCAGCCTGGGGTGCATTTCCAACCCCGCATCATGCCGAGCAGTGAGTCACGCGGCACAGCTGGAGCGGGGCTTTGGGCTGCAGATCTGCACTGCTTTGCTCCAGAGCGCTGCCATCAGCTCCGCTGTGCTACGAGCGGGGAGCAGCGAAGCCTGGATGGGATTCCGGATGGGATTCCTTTGCAGTCTGGCAGCAAAGCCTGTGTATGTGTGCATGCATGCGGTGTGGCGGCTCTCGCTCCTTCCCCACAGCAAGGCTGTAGGGATTCGCAGGCTGCAGAGATCCCTGCCTGGCATCTCCAGCAAGGGCAGGCAGAGAGGGAGGGGGCGGCTTCCACTCCATCGTGAGCTGGTGGGGGTTCAGCTCTGCCACTGCGCTGAGCGCATGGGGCTGGGACAGCTGGGGGCTGGTGCTACGAGGGGAGGAGGGACTGGGGGGGCCGCCCGCAGCGGGGCCGGTTGGGACAAGCTCCAGGAATGTCTCCCATCAGCAGCCGCCGCCGGCTGTCCCGGCAAAGCTTGGCATGGCTTCTGTGTGCTGGGGGAGGCACCTCGTGGCACCCCATGTCACGAAGCCACGGCGCAGCAGGGCAAAACCTCAAGCTGAAAGCCCTTCTCTGCCCAGAGGGATGCTCTCGCTGCTGGTTCATGGCCATCCCAGCATGATAGAATCGAGAAGCCTCAGTCAGGCTCTGGGACAGCAGAGGGGGACAGTAGGGAGGGGCTGTAGTGCCCCAGCTGCAGGGGACTGCCCACACAGCCCGGTTCATCCTGCAGAAATTCAGCTCCACGGTCCTGAGCACGGGCTGTGTCCCTCTGCTCCCAGCCCCGCTGCCCCCACCCACAGCAGGATACGGCTGTGCAGAGGGAACCCAGCTTGCTCGTGGGGATGGACAGAAGCACAAGGGATGGGGAGCAGCAAAGCTACCCCTGCATTCTACATGGGGTTGGTGCTGCCTTTCCCTGTGCTCACCCCATGGATCCTGGCACAAGTCTCTATCTGCTGCTGCTTTGCAGCAGCAAAGCACCCGCCCTGGGGGCACGTCGGTACAGCTGCGATCACTGAGCTCCCTGCCCTGCCCTGCCCTGCCCGTGGGCTCCGCAGGCACACACCGGGGTGATCTGGTGCACAGCTTTATAGGGCTCTGAGGGTTTGTTCTTCCTTCAGACAACAGCAGAGGTGACCACTGCTTGGACCCAGCTCCGCAGGTATGTAAGAGAGGTCACTCAGCTCAGCTGTCACAGCCCTATACCCCTGCACCCCCCCCACTTTGTATAGCCCTGTACCAATCTCCCTTATTTCCAGCCTGGGCTGCAAATCCCAGTGCCAGGAGGTTGGGGTGATTGCTCAATGCTTCCTCCCTGTCTCTATTAGAGTGTTTCACAACCCACACCCACACCCCTCTAGAAGGGGCCTGTGGCTCCAGGGGAGTTCCGGCAGCGCTCACAGAGTCCCCATCACACAGTGCTGCACAGGGGTGTGTGAGAAGACGTCCCTATGCACACCTCGGGTCAAGGCACATGAATAATGGCACACACTGCTTTACCTGCAGGATGACACTGTGCATCCATACTTCTTACACCAGTTAGCAACACCGGGTTCCCAGCAGCACCTCTGTTTAAAGCTGCCTACAGCATGCATGGTGTATGGGAAGGATAAAACTCTGGGCAGCGCTCTGCTGGGACATCCCATGGCTGAGGAATAGAGGCTGCAGAGGGATGGGAGCAGCCCTGTTGTGGACACAGGGATCTGTGTTGCAGAAGGATTTGCGCAGCACACGAGACCAGACTTGTCCTCGCTGCTCTCCCCTGAGAGGCTGTGCCATTGCTCCTTCAGCTCTTTGGCTGGGCGCCCATCTCCAGAAGAAAAGAATAAAAAGGACCAAACATCCGCCCTGCCCCGCCAGGGTGCATCGCTGTCTGTCACCATGGGAACTCATCCCCTGCGCGGACCCATCCGGGATGACTTCATATCTCCGTGAGCAGGAGGGCTGCGTCACCACCTTGGCACGGGGCCGGCGGCCACACGGCGCACGCGAGGACCCTCAGCCCCACAGGCAGGGAACAGCACTGGGAAGGCAGAGGGCAGGAGCTCTGCACCCACGGGGACAGATATAGGAACAAAGGGGGGCTCTCACAGTGGTGCCACGCTCACCTGTGAGTCACAGCTGCGTGCAAGGCAGCAGGAGATGGCTGTGTCCCCACGTCACTGGGGCTGCGGCCAAGTGCAGCACATCTGGAACAACTATAAACAAAGTGGGGAAGCGGGACAGCCACGGCCACATGTGGTTTGGGCTACAGGAGGCCTTCAGCCTCGCAGTGGGGGGGAAGGAATGGGAGTGCAGAGCTGCCACGTGGAGCCTGGGCGCAGGGCACGCAGAGCTGGGTGCGCTGGCATCACTTCGTACCCAAGGAGCCAGGGCAGCACCTGCTGTGAATCGGCGCACTGCGGAGTTGGATGCTGAGGTCAGAACACCAGTTTTCTGAATCTGAATGCGTTATCAAATCCTAAATCCTAAATCTTGAAGCAACACAATGGTAGCACCCTTGGTAAAGCATTAAAACAATGAACCACCCCTTCTGTCCTCCATTCCAAAAAGTGTCAACCCCTAACCTAAATGTAACACACAAGGGATAGGCAGCACATTTCCTTTGCAGCTTTATCCAAGTGCTCACCCTTCACCCAAGGTGCACACATGCAGGAAATCACACACAGCACTAATGCAGTTTGTTACAAACACTGTGCCTGAGGACCGCTCCGAGTGCCAGCTCCCCACAGACAGTTGGGTGCACAGCAAGCTGAAGGCTCAGCATCCTGATGCTGGAACTTCCTGGTATAGCACTCGAGTATTGAAGCTCCTGTTTCAATATCTTAATTACATAATTAGCCTTGCCCCAATCAGGTCACATAGCATTCAATCCATCTGCTGTCCTGTGCTGTATGATTCTCATACAGAGCCTTAAACCATTCCAGTGTGCAGGAAGTTCAGCAAGCAGCTCCAGCAGGCGATACAGGGCATCCAGAAAACACATGATGGAATGGAGCTGGAGAGATGAAAAGTGAGAACCACTGATCCTCATTGAGTGGCGTGTGGGGGTAAGGCAGCTTTAATGAGGATATCCAGCTCAGGCTCATCCCCTTCCACCCAGGCTGCTGAAGAAAGAGCAGAGACAATGCTGACAAGTCCTGCACCGTGCCCCACTCAATCTCACACCGCCAGGGATGGCTGGAGCTGGCAGTCAGGCCTGGATGGGCCCTTTGTCCGCTTCTTTCCCAAGCAAAGAATGCACCACAGCTTTAGATGAGCCTTTCCCATAGGGGATTTCAGGATATGCATGCAGGCAGTGCTGCTCTCCTGCTGTGCCATGTCTGCATGTGGCACAGAAGGCACAGTGAGGTGGAGGTCTGCCACACGCTGGTACCACCTCACCCCAGCAACCCCGACCTTTGCTGTGGCGATGCTGCATCATAAGGAACATTCAGTCTTCTTGTGAGCCTCAGCAGGAGAGCTGGTGGAGAACTGGCCCGGAGGGCTGAGGGCTCTCTCCTCCCAGCAGCTCACTGGCACCGAGCAGAGGCACGGCTCCAAACCTCCCTGGTTCCCTGAGGACAGGCTTGGCTCAGCACCTATGATTAGTATCAACTGTACTTTCCGGGGGGTGGGGGTAATTAGTTCAGGTGAGGCAACTACCGACAATTGGCTGCTGCAGTCCGTGTCTCTTGGCAAGCGCCCACATCCCCAACAAGCAGCTCACATATCAAAGGGGCTGCCTGCTGCACAGGCAGACCCACCCTGCACAGCTGCCCCTGCCCCACATGCAGGGGGTACTGAGAGCTTTCCTTGCTACATGGCCCAGTGCAAGGCTGCAGCATGGTGGAAAAAAAACATCATTGAGGTACTGTGCAGATGGCTTCACAGAGCCTTGGGTATACGTGCACAAAGCATCCTCCTTCCCAACCCCTCCTTTCAAGGTGTCAGAGGGAAGATGATTGCCTGGAGGTAGTGGAAGGTGTAAGCTTCAAAGAGGGAACTATGTGGAGGAAGGATGAGACATTTAACTGCGCAAAAGAGGAGGGAGCCAAGGCCAATTCCTACATCAAATGAAGTTTATCAGCACATTCTAATGGGATCCCAACTAACCTTTCAAGTGAAGTAGCAAAATAAAACACTTCAGCCATTGAGAACTAGACTGGTCAAAGAGCCCTGACAAACAATCCTGCATTGTCCAGGCAGCCAGGAAACAGATTTATTGGGTCACCCAGGCCATCTCCAGTTTCAGAGAATTGTCCTGTCCTAGGGATGGTTCCAACTCCTCCTTTGGCACTGCTGCTGTCCTTCATCAGACAGTGGGAACCACAGGAAGGGGAGGAGAGAGGTCCAGGAAAACACCTCGCTTTTTCAAGGTTCAGGAAGAAAATTTCGGGCAGATGCTTCTGTCGTGCCAGATATTTCCCAGGTTGGGTTCTCTTGGACTAAGGCTGCTCTAATGGTGGAACAGAAACACATGCCTGTGGCTCAAACAGTGGCGACCTGCCAACTGGATCAGGGCTTCACGTCCTCCAGCACAGAGGGACTCAGCTGCCAAGTATCTGATGAGTCTGCCCGAGTTCCAGGTTGTGCTTCCCAAGCCCCTCATCACTAAAGCTCTGCACACAACGCTGCCCACCAGAGCACAGATCCCACTCTAGATCAGATACATTTCGCATGGATAAAAGCATGTGTGGAAATAAAACAACCACCACCCTTCCAGCACTGCATAGCCCAGGCAGCCTTGCAGAGCTGCAGCTGCACGCTGCTCTGCACCACCTGCCTCTTCTGCACAGAAACAAAGCCTGTGAAGCAACAGTTGCAAAGGGGGTTGAATCTGTTCCTCAGGACAAAGTAGTGCAGGAGGGGCTGCAGATTTACGCAAGGAAAAGCCTTTCCAAGAACCCCCCAACAAAGAAAAGGTGTAGGAAATGCTGAAGCAACAATGTACTTCTGCCAGAGCGCTTTGCAGTTGGTGAGAAACACAAGGAAAGAAAGATCACCAAGGGGGAAAAAAAATATATCAAGCAATGGAAGACAGGAGGATTACAGGCTAATTGCAATCACAAACCCAAGGCAGAGCAATTTAGTGGTTCCACAAGGCGTAAGTGAGCTTGTTTGGTTTTGCAGCCCTCAGTGCACTTCCAACGAGCCAGAGCTTGCGATGGTAGTTAAACCCAAATTGCAGAGAACATTTAACAGTTTCAAACTTGCCTACTATACGCAATGAGTTCAGACACACTGACTCTCTCCTCAAGAATCCAGATTCAGCACAAATGATTTAGTACACTGGATTAGTCTCAAGTGTAATGACTAACTCTTAGAAACTTTTACACTATTTTTAAATCCCACTTGTCAGGGCAGCACCTAGAAATTAAACGAGAATCCCCGGGAGACCAATTCCAGAGACAAAAACCAGAGAACCTTGCAGCTTCCCAGCGTAAGCTAGTGCCACCTGGTGGGAAGCTGCCCTTCAAACCCTCTGCTTGGTTTCATCCTTTCTGCTTTCAGTTCTGCGTTCCAACTTCCTGAGGGCAAAATACAGGAGCATCCAGGTAACTCTTCCAGCTAGTCAGACTTTGAGATATCTTCCAGGTGCAGGACAGGTCATTCTATACTTCAGTACAGATGGGTGGGACTGTCTGGATGGATGGTGGCTCATCTGTATTAGGAACATGTAGGTAAGTGCTCACTGAGCTGGCTTACAGCAACCAAATTCCTAAAGATGACAGGCACCACATCCCAATAAGGGCTCTTGAAAAATGACTGTCTAGCAACAGTTCAGCTCCTCAGAACTCCTGATTCTGCTCAGCTGCACTGAGGCAGCATCAGGCAAGGCCAGGTTGATCACCTTCACCAATTAAAGCAGGTGGTAGGGACTCAGCTGATCAGTTTTGCATGAAACTAATCAAGGAGAGAGACATTACACAGCTTTTCCCAGGGAGGCAGCCAACCCAACAAATGGGCAACAAATAGCAAGGACAGAAATATTACCATCACACCTCAGGGCCAGGAAGAGGCAGCCTTTCTGAAGACACATTCTGATCTCCTTGACAAGCAGTAATGACAGCACAGAAGTCCTCTTGGGCAAGGGACTTTCATTTTCATTTCTACAAAGCAGGAATGCTATAACCCCTATTTGACCACGCTGCCACTCCACAGCACAGCCAGAGCTTCCTCAGCAGTTTCATACCAGGGAAGAGATCCTGCAGCCAGCCTAAAGACAAGACTGCTGGCATGGCAGGACAGTGCCAGCTCAGGACAGAGTGAGGAGCTGCAGACAGACAAGTTTCTAGCACGAGCTCTGACAAACCAAGGCTTACTGCTCCCATACCTCGCCAGTTTGGTCAGATCAACAACGCCAGCACCTGCGGCCCAGCAAGACACAGTCAGCACCTAGCAGAACCAACTTCATAGAAGATATATTTATCTTTTTTTTATTGTACATTTAACACCAAGACAGCCATTTGGATAGGACTCCTCCTTGTCCCACAAGACGTTCAGAGCCAGACAATTCTGGGAGCCCTGTCACAGTACAGAGCTTCACTGCTCCATCCAGCAGGGACACATCCTACAGACGGATCCAGTACATGCCACTGCGGATACGGTTATAATCCAACAGCTGTTCAATGGGACCTGAGTGAACAGAACAAGAGTTAGTCACTGGAGCTGTAATTAAAATCACCGTGTGGTTTCCCATAGCTGTAAAGCAGATGGTGGCAGAGTATACCGTGCTCATAATCCAGAACAGCTACATGCAAAACCAGGTAACTGCAGCTCAAACCTGAATCAGGAAAACTGGCAAATGCCGTCTCCTGACAGAGAAACCATTGCTTTTTATTTTTCTTCCCCTCAGAATAGGTTCTTTGCTCATGTTCTTCCACAACACCCAGTACAGCTTCACATACAAACATGAAATACAGGGGGCAACCAAATAATGGAAATTCTGGCTAATTCTTTCCAACTTCCTGCTTGAAAATCCTCTCCCTTCAGCACTGCTCTACTTTGCAGGCCCAGAGTAAGCAAACGCAAGGAGGAGGGGAACCCACGATGCAGGAAGGAGGAGGCAGCAGAGCTGAGCTGCTCAGGCAGGTTTTCTGGGAGGAATTTATCCTTGGCCAGACAGACATGCCAGAGCAGCACAGCAGGACTGGGCCCCTTCGCTTCACTTACATAAACCACCATGACCCCAGGGTAAGGACACCTGGCAGATGCCACTGGACCCACACCCAGCTATGGGACTCCCATTCTTAGTCACAGCTCCACATCCAGCAGAGGTGGGAGGACGGCCAGCAGCTCACTGTCACTGCGTCTCCATCACCTCCAGGTTTGATCTCCTGGCAAACGTGCTTTGGCACACCTAATGTTCAGAGGCAGGAAGGTAATAACAGAGCCAGAGCACTTAAGAGGCCAAAACAGACGTATACAAAGTGCCTGCACTTTGCTTCTGCTCAGCTCTTGACCACCCCATTTATTGAGCTACCCCAGAAGAACTGACTGGTCACTCACCGACTGCTGCAAGCGCTGGGCATTTGTCATAGATGTATTTACTGCATACATCCCTCACCATTTTTGCATCAACAGCCTAATGAGTAATAAACAAGCAATTAATGACCCTTCTGGCAGACTTAGATTTCTCAAAGCTTGAAGTTACTACTGTTATTACATATCAAGATAATTAAAAACGTGCTGTTGGATCCACAAGGGCCATCCACACCAACTGTCCAGCCCTGGTCAGCAAGGACAGCTTATGCTCTACACAGTGCACTCCTCTGAGGGTACTGAAGACATAGCAGTCCAAAATCTGAAGGCTCCAAGGGGATACAACAGCTACACAACTATACAAATTAGATGGTGGCCACCTCCAGGACAACTATTAAAGGAATTTCCAGTTGGGTTGTTTAACAAAGCTGGGATGTTTAACTCTCACTGGGATGGAGTGGATTTAGACTCAAGGTCACAGGATACATCAAGTCTTTGCCAGTACTCTACTGTACTCCTACTAGTGACCTGAGTGCCTGGGCTCCAGGCTGCATACCTAAGGGAGAAGTAAGCCTTGCATTACTGAGGCAAACTAAGGCCAGAAAAACGGCAGTGCCAAGTGTGCTCAGGACTCCCAAAGAAAACAAACAGGTACCTACAGAAATCCTGGAATCCCATTCCTCCAGAGAGATACGGCGTCCGTAATTTAAGAGATGGCTTCCAATTGTTTCACACACTGGAGTAGTACCTAGGTGTTGAAGATACTGTCAGCAAAGTTGAACGGTTTCCCAAATTTCACAGCCTGATCATCAGCCAAGGCAGACAACTCTAGCCATTAACCAGGTTCTAATGAAGTCACAGTAATCACACTAAGCAGCTTCAGCAGGAATTAAGCAATGCAAACACTCTTCCTGATCTCCAAAGCATTACTGCCAAGGCAGACCTGCTTGAACATCTAAATTCCAAGTTCACCAAACAGTACATATGTATTATTCACTTGCAGCAGGAAAACGACAACAAGTTTACAGACTCTGACAGAGTCAGAGTAAGCCTGTAGCACAACAGACTGTAATCAGCTACTCTGAAACCATAGAAGGAGAAGGAGAAAGGGAGTTTTGCCCAGCACCTGCCAATAGTACTGTAATACATCTAGCAGAGCTCCCACTCCCCACTAGAGATCCAAAAGCACTGAACAGCTTTTATTCTATAAGCCAGAACATACCATCCAGCTGAGCCACCATGGCACTCCGCAGATAGTTCTTGGCTCTCTTCACTTCTGACTCCGTGGTGCTAGTGCACAGACGCATCCTGCAACAGACACAGGACCACCAAAGCTCTTAGAGGCGTTTGTCCGTTCAGGCAGAAAGCGCATTCTTCCCTTCCCAAGTCTGCAGAAATATGCTATTAGCATCACTTGTCTTGCAGGCCTGAGATTCAGTCCTGACCACCACAGCGTAGCTAAGGAATAGAGAGCAACAAACAGCAGGAGGCAAGTGAAAGAGCTGAAGCTGATAGGCAGGGAATATCAGCCAACAGTTTCCATGCTGAGTTGCACTCACAAAGGTCTAAGCAGCTCTGGTGTCGACTCTAGCTTGCCTATCAGGCACAGCAGCAAGCGGTCTGTGGTATGCTATCACAAGAGAAGGCAGGCGTGTCAGCTATTCCCACACATGCCAAGCTGCTATGGAAACTGATGCTGAAAGAATAAGACAGTTATATAGAATCTGTTTGGACTCCAGCTGCTAAATCCCTTCCTCCCCTGCCAACCGCAACGTCTCTGGGGCAAGGGCTAACTCCATCTGCTCTATTCACAGCACAGCACGGCTCTGAAGCTCAGATGCAACCTTGAACCATTAATGGCACGTATGTATACAGAGTAAGACCAACAGAAGGCCACAAATGCTGGCATGGCTCCAGCAGCAGGGCATGTGTCAGTCACAACACAACCGTTTGGAAGACACGAACTCTGCCTGCTTTGCCCAAACCTAACGAGACAGCAGGCACATGTCTTTTGTACGTTTGTACCTCAGAGAGCCCTGTCTTTAAGGAAAGGTCTTACTTGTACAGAAAGAGCCAAAGCCTCAGTGCTAATGTGTGGAAGCTATGCACCAAAGACCTGAAGAACCCAAAGGGATTAAAATCCTCAAAAGCAATCCTGACACAATTACAGAAACCACTGACAGGATCACACAACCAGAATGCAAGTTACTGAGGCATTCACGCAGAGATGCAGCACTCTGGAGGCCAGACATGACCTCCACCAGCTTACCCTCCCACAAGGTCAGATCTTTTGCCAAACTTGTACTTACCACTCGCCCTGAGCACAAAACATCATATCATCTACAGACAGAGGATCAGCAACAAAATGAAAACCAAAGAGGCCAGTATCAGAGTAGGAAGTGTTGAACGTCTGGAAACTGTGGCAGAGTTTATGCTCCACAGCGAGCGCAGCTAGTCTGCTGGACTGGTGCTGTAAGGAAGGAGATACCATCAGCCATTTCAACCAGACAGACTCCTCAGAGCTCAAATTCCTTCCCCCTGAGCTGTTTTCACAAGGACCGCAGACAAGACAGAGTGTAACGCTTTTCAAAGGAGAGCTTAATTTAGGCTCTTCATGTGGGCAACAGATGAGAGTCACAGTTGGAAAAGCCACACACAATGGCCTAGAAGTCTATACAGCAAAATCTTTTCTCTTCCCAGCAGCAGATGAGGAACTGGTACATATACCGCTATAGGAGTGGAGAAAATGGCAAGTACAAGGTTTCCCAGTAGCAGGGGTTAGCAGTCAAGACAAATTATAGACAAGAAAGGATGTAGTACTGGGGCTTCATATAAGTTCCAACTGCTTTACACCTGCAAGGCAGGCCTGCATCATAAGACTATGGATTACTCTGTCCTGTTTCTACCATTGCTCTCCTGACTGAGCAGTCAGGTTAAGAAGGCAGGAAAAGCTGCTGAGAATTCATCACTTGAATTTCTTCCAAACAGCAGAAAAGGCTCAACTCATTTCCTAGCATCACATCTTAAAAACTGTTCTGGGTTAGCCTCCATTAAACTTCCATTTTCCACATCTCTGACCAAAGCTGGAAACTAAACAGAACAGCCTCCCATAAATCCCTTTCATCTGGTGGCTCCACAGTATTCTACAGAAAAGGCTCCAGGCTCTCCCTGTCACATTCCCAGGTCTCCTACCTTGCCACCTCCAAACGTGCGGTCGTAGCGTCCCATGATAGCATTTGCCACATGCAGGACAACGTTGTCGGGATCAGCCCATCCTGGCCCCTCCACAGCAAGAGCAACATGGGCAACAGGCAGAGCATCGTCTCTGGCACGGATCTAGGAAGTCACCAAGGAACAGAGAAGAGCTGACTGAGCATGGTGATTTTGTCTGCAGCCTGCTGCAATCCCAAGTTGACAAACCGGAGAACTTAATGTTACCCCAGCGAAACAAAATTGCCTCAGGCTCTACTGAGGACAAATCACTTGCTGTGATAAGTATTTCCATTAGATGTTGTGAGCAACAGCCTCACATTCTTACTGGACTTTGTTTCTATCTAAAACCCAACATATTGTGGCAATAAGCCTAAAGAACAGAACATGGGAACACTACCAACACGCTGTGCTATCAGCTTCTGAGATGCGTGAACAGGAGCGACTACAGCTAGTCTTGTATCCATTCAACAGTTTGGCAACAGCTGCTTGTTTTGACTGGAACAAAAACAACTTTACCTCACTCCCTGTGAAACGACAGCGTGGCAGAATAGGCACAGTATCTTCTTTGTACGCAAAAGACAACCCACTGAAGTGCTGCCTAGCTGCATCTACCAGTTCCTTGTGAGAAATACCTGGCAACAGGAGAAGTTGATAGAGCTCCATTTAATAAAATCATGTTATTTCACATTAGAGATGCATGCCAAGGGGGTTGACCACCAGAGTCTCTCTCTAGGGCTTACCTCCAGCAGCTGCCAGGACCATACGAGGTGCCTTGAAGTGAGTATCAATATATGAAGCTAGGTCTGCTCGAGTCAGATGCCTAGAAAGCACAAAGAAATACCTAATAGATCAGCTTCTCAGAGTTGAAGGGATAAGAGACTGAATTCACTGTGTAGAGGAAAAAAGTGATGCTGCTGATTCAGTTAGTTATAGGGTAATAATACTTCCCTGAAGTACAACTGTACTGCCTTTTTTGCCTGCACTCTAATTCTGGAACACAGACAATGGAAACAGGTGTTCAAGAGGAAGAGTTAAAGACAGTGTTCACACGCAGACTAGAGTATCAACCCTTGGTACAGGGAAACCAAGGCTCTAACAGGTGTGTATGCTTGAGGCCACCGCTTTAATGAGCGCCACTAGCTCTTAATGCCTTAAAGGTGTAAGCCAACAAGTATGGGCAAAGGTTCAGCCAAGCCCTACCAGCATCAGATCTTGCACAAAGACTGATTCTAGAGAAGAACACGTGCAGCATTACACATGTACCAGCATCAAGATGGAAAACACAGTCAAGACATGAGAAGCCCATGGGCACGTATCACCTCCACATACAGCCTCACTTACTCCCTGCATACACTCCAACTGGTTTCCTTGCAGGAGTTACGCACCCCAAGGACTGAACCCACAAGCTGCATAGTGCAACCAGTCTGTAGCTCACTTGATATTCTCTGTGGTCCCCTCGACGGTGCGGGCCAGTGCAGTGCCTTGGAAAGCAGTGGCATGAAGGTAATCAAAGGTGACGTTTGTCAAGTCATTGTCCATTTCTTCGAGCTCCTGAAGGATGACACCACGCTCCTTCTCGATCTGAGATTCCTCCAGTGCACAGTTCTGCACAACGTCAGCCAGAAGCTCAACCACTGCAACATATTTGCTACATTAGCAGTCTTGCTGCCTCACTGCTACCCAGCACTGCTGAAAGGAGAAAAGACAGACAAAGCAGCAGGGATACAGCAAGAGGGGAAATAAACTGTGCTGGGATGGTGGCACAACACAACATATCCTTTCCCACAGCATCGGAGAAGGACAGATAACACAGTTTTAGCATGAAGAAATCTCTAAATCAGCTTGCCAAGCATCGGTGATAGCTCACCATTGCCAGCAGAAAGCTGGCAGAAGGTAACAAACACAGAAGGTGATGCATGCCAGAAACAAGGTACCGTTGCAGAAACAAGCTGAATTCCTGTGGAGAGCCTGCAATATCTATAGCATAGTCCACATCAAAAGTAGGACTGAGTCATAACAACAGCTCTGACTCAAACCACCTCCTCTGGACAAAACTGACCCAAACAGCAGCCTGCACACTGTAGGAAGCACAGAGCATATGCGATATCCACAAGAGTGGCACTGAGCACTTCTGGCACAGTAGCTGTTGCTGACCTCATTTTCTTAGCTCCATAAAGCAGCTACACACTACTGAACCCTAGCCCCTGCCTTCCAGCAATACAGCACAGCCTGAAGAAAAGAGGTCTGCAAAGCTGCTTTTAGGCACAAGTGAGCTTGCAGCCTTAAAGCACCATTTCTTGGCAGTGCTCCCTCCAATTGCCAAATACCATCTTCAACTCACTACTCAGCAACAGCCTCATTCCCTGGTCAATTGCTAGAAAGTATACTGGTGGGGGAGAAGCACCTGCTTTTCTTCACACTGCCATCCTACCTTTCGGCATGTCCTTGGACAAGGCTTTTATGTAATAGGCAGTCTGCTCACGTGAGGTGTACCCATTAAAGTGAGCTCCCATACTCTCCACTTCCTTCTCCAAGGCAGCACAAGGACGCTTCTTTGTGCCCTAGAAGTATGCAGAAATACAGAGATAGTGAACAGCTTTCCCATGTGGCTGAAATAAAGCAGTAAAAAGAACAGTAAAAACCTTATACAATAAAACCTGTCACTTGATTTACAAAAACAAGAGCTAGTGCAGAAAGCAAAATATTTGGCACTTGGCTTATTTACTGTAGCTAAAAAATGGCTGAAGTGTATTTTGAAATGCCAAATGAAACCCAAAGGGAAGGAGAAGATCTAAGCTAAAGTACAACGGTGGCTGAAAAATCACATCAGTGTAAGTAAACAAGGGCAAGTCACCACTAAAAACAGGAAGCAGGTTTCTAGCCATTTAACTAGCAGTATTCAGAAGATACCAGAATAGGAGCAGAACATGGCTTCTGAAATAGAGCTCATCCTTAGGGAGCAAAACAGATACTGCAGTTGTCTGCAGTGACATGGGCTGGACTTATATCAACAAGCCCCAGGCTTAGATGCTTTTTGTCCTAGGCCTGTTAGCAGACACAGCTAGAGCAAAGCATGAGATGCAGTCTCCAAATTTCATTGACCCACCAACAAATCCAAAGATAAACAAACAGTTATAAGGAAATGCTGCATTCAGCTCTGCCTGCTACCCTGAGAAAACGTGTTTCATCAGTTTTATGAGTGTGTTATAGTAAGGAACAACAGCATCTGAGAATCAGTCCAACCTATGACTTTCCTCCTTCAAAAGGAAAAATACCAACTAATAAATGACAGCCTTTGTTCATGCAAGTTGCCCCACATTCAAACAAAGAACACCATACAGACTAGATGCTTTTTAAAGTTTATTGTTATGCTATACGCAAAGCCTCTAACATTCAGATGAACTAATTCTGATTCACACCTACACTTCTTCTAATACCTACAGCCTCCAAAGCAAGAACTAACGTGTCAGTGAACTTCTGCAACACTGTCTCCATTGTCTTATGCCAGACCCAGTCTTACCTTAAATGCCAGATGTTCCACGAAATACCCAGCCCCACTGTTCTTCTCATTCTCATAGCGGCTCCCAGCCCCAATCCACACACCCACCTAACAGCAAAGATATCAAACACACGTATTAGAAAACTAACAAGCAGGCAGTATGTTCAAGACTCATGCCATAAGTGTAACAGCAAGGAAAAGAAGCCTGCTTCAACAGTAGCTCCAAAATAGTAACAAGCAACTGGATTTTGTGTTGAGGACGTTCGGATTTTGTGTTTCACGTTGAGGGACATGGTTTAGTGAGTACTATTGGTGATACATGGATGGTTAGACTGAATGATCTTGAACGTCTTTCCCAACCTTGGTGATTCTGTGAACTATTTCCAGCACACATTCAAGCATTTAACACAGCAGTTTCACAAAAACCTTTGACAGGTTTGCCAAAGATGAAACTACTTCTGGTCAGTTACAGCTTACATGTGGGACTACATCAAAAACTACAGAGCTCAGGAAACCAGTACAGTGCAAAAGCTTGGCCAGACTTGTACAAAGCCAGGCTAGGCCTCCTACTACTACAGCTTGACTGAAGTCTTCATCAAACTTCAGTTCAAAGCCAGGTTTGTCACTGTGGGAAATCGGTGACAGTCTGGGCAAAGCTGACTACTGTCGAGTCCTCAATCT
Organism: Lagopus muta; assembly: GCF_023343835.1. Taxonomy (NCBI): domain Eukaryota; kingdom Metazoa; phylum Chordata; class Aves; order Galliformes; family Phasianidae; genus Lagopus; species Lagopus muta. The sequence continues at coordinate 8,996,659 of NC_064443.1, read as the reverse complement.
GCCTGAGGCTCACCGTGCACGTTGGCTGGCTGGACTCCTCCGAGGCCACCCGCAGCCCGTTGTCCAGCGTGGTGATGTTTGTCTCAGGGATGTTCTGGAGTGTCTGCGCGTAGGTGGCGGTACCGCGGTTCCTTGTCAGAGGCAGCAGGGCCGCCTGAAATGAAAGCTCTCAGCACCAACCAACACCTCTCCTCTGCCTCACAGGCCTCCAGCACGCAGACAACTGGGCACATTGTCGGGCCAGGCCGGTGAGAGCGGCCTTCTCGCATTCGCGGCTCCCATCCGCCCCTCGCTGCCCACCCGTCCCCATGACCTTCCGGGCCAAGATACGGGCTGAATTCCGCCATTCCGCCGCACAGCGCAGCCGAGCTGCCCGCCCGCCCACCCACTCCCCCAACCATCCTTCCCAGCCGCCCCACCGCTGCCCCAATGTCCCCACAGCGACTCACGCAGGGATGCGGGCCCCGCAGTAAAACCCGCCCGGCCGCCCGGCATACAGAGGACGCCGCCATCTTGTCCCTGCAGCGACCGAGCGGGCTGTAGTACGCCTGCGCGAAACAGGAGGCGGAAGGAAGGAGCTGAGGGGCGGGGAGGCGCATGCGCAAAATGCTCAGCGGCTCTCGCGGGCGGAAATGTGCATGCGTGCGGGGACAGAGAGCTGGTCCTCGGTGCTGCGCCGCCTTGTGGTGGGAGGGCGCGATGACAGAAAGGGTTTGGGGCAGGGCCCGATCACCGGTACGCGATCACCGGTACGCGATCACCGGTACGCGATCACCGGTACGCGATCACCGGTACGCGATCACCGGTACGCGATCACCGGTACGCGATCACCGGTACGCGATCACCGGTACGCGATCACCGGCACAGGGACGGGACTCCCGGCTTGTGCCCGCGCCTGGTGTAGGTCTAGACGACGGAAAGGGAGGCACGGTGGTTGCGGTGAGCCTGGGGCCGCCCGCAGGGAGCAGCGGGTCACGGCTGGCCCAGCAGCGCCGTTTGCACAGATGAGACCTAGCGGGCTGAGGACGCCTTTATTGAGGAACCCGTGCTGTGGTGGAGCCGTGCTGACAGCCCCAAGCATGGAGCAGGCCGGCTCCAAGCGCCCCACGCTGTCCCACAGAGGCTCCAGGCCCCGGGCAGGGAGGCGGCGAAGCCCTCCCGGCAGCATGGCCCTGCTCCTCCGTTGTCTCTTCTGCAGGGCTACATTTTGGTGCTGAGGTTCGCCTAAGGGGGCAGAGAAGAAAGTCGGCTGTGCCGTCCCGCAGAGCGGTGGCAGTGGGGAAGGCGGGGCTGGGCGCTTACTGGGGCTGGGCGCGTCCCCCCATTGATGTGGAGCACGGCATCGTTCACCGAGGGGAAGAAGCAATGCTTGGTGATGGTCGAGCTGAAGAAGTTGCCCCGCTCCAGCTGGGCAAGAACAGATGCTGCACAGAGGGAGAAGCAGTGAAGCTCTGGCACCTGGCACCAAATGAGCCTCCCACCCCCCTGTGCTCCAAAGGATGCTCAGGACATGACTGGACAGCCGGTATCGCAGAGCTCACACTGGGACCCCAGAGCAATGTGCAGCCAGTGTGGACAACCTGGCACCCCATGGTGTGGCTCTGCAGCTACTCTTCTCTGGGGGAAACCTGGGGTAGGGGACACCATAGAGGGCACAGCAGCCCCGTGGCCAGCAGCTGTGTCCCACAGAGGTGGCTGTTCCCTGCAGAGGCTGATAGCCCTGTGGTTTCTCCTCACCTGGGCAGCTGGCAACAAAGACATCCACTTCTATTTCATGGAAATCCCTGAAGATCTGCAAATGGTAAAAGTCATGTCAGGGAAAAGGGATGAGCAGCCATCTGGCTGTCCTTCACCTGCACCACCCCTGATTCCTTACGTTCTTCAGGATTTTGATGGAGACTGTGTCCACAAAGTTGACGGGGCTGAAGTCCAGGATGACAGCATGGAAGTCAGGCTGGGGCAGTCCCAGTGAGCGCAGGGTGGGTTCAGCAGGTGTGCTGCCCTCCTCTCCACTCAGCTCAATCACCGCAACGCCTGGCCCATTGCACTCAGCCTCTGTGTCCTGTGGGAAGACCCCTTCACCACGTGGGTGCTGGGGGCACTCTGCAGGGCAGTGTCCCCCCAGGACCCTGGATTTGTCCTGCCCTATTGTGCATTGGGGTTTGGAGGAGCTCTAGTTGTGTTATGGTGGTGGATGTGCCAGAAGCAGGCACTTTGCTCACACTCAAGTCCCGCTTCTAAGTTCTTTCCGGGTCACCTTGTGGGCTCACCCCAATGACTGGTACTGGCCTCATTAGACTCCTCTCCCCAGTTAGCCTTTGCTCTCACTCTTCATTTTGATGATTAACTTGCCACAGACTGTGAATGACTCACCAGCTCCCCCATCTAATCATTAATGACTGCAACCTCTTCCACTGACGTTAAAGGTGATGCTGATAACCCAGATGCGTGCCAGTGCCTCTCCCTGTTTGGTGGCCGTGGGCCAAACTGAAAGCTCCATGGGCTGCCTAGCATGGGCAGAAGGCTAGGGCCAGGCAGGGAAGTGGTGTGGGACAGCACGAGAGGGGGGTGTTGGGAAGCACCTTTTTTCTCTTTGCCTTCTCTGCTTTCTTTTGCTGTTTCTTCAGTTTCTTGAGTGCCTTCTTCTTCTTCTCGATTAGGCGATCCACATCGATGCCGCTCTGCAAACCCATACAGCCCCGTGGCCATGGTGTCAGGAAGAGGGGCAGAGCCTAGGGGGCTCAGTAATGCCGTGGAAGTATGTGAGGGACGCCATGCTGCTGCTAAGCCAGCCTTGATGTCCAGGACCACATCTCCCCTGGCCACAGGGACCTGGGTGTTGTACCCTGCCTGCTGTGCTCAGGGCAGATTTTCCTACCTTCTTCTTCAGTGCATCGGAGTACATCTCCACGTTGGCAAAATAGATGGTGGAGGAGGAGCGGAAGATCTTTATTCCAGGGACCTCCTGTGCCTGGGGATGGATGGAGTGGGTTTGCTATCCTGTGGACAGAGATGTGCCCCTTCTTGCCCTCCCTTAAAATGCCCTGGGGGTGCTCCTAATTGCTCCCACCTCTAGGGGGTGCTTCTTCCCTCACCATGCCAGCACCTTAATGCTTTTACCTTCTTGTATTCAGCCACATCCTTGTAGACATCGGTATCGGTGACACGCCCCAGGATGGAATAGTGGGGGCTGTGGGGAGCAGAGCAACAGGCTGTTCCTGTGGGCTTCCTCTGCCCTTGGGAAACTGTACCAGGTCCCCAGCACTTAACTCCTCAACAGCCCCGCACCAAGGACATCCTAGTGCTAGCCTTGGGAGTTAGTACAAATGTCCAAGGAACCACATCTCCCTTCTGCCCAGCCCAGCCTAAGGGTACTCACAGCTGTGTCCGGAAGATGACAGTGAGCAATGCAAAGGCCACTGAGGCTCCCAGGCCAATGTCCAGGTTCAGCAAGAGGGTGGCTATGAACGTCACTACCCAGACCATCTAGAGAGGGCACAATCAGTTGTGCCATGACCTAATCGCATGGCATCATAAGCCCCGGGGAGGGTTGAGGAACTCTCTCAGGGCCAATCAGTGCCCTACCAGGTCCACACGGTTGGACTTCCAGAGTGTGCGGAGGTCTGTGAACTGCTTGAACATGCCTTTGAGATTGATGATGATGATGGCAGACAAGATGGCCTACAAGAGAAGCCTGCATCCATGAAGGTGCCAAGGGCACATCTGGGGGGCACTTGGCTGTGCCCCACATCCAAGGCTACCTCCAGTCACTTCCCCCCCCTGTGCTGCCGTGATACTGGATGTGCAGGACTGGGAAGTGATGTGGAGGCTGTGGGACTGGCTGCACCTTGGGCAGGTCATAGAAGAGCTCTCCGATTTTCAGGATGGTTACCAGGATCACCAGGGATGAGATGACACCAGCCACCTGAGGGGAGAGATGGAGGCCAGGGTGAACCTGGATGTTCTCCTTGCCCTGGTTCATGCCTCCCAATGTTGACACCTCAGTGTGGGGATGTTGGGAGGGATTTTAGAGAGCAAAGGCAGGCAGAATCACCCGCACCCACCTGGCTGTTTCCCCCTGTGCTCTCCTGCACCAGGCTCCGTGACATAGAACAGCTGATGGCGAAACACTGGAAGAAGCCCCCCAGGAAGTTGGAGAGGCCCAGAGCAATCAGCTCCTGCAAGGACAGAGAAGCACCATGCATTCTTGGGCTGAGAGCTGTGAAACACTACAAAGGAAGGGGCTGCATATGTGTCAGAGCATCACCTGGTTGCTGTCCACTTTGTAGCCATGCTTCAGGGCAAAAATCTTACCCAGGGAGATGCAGATAGCATAACCCACCACAGCGATGGCGAAGGCATTGCCCACCACCTGCCCAAAGTAGCTGACGTTAGGGACCACAGGCGGCTTCAACCTATGTCCAAGGCAGGAAGATGGGGCTCAGGAGGGGACCTCGTGGGCACTGTGGTGCCCCAGCACAGCTGCCCTTGCCATCCAGCCCCACTCACCCACTGGGGATGTTGCCCACCACAGAGATGCCATACTTGGAGTTCAGGTTGACACCATAGGATATGCCAGTGGAGATGATGATCTGTGGGGGTAGCTGGGTGAGGCAGGGCCTCCCTGCAGAAGCACACTCATGCAGGAGGACAAGGGGATGTGTGCCCTGGAGCCACCTTTGCAGAGGCACCCTGTCCCACCCCCCATCACCCTGCAGGGCACAGAGACATCTATGGGTGATGGCACCTGCCCCAGGCCATGGCTGTGTCCCCTTGGAGAGCTGGGACAGCTCTGAGTACCGTGATGAGCTCGATGGGGATGGGCATGGGGAGCTTGGCAGAGAACTTGTGGTTGAGCTCCTTCACAATGAAGATGGCCACCATGGCAATGATGGCTGTAACCAAGGTGCCCACATTGGTCTCCGGCAGCTTCTTGCAGATCTCAATGAGGGTCTGGAGGATGCAGGAGGGAATGAGAGAAAGCAGATAGATAGCTTGCTGTTAGCTCTTTTGGGGAGACTCTATGTATCCTGTAGGTGATGCTTTACCACATCTGGGGATTCCAGAGTGTCAATGAGCCCCTCACTCACCACAAACAATGAGAGTGGCCCTGAGTGCTCTCCTAGGGAGACACCAAAGACATTCTTGAGCTGGGAGATGAGGACGTGCACAGAGGCAGCAGTAGTGTAGCCACGCACTAGTGGGTCTGAGAGGTAGGTCACCACAAAGCCAAACTGCAGGAGGCCCAGGGCCACCTGGAAGGAAAGGTGACAGTAGGAGGTCCCACAGCTTGTGGGCATGGGGACACCACAGCCACAAGTCCATGCTAGGTCCTTACCTGGAAGATTCCTGACAGGACTGTGATGGTGGCTACCAGCTCTACCCTGGCAGCATCCCGCTGTGCCTCATTGACTACTGTACCATTGGTGCCATTGTCAAACTCCATAAAGTCCTCACTGGGCACCAAGGAGTCTGTCACGCTGCCAATCATGACGGATATGACAGCGAAGGGACCTGGGGATGTGCAGGAAAGGAGTCCAAGTTCAGAGCTTGGCAACCAGTTGGGGCCTCTCTGAGAAAGTAGGCACATGACCACTTGTTCAGTGTGCCCATGGTGCTTTGGCTCTGTTTTGGCCAACTGCCTTCTTGGTGAGGTAAAGTGAAGGCAGAAGAAAGGCCCCTCCACCCTCTTGCTCATTGGCACGGCAACGTTGTGCCATAGATAAAATCTCATCCCTCTCATTCTCTCTCCCTCCCCTCCGTTCCCATGGCCGCACACAGCCCCTTGGCTCACCCACGGAGTTGTGTCTGGATGTCCCGAAGAAGAAGTAGAGGAAGACGGGGTAGAAGGAGGAGTAGAGGCCGGTGACAGGTGGCAGCCCAGCAAGCAGTGCATAGGCAAGCCCTGGGCACAGCAGAGCAGGGAGAAATGTTATGGATGGATGAGTCCTGGCCCTCACCCCTTGAGAACCTCACGCAGGGCACGGCATGGGGACACATCACTCACCCTGGGGCAGGTGCATGATGCCCACACTGAAGCCTGAGGCAATGTCCCCAAGCAGCCAGTCCTTTACAGGGTAGCGGGGCAGCCAGCGCAGGACAGGTAAGAAGCGGAAGAGCAGGGACTTGGCGGTGGAGGCTGAGCATCTGCAGGGGAAGGAGTGGGAGCCAGGGCTGAACGTAGGGGCACCAGCACTGCTGGGCAGCAGAGGAACCCAGAGATGCAGCCCTGCATGGATCACCCAGCTCTATTCCCCCAGCCCTACCTTGCCTTCGGGAGACAGTCGCGTGTTGAAGTCTTGCTGGGAGGCTTCCTCTGTGCCAGCTCCTCCAGGTCAGCCTCACTCAGAACTTCACCGCGGGGCTGCCCGGGCCGGCGGCTCAGCACCATCTCTGCCGCCATGGCCCCTGGCTCTGCTGCACTGCTGGCAGATGAGAGATGGCTCAGTCGCACCCAGGGATCCGGGCAAGGGGCAGGGAGGGTGCCAAGGTCACAACAAGAGGTGCCTTGAACGTGGCACCGGATTGCACTGAGTCCAATCCATCCACCTCTGTAGGACAGCCTTGGTGCTGACCACCTTTCTGCTCCATCCAGCCCAGTCCAGCACCCTATACGTACCGCAGCACATGCAGGGCAGCAGGCCAGCACTGCTGCAGAGCAAAGCCCCGGCCAGCCCCGTAGACTTTCCTGCAGACTTTGTCCCTTTACACATGAGGGGAGCAGGAATTTCAACCCTTCGTGAGTGTCACTGGCTCACCAGTGCCCCAGCCCCCTGCACTGCAGAGCAAGGACTGAGCCAGGGGCACAGAGGTGTGGGGTAGGGATGGGTTCATCTACACAGCCGGACAGAGATGTCTCTGCAGCCCAGGAGCCCTGCCCTGCTTGTGCCAAGGTGCCTCCATTTCTATGTTGCTTGCCCAATTGCAGCCAGATATGTGAGTTGCTCGTGGGATGCCCCAAGAAGCTTAAGCCCCTGCATCTCCCCCAGCCCCCTTACCTGCTGCACCCGCACCGGTTGGTGCCGCCAGTTGGGTGCACTCTCTGCTCCCTCCTATTAATACCTGCCCGTGATCTTTGAGACACCGCTCCCTCCCATCTGCCCTCCCTCCCACCCTGCCAAGATTCCTGGGAAGCCAGCACCTTATCACTGGGACTCCTAGGGGCACTCCTGTAGCCTCACCACGTCCCAGAGCAAGAACTATGGCCTGGCACAGCAATGCCTGCAGCCACTGACCAGGTCACCTGGGGTACTTTCGTTGCACTGCAGCCCCTGCTTACCTGCTGGAAATGGGTGTGCTGTGCCCTGTGGACTGCCCCACTTTTCCCCAGCGTGCACAGACCTGGCCATTATCTTGTTCCAAAGTTCCCTGTCAGGTACCATCGAACTTTCACACCTTCCTGCGTTCCTGCTATTGCCGTTATTTCTGGAGTGCTTCCAAACTATGCCTGGCCCAGATGCACAGTAGAGACACAGCCAGCCATGGATTGGGCTAACTGGCCCCGACCCCATGTAGTGTGAAGTCAGCGGGCAGGGCACAGCAGGAGTTGGGGAGTCCCAGTGGCTCTTTGTGGTGGGACAGGACCACAATCTCCAGGGTCAAAGCAGCCTGTTCCCACCCCATTGCACAGGCAAGGAATCTGCCCATGGCAATCACACATTCAGCATGACCCATCACCATGGCCATTGCACGCAGACTGCTCATCCAGCTTTCAGCACCAACAGCACCAAATACACACCCCTTGGTCTCTGCAGCATCCCGACATCTCTCAGTGCCTGCTCACTTGTTGTCTCCCCACTGATTATTTGCTCACCTGGCACTAAATAGGAGGCTGTCACAGGCCTCATCTGGTAGCAACTCATAGCACCAGATACCATTTACTGCCTGCTTATCACTTCAGCTGCTGGCCCCTGTCTGACACTGGCACACCCAGCCCATGGCCACTGGGCCACCTGATCATAGCCCTGCCTCCCAAGTGTTCCCAGCAGCCCTCCCTTGCCAGCCAGGTCTCCAGGCCCATTAGCACGGCAGGACCTAGGGGCTGCCAGCATGCACCACCCATGGAATGGGAACAGTGGCAGCGCCTGGGGCTCAGGCTCGGCCCCAGCCTCCATCAGGCTCAGCCCCCGATAAAGACAGCAGGGGAGGGAGAGTGCTGGTTGACAGCAACCCTTGCTCTGAGTGCTGTGGGTCAATACTGCCCTTTGCTCACATGCTCTTTTCCCTCCGTCAGTAAGGAAGGGAGGAACGGAAGAAACATGATCATGCTTGGTGCCTGCTCTACTTCCCTGTGTCCTCACCAGGCTGCTGGACACGAGTGCTGGCCACTGCCATTCCCCTACAGCCCAGAGCCAAGGGCACTGCAGCAGCTGACTCCACTTTGGGAAGCCCCTCACCCAGGACTGGAGACCTCTTCCAGCCCAAGGGATGGCGGTAAGCTCCCACCACGTCATGGGTGCAAGGAGAGAAAACAGAGCCGGGTGCCATTTTATAGACTTTTATTTCCAAATCTGGCACTTCCATGATACACTTTTACACAGCCAGGGAGGGAGCATGGGTATCTCCCTGCCCAGAGGATTGGGATATGGAGACAGAACAAAAAGACCCAAAACAACAACCAAAACCAAATCCCCAAAGGAACAAATCCAAACCCAAGGAGGGTGCTCCCAGAGCCCAGGTAACAGCATCACACTGGGGTTGAGCCACAGCCATGCAGGCTGCCCTGCTCCCTGCCTGGCCCTGTACTACAGGCACAGCCGCCCCGATGCCATCAGCTCCACCGTGTCTTAATTATTTTTTGGCACTTGTCTCTTGCTCTCCATTTGGCACTAGTGGGCTGCGGTCCCCTTGCCCAAGCTGGAGAGAAACATGTAAACGAGCGGTCCCATAGGGTGTGTAAACATGTCAGCGGGGAGACGGGCCTGTGGAGCTGCTAAGCTCCGTGCCAGGAGCAGGCCCAAGGCCTTCCCCAACCCGAGACCTTGGCCTGCCCAGGAAGAGCCCTGGAGGACAGCAGCACAAATCCTCCCGTGTAAACATCCCAGGCTGCGAGGCATGGCAGTGGGGTGGCAGTAAGGCAGTGAGCACCATGGCCCTGGTGGCACCCGGGGACAGCTGAGCAGGGGCATGGCCTCTCTGGGTGGGCCAAGGGGAGTGTGTCAGCCCCCCAAGCCAGGGGCCCTGCTCCGAGTGTAGGCACAGAGGAGAGCCAGCTGGTGGGGATGGTGGGGGCCCTGGCTTAACAAAGAAGCATGCAGAGCAGCCTTTCCAGAATTTCCAAAGGGCAAAATGCCATTTGTCTCTGTCTCTCTCCATCCAGGCTGCCCGGTGCAGGGGTTCTCTGCTGGCAGGGCCTGCATGCACAGAGTCTGCAAGGAACCAGCTAGAAACAGCTTCTGCAGGCGATGCCTGTCCAAAAGACCAGAGAGTTCCTGCAGATGCTTATTGGCTGCCTGGCACCAAAACAGCCCAGCCTACTTTTGAGCTGCCCAAGCAGTGCCAGGGTTACCCAGCTCTGTGCCTGAAACCCTTGTTCTTGCCCCAGATCATGGACAGGGCCAGCCCCACACCAGAGAGGGCTGAGGGAGGCTGGGCTGCAGGGCCAGCACAGCTGCAGGGCACTGAGGGATGCAGAACAGCAGGAGGACCCTGCTGAGACACCTGGGGAAATGTGGGGCAAGGAGCAGAGGGCGCTCACTGCCTGCTTCAGGGAGGGGACTGAGTGAAGCTGGCAAAGCCATGAGGTCTGCTTAGCACTGTCCCTACAGTCCTCTAGTCCCTAGCACCCGAGGGAAGCCCGAGAAGGGCTGCTAGCAGACAGACGCCCCAGGTCCTGGAAACAGACCACCCGCAAAAATAACCATAGAAATTTCTCTTCTCTCTGATTACAAAGATACAAAAAGGTAGAAAAACCCTCCTCCACCCCCATGTCCTGGGCTCCATTTCTGTCCCCCTGCCCCTGCTCCATGCACGCACACACACATACACCCACACACACGTGCACATCCCATGTAGAAGTGGGTTGCAAAGGAAGAGTTCAGCCCCAGGGGTCTCAACACAACTCTCCCCTGAGCAGGCTCCTGCTATACCTCTCACATCAGGCAGGCAAAGGGAGCAGAGCAGCAGAGAGCCTGGAGGCTCCGGACGTGGGTGGTTGGGTGCCAGCCCCTCAGCCCTGAGGGCAGGGAAGGCAGAGTTGGTTTTTGGGCCTCTGACCGCCATCAGTTCTGCCCCTGCCCCTGCCCCTGCCCCTGGGGATGCCAAACCTTGGCTGGTAGTGTCTGGCTAGGCAAATGGCCCTGCCTCTTCTATCTCTCTTCTGGATGTCTTCAGCCCCTCAGGAATGGCCTTCGTTTCTCATTATTCTTCTCGGAGAAAAGAAAAGCAGCATTAAGACACAGCACTCCCCTGGGCTCCAGCTGCACTCCCTGCTGCCTCCTGGCTACACCATATGGGAACAGAAACCCATGCTACTGTGTCCAAATCCCTGAGTTCAGGGAAGAGGAAAGAGGGAACGGAACAGGGATGGATAGCAGCAGTGACAGTGAGATACGTGGCCCTCCCCTCCAAGCTGAACCCCTGAGAGAAGAAGCCAGGCAGACAGACAGTGCCCAAGACATGGCTGAGGAAGGATACACTTACTCTGAGTCTGGCGACAACTCCGAAATGCTGTGAGAGGTGCTGGAGTGAGGTGTTGAGGGGCACATTCCAGAGGGCGTCAAGGTCTGCATGGCAGAAGGGTTGGCAGTGATCTGGGGGCCTGAAGGAGTGCTGGAAGATTGCACCGAGGACAGGACAGAGGTGTTAAAAGAAGCAAGGATGGAAGATAGGATATCTAACTGTTCAGTGGAAGGATGTCTGCTGGGGATGGCCTCCAGGTTCTCTCTAGAAGGCTGCCTCCTAGAGAGCGGTTCCAGGCTTTCCCTAGAGAGCTGTCTCCTAGAGAGACTCCCCAGATTCTCCTGTGAGGGCTGCCTGCTAGGCACTGTACCCAGAGGCTCTCTGGAATTTGATTTTCTGGAGAGAAAGTCCAGCTGCTCTCTTGAAGTTTGTCTAGATGATGCTAGTTGGTCCCTTGAAGGTTGTCTTCTAGAAAGCAAATCCAATTGTTCTCGAGAAGTATCTCGACTTGGCAATCTGTCTATGCGGTCTCTGGACCCTTGCCTACTTGGCAATGTATTTAGCCACTCTTTTGAGACCTCTCTTACCAGCCCACAGTCTAGCTGATCTCTTGACCCAAATCTGCAGGGTAAAGTTTCAAGGTGGTCTCTGGAGCCCTGCCTCCGGGGCAGTGTGTTCCCATGATCTCTTTGACTGGCCCTAGGAGCAAGTAGATCCAAGTTTTCCCTTGACCCATGTCTGCTGGGGAGATTTTCTAGGTGTTCGGTAGACCCGTGCCTGCTGGGGATAGTGTCCAGCTCCTCCCTGGACGCGTGCCGGCTGGGCACCGTTTCCAAACACTCTCCTGAGTTGTTCCTGCTCAGCTGCTCCCGGGACATCTGTCTCCTCATCAGCATGTCAAGCTGTTCCCGAGATGAGTACCGACTGGCTGGCTGCGACAGGCTGCCAGCCCCGGAGTAGATCCTGCCATAGGAGGCAGCGGGGACAGCCCTGTGACCCAGCGTGGAGGTCTTGTACCAGGACAGCTCGTTGGTCATCCTGCCGACAGACGGCAAGCCCTGCAGAGCTGGAGGGTACTGGAGGCGGTTCTTCAAAATCCCTACATCAGACAGAAAGAGAAGTCACGTCTTTGCAGAGCAGTGGAAAAAGCACGAGAGCTATGGGAGATAAACCTCCCCAAGGACATGACAAAACAGATGCAATGCTGAGCCTTCGGGGCCACATCCACCAGGGACAGGCCAGGCTGCCCTCAGGCTGTTACCTTTTCTCTGCCGTTGTGTCTGGGTGAGGGAGTTCTCATCCCCGCTGGTCAAGGCCAGGTCTGGCTGATTGTTGTTGGCCGCGTCCTTGTTGATGTCAAACCCCAGTTTCCGCTCAGAGCCCCACTTCTGTAGGGAGCAAGGGTGAACCTCACACTCGCCCAAAGCCGGCCAGTACGACATGAGGTCGTTGCCATCCACATCTGGTGAAGGACACACCGCCAGAGAAGGAGAGAATTCTTCTGTGAGGGGTAATGAAGCCGTGGCAAGGCACAGCCCTTCCCCCATGCCACCCCAAGGTACAGCAGACCCCTGCCAAAGTCTAGGGGGGGGAAGGAACTTGCCTTTGGGAGCAGTGTTTGTGGGGTTGGTGAGGAGGCGCTCACTGTGTGCTGCACGCTTGAACTGGCGCGGGAAGCGGCCCCGCAGGCGCACATTCTCCTCACTTTCTGATGACGGGATGGAGAGGCTGCGTTCCTCATCCAGAGACAGGTCACTGTCTGAGTCCGAGTCCTGGTCTGTATGGACATGGTGTGTGTTGGGGTGACATTTGGAAAGAGAGTGGATGAGACTTATCATCAGTGCAAATGGGAAGGACAATTCTTGCCTCCTTCGTTTTTAGCTCTCTGGAAACTAGTTATGCCCTTTCCCATCTGTCCAGGAGGAGGCTGTGCTAAGTGACAAAGCTGCTGATTCTTATTAGCAGCCTAGTTGGGAGTCACAGCCAAACACCAGTGGGAGGACATAACCACGCAGTCACAGCCTACACAGGGAATAATTTAAGCCAGAGCTAATTTGGGATACCTAGGGTTAGACCCTAACCCAGGTGCTTACCTCCTCCAGCATCACGGTGGAACATAGCCACATCGATGTCTGTGGGGCCAGCGTGACCCAGCAGGCTGTGATCCAGAGCTGAGCCCTGACGTGCTGTCATGTTGTCTCTGAAAGACACAGGGTCCAAGCAGTGACACCAGCACGAGCCCTCGGCTCTGCCTGGGTGCTCCTGGCATCCTGCGCCGTGCCTACCTGAGGTATCCCCGCTGGCTGGAGTGGGTGCGGGCAGAGCGCACGCTGCTCACCGATGAGATGGTGGAAGCCCCCAGGGTGATACGGATGAGCCCGCTCTCCTCAAACAGCGCCGTGTTGTTGTAGGTATTGGGGCCCTGGTAAAGCAGAGAGAGAGGCACGGACTTTTAATGAGGTGCAGCACAGAGAAGGACCTTCCCGTCCCACCCCTTAGTAAAGAAGGGACATCCCTTCATCTCCCAACAAGCAGCTAGTCCCCAGCTCTCCAGGTGCCCACTTACCTGTGTGCTCCGAGCAGTCTCCTCACTCTGCCCCTTCTTGCCAAGGCAGGCCAGCTTCCAGGCTTCTTGCACCTCCTCATTCAGCACACAGAAGAGGACCAGCACAGCCAGGCCCTGCAGGGAGAAAAGCCATGAGCACGATGGCTGCAGGGAGAGCCCCTCACAGCAGGTTGGCACTCTGCAGCAGGGACAGGAGGGGTTGGCAGTTGAGGGCTATAAACACAAGCCCCCAGGCCAGTGGTCACGGGAGAGGAAGGAAGGGCCAAGGTGTCTGTGAGGCAGGCAGTGCTTGAGGAGTGGCTGTCAGGGTCCCCTGCAGCACCATCAGCCCCACGTGGGTATCCTTAGCAAGGAGCCTTGGGGAAGCCAGGTGCCAACCTCTTCCCCAGCAGCAGCACACAGGGCCTGGAGCAGCCAGCAGGTCAGTACCTGGGTGCTGCACATCCCTTGCACCCCTGTTGAAGGTGCTCACGGTCTCTGCAAAGCCCCCCCGCAATTCTCAGGCTGATTATGGGGGCAAAGAAATTACTTTTGCCCTGTGAGCCTGCCCTGGTGGAGGCTGGGCAATTACCTGGAGGCTGCAGAGGACAGTGTAGAGGTAGTGGAAAGCCAGGACACTGTTGTTGACAGCCAAGAGGCCAAAGAGCCAGGTAGCGCTAATAACTAGAAGCAGAACAAAGGAGCTCCGTAACGTCATGCTGGAGGGAGAGAGAGACAGACAGGCACACACACACACACAGAGGTTAGCACATGTTGTTAATCTACAGTTTAGTGCTTGCAGACAGAGATTCAGAGGGGAAGGTCTCCTCCTGCCCAGCCCTCCATTCTGCCCCACTGCAGGCACCGCTCAGCACAGCAGTGCTGCTCACTCCTGACTGCAGGCCCTTCCCTTCTGAAGCACACATGGCAAACGCAGGGCCCAAATGACACGGATCGTTTGGAGCCACAGAGAGCAGCTGAGCCAAGCTCCCAGAGGAGGGTGAGTGGGGAATGGTTTCAGAAGGAGCATTGAGGAGAAGAAGCAGCAGGTGCTGAGATCCAATGTGAGTAGATGTGAGGGATGGCTGTCAGGGCAAGCAGGGAAGAGGGACAGGCTGGCAGGGCAGCATGGAGATAGGGAATTTTAGGAACAGTTAACACAGCCACCAGGTGGGAGAAGAGAGTGGCTGCAAGACTGACAGATGCACTGAGCGGCACTCCACAGTGGTGGAAGAGGGAGGAATGATCACTGAAAGTGCTGAAAACTAAGAGCTGCAGGAGCTCTGCTGGGAATTTGGCCACTAATACTCACAGAACCGATTTCTTCTTGGTCTCCTTTTGGCCTGGGGAACAGGACATCTTGGCCACAAGCAGGAACATCACCCCATTCATCTGAAAGCGTTGGCACTGATTAGAAGCCGTGCCAAAGGCTGGCTCTGACCTGATACCCCCAGGGCAGAGCATGAGCAGATTCCAGGTCCACCAGGCCCATGTGAAGCTCCCCTCCTTGCCCCTTCACACCCGAGCTCTGGCCTCCCCCAGGTTTGGCTGGTGCCAGGAGGGACAGAAAGGGGCTCTAACAGAGGGAGTACAGAGAAGGGAGCAGGCAGTGTGCAGCCAGGGAAGGGGCAAGTGTCTGTGGTGCAGAGAAGGGAGGCAGGAGAGGGCTGTGGGTGAAACAGGACAGGGTTTTACCACAATGACGACAGTAATGGGGCCTGCAAAACTCCAGACCAGCTTATCATGAACGGAAATCCAGCAGAAGTCAGGGTTCCCATAGCCCTCAGGATCCAGGCCAACAGCCAGCCCTAGGGAAAGAAGGGAGAGGACAGCTCCAGACCTAGCAGGTGCTCCATGCCTACTGAGGGAGCCATACAGAAACACACTGAGGGATCAGTTGTCCTCAGAAGTCAAAACAGCCTGTGATACATGTTTTCAGCTGCATAGCACAGCCCCCCTCCCCTCCCCACCTGCACACCCTCTTTTAGGACCACACAAACAACCCAAATGGCTGGCTGTGGCCTCACACCCCACCAAGGTGACACCAGGGGCTCAGGAGGCTGCTGAGAACTGGTGTTTTTGGCATGGCCACGGGACAAGCAGCTCCTACCGGTGATGATGGCAGGCACTCCCCAGCCGATGGCATAGTAGAAACGCATGGCCCCGAAGTTGACATTGCGAGCTTCGGTCTGCATGCGATAGATGTGGAGGCCCTGGACGAAGAGCCAGGCAAAGGTGGAAAGGAAGAAGCAGTGGAGGAGGATGGCAATCACTGTGCAAAGAAACTGGGGAAACAAAAACCATTCAGAGACAGTCCCACCACTAACTGCACCAGCCACACCTCCCCCCCAGCCCCATAGTGTGCAGCCCACAGACCTGATTTTCAGTGTGGTTGATGCCCAAGAGGAAGAGCAGCTCAGAGAAGAAGAGAGTGACTGATATGTTGGAGTGAATGCCACGTGTGTTGGACTTGAGGCCTTTGAGGCAGGTCAGGAAGGAGAAGGTCAGCAGCAGGGCCACAAGGGAGAGAGACACCAAGGAGTAGGTGACAATTGCCAACGTCTCCAGGTCACCTTCTAGTTGCTGCAGCAGCAGAGAAACAAAGGCCAAAGGCAGTGTTACAGGGAGACACAGGAAGCTCTCAAACTCTGTTCGTGCCCCACACAGCCTGTTGCTGCATATCCTGGTGGCTAACAAACCCCCACTACTGCCCACAGCCCTGCAGGCTGAGGTTACCTCTCGGTGCGAGCTGTCCATCAGAACCCCAAAGGTGCCAAACTGGGAACACTGGCAGTGGACGTGCGTGGTGTTTCGGTACACAAGATCACAGTCCCTGGCTGTCCAGAAGCCCAATGGGTTTGTCCTGTGGCCACCAAAAAGCAGATAATATTCAGGGGAGAAGACATTGTGGTGTATGTGGAGGGAATTGCAAACAGCCCACTGGCGAGGCTTTTCTACCAGCACTCTCACAGCTGAAATACCAGACTCAGAGCACTGCTGGGACTCCACTGTGCCCTCCCAGCAGGAATTAATCCCCTGCAAGAGGGTGGAAGCCCCTATACCTCAATGCTCTCCATTCAGAGCTCAGGAGACTCTGGGAACTAGGAGCTGCCCATGGGAAGCAGCTCAGAGCAAGCAGCTTGTGGCACAGAACTGGGCCCAGTCATGTTCAACTCACGGGCTGGAGTGGTTCCACTGGACACAGAGAGGTTTGCTCCTGTTGGCCGTCTCCAGCAGGCGAAATTCCAGCACGAGTGGGGTGTCCAGGGGCCCCCGCAGGAAGGTGTGATTGCTGAACACAGACACACTCACAATGGGGGAATTCATCACAGGATTCTTGGGGAGCCTGCAAGGAGCAACAGAGCTCTACCATCACCATACCTGGGGGCTGCAGCCCTCCCTGGGGCATCCCAAGGCCCTGTGCTGACATCTCGGAAGGAACAGTTCTACTGAACCCACACTAAGGGGTCAGGAAACATGGAGCATAGTAATTCCATGGCAGGGACAGGCTGGGAACCAAACTGTGGCTACTGAACAGACTCTGTGGCTGCCAGTCCAGCCAGCCTCTTTCCACCACTGCTCACGGAGGGTGAAGAGGAGGACGTACCTGACACTGCGACGATCCACCTGGTAGCGTGCAGGTAGCAGCCCCCCCAGCGTGCGGTACATGATGAGGATGATGACAGTGAGAGCAGGCTCAGGCTCTGGCAGTGCCTGCCTTGGGGAGGAGCTCTCCACAGTGTAGTTTCCTTCACCCCCAGGCACCGTGGGCACTGATGTGGGGACAGCTGAGGCACAGAAGGGGATGGTAAGAACAGGCAAGGCCAGCACACAGCATTCCCCAAACGATGCTCACCTTCAGCTTTTGGGGGGCTCAGCACTGACAGTGGCAGCACAACGTGGGTGTGGGGGTCCCAGGCAGGCTGGCCACGGAAGAGGCTGCTGTGGTAGCGAGGGTAGCGCCGACGGATGTGTGAGTGGTTCTCCATGCGGTCGATGCTCAGCACTGCAGAAGAATGAGGGAGTGAGAAGCATCTCTAAGGCAGCCATCTGGAGAGCATACACTCCAGGTGGGTGATGCAGGCAAAGGGACTGCAGGAGCCACAGGGAAAGTTCTCCTATGTTTTGGTGTGATGTGAGATTCAAGCATCCACAGCGCTCCTTCCCAGTGCAGCCCCCTCCCCTGTTGTAGGGGTTCAGCCCCGCAGTACAGGGCGATGGAGGCGTGCTCTGCACAACCTCAGCCAGGCCCCACCACCAGCTGGCTCCTACTCACTGATGTTGGGGGTGACGACACCAACAGGGTTGAGGTAGGTGAGTTTCATGTTGCTGGCCAGCGTGCCCGAGTAGTCCCGCAGCTGCTCCATCAGGCTGGCACTGCCGTGCTCGCTGTGCGGCAGCATGGCCCAGTGCTCCCGGTTCTCAGGCGCCAGCACAGAGCTGCCTGCACGCAACAGGTTCTGCATGGGAGAGACAGCAGAGCATGCGGTGAGCCCTTGGAACACAGCCTGACCGCTCATGGGCTGCTGGCACTGTGCCCTCTACCAAGTTTGCTGCACAAACATGGTAGTTTCCCTTACAATGGACACTGCCCCATCAGCAAGCATCATGCAAAGATGTCTTCTCTGCACCTCTCCATTAGGGATTAAGACCCCTCTTTCGCTTTCCCTCCCCCACACTGAGCAAACCTGGTGCTCTCTGCCTTTCCTCCTCCCTCTCGTGCTCCAGCCTTGGCGATGCAGGTGGCCTCCAGCGGTCTCACCTCTGTGGGTCAATGCCTGTGCAGTACTGAGGAGCCCAGAGCTCCTAAAGCAGTCTTGTGATATCCTCAGTCCCTACACAGACCCAGGTGGCTGACAGAGCAGAGCAGCATCAGAAGGCACTCTAATTTAAGGGAAGCTCTCACCTCATTGAAGTGGGCATCCTGCGTGGCTGTCAGGCCAAAGCCATGCTGCCGGCTTTCAAAGGCCATCAGGCGGGACAGCAGGCGGTAGGTGATGTGCACATCATTGCCAAAGTAGTGGTCCATGTGGTCTGTCACGGCCCGGAGGCGGTGGGCCAACTTCTTGGCTTCAATCGTGTTGAGCTCAGTCTCATTCCTCTCCAAGCCCTCCAGCTGCCAGTGGGAAGAAAGGAGAGGATTAACTCATCAGCAGGTTCCTCCCTGGAGGGCATTACAGTTCCAAGAGATCGGGATGTGGGGTGCTGCAAGTCCCACTGCAAAGCCCTTTCCTATGCTAAGAGCCACAGAGAGCTGAGCTCCTGGCTGTGAGCTCTAGTTCCTACATCAGGGCTGCAGAAGTAAGGGGGGGATTACCAGCATGGAGAGTTCCTTGAAGGCAGGTGAAGTACAGTTGAAGAGATCTGGCTCCAGCCAGCCCTTCTCCTCATCACAGTGTCTGACAGCTGAACCTGAAACCAGGAGGAAGAGCAAATCAGAGGGTGCAGGACATGTAGCTCCCCAGCTGCAACCCCCAGCAGAACTCTGCACCAGTTAACCCCAAAGAGCAGCAGTGGTAAGCAACAGGAAGAGCCTGGTGCACCCCAGAGCCATCTTCCTGCTGTGCAGAACTGCAGCTGTTCCACCCTTGGTCTGCACCTCCTCTGTGAGCTGCTGCCATGAGTTGGGCTCTGAGCACACAGCCTGCATATCACCAGACACCATTACACAGCAATGCAAAGAGGAGTGACCTGGTAAGGCTCTGGCTGGAGAAATCCCTGGTTCCTGGTGAGCTGTGCCTGTGTCCTTAGGGCACATATGATCCCAGTCTACAGAAGCCCAGGCAACTCCAGGCTCTCCCTGACTGGCAGACTGCAACGTCTGCTGAGGCCCTTCTATGTGTGGGAAAGCTGCTGCAGGAGTGCAACAGCAGGTGAACTTGCCCTGGAGATGGTGGTGCACTCCTAGAGGTTACAGCAGCCAGCACTGGGTACCAATCCCTGGTTGGTGCCCCAGCACTGTTGGACAGCAGCAGAGATACCAGAAGTGACAAGGGACCGGCTGTTAAGTACCACTCACACCAGGAGCATCACCATGCATGCTATTAGACACACGAAGTGGGGTGATCCCAGTACCCAAGACCCTCCTGAGGAAAGCGCTAGGGCAGGGGAGCTCACCCAAGCCCATGGTGTGAAGAAGGCAGCAGCACGCCCAGGGAGGGGTGAGGGAGCCTGCAGAAGATCCCAAGGCCCAGTGCCCATCACTATCCTCAGTTCCCAGCTGTCCATCTCAAATACCCTCTCCCCAGCAGCATCAGCACAGAGACCAATGCCACTGCAGGTAGGAGCAAAGAGAACAAAGCAACACCTGTGCTGCTGGCCTTTCTTCCAGCACAGAACAGGACCGTGCCGGTATCTGTAGCCTGGCTCAGCTGTAGATCTGGGCAGGATCTGACCCTGGGATGCCTGCACTTCGCCTGCCAGCCAGATAGCAGGACCTTGTGCTGAGCTTTGTGCATCAGCTCTGCCCTTGCTCTCTCACACCAAGCATCTCCCTCCTTCCAGCCCACAGCAGCTCCTTCCCCTCCCAGCCTAAGCAAGCAGGTGCCCACCAGGACAGCCAGCACATGTCCCAGCCACGGAGGAGAGCACAGTAGCCTTCCGTGCCACCCAGAGCCCATGCTGCAGGACAGTGGGTAGCAGGGACTGCATGCAGTTACAGCCAGCTCAGTGCTGTTAGTGTGCTGGGAGCAGGGAAGCGGTGCGTAGGAGCGGTGAGGCCAGGCAAAGCATTGAGGAAATACTCGGTGGTTCCAGAAGCAGCGGGAAAAGTGCAGGGGTGTGCAGGGTGCCAGGCAGGGAGCAGGGAAGGAAAACCATGTGGCGCAGCCCTTACAGCAGGGAAGGAAGGAGGTGGGAACAACCTTACCTGCACCCCTCAAACCTGAGCACGGATGGCGAGAGAACCAGGGAGAGAAGCGACAACAGTTAGGAGCCGAACCTGCCTCTTCCCAGGGCGAACGGCTGGAGAAGGACAGGGTTTGTATTGTCCCCTGGGGCTTGCGCTGCCCTGCAGTCCCACACACCCTGCTCACACCTCTGCCATCAACCAGGACGGCCTTCTCCAAGTGGGGCTGTGACTTCCACCCAAGGAACTCACCGAGCGGCACGCCATGCCCTGCTCCCCGCACAGCGCTCAGAAGGGGCCCAGCTGTGCAGCACCAGGTGCTACATGTGCCCAGCTGTAGTGTCAGGCCTGACCCCAGCCTGGCTGAAACTGAGAGGTGACAGAGAGAAGCTGGGGATGGAGGCTGGGTGACAGCACCAACCCTGTAGGGGCTCCCAGCCCTGCACCAGCCCCCTCTGCTCGCCCTCAGCTTGGTGCTTCCTTCTCCATTTGCTATCTCCCAGCCCTCCAGACCAGCTAAATGGGACTGAGACAGCTTGGGGTGACCTTGCTGGGGCTGTGACAGCTCCTGCACAGCAGTGAGATTCTCCCAACCCTATGGCACCCCTCACTCACCCAAGGAGCCTTTGGGACACAGCACCACAGCCGAGAAGCCAAACTTGGTCTGAGGCCACCACACGCCTGCTTTCAGGCTTTTGGGACATCCATCATAGAGCACTGCAGAGACAAGCACCCCAAGGACCAGTCACAGTGGGCAGCTCACACCAAGCCCCACGGTGCCGGTGCCGGTGCCATGCCACCTCCCCACTCACCCTTGCAGCCACTGGGTGTCACCTCAGCGAAGGGGCTGTCACAGCTGTTGCATTGGCGGCCGATGACTCCAGGCCTGCAGTGGCATCTGCCGGTCTCCTTGTCACAGGAGCGCGAGGAGGAGCCCACTGGGTAGCAGTCACAAGGCAGGCAGGTGTCGCTGCCTTTGGGGCGGTAGTGGAAGTCCTGCAGGGAGATGGGGACGGCCATCAGACAGCCCATGGGGAGAGCAGGAGCCTGGGAGCCATGTGAGTGGGAGCTGAAAAGGGTCTTGCTCTCCTCTCTGGGTGCTCATCAGGGACTCATCACAGAGACCCTCGTTTGCAAGCATCCTACTGCCCCTACTGTCACCTTGCTGGGCCAGAAGGGCTGCAGACAGGAGGTGAGCAAGGAACAGGCACAGAAAGCAGCACCTCAGCAGCTGCCAGCCCTGAGGAGTGGACAAGAATCATCAAGGACAAAGAGGGCTCCAGGGATGCAGGTGAGTCACGGCCCCTCACCTTGCAGTGGCACTGCCCGTTGGTTTTATTGCAGTCAGGGTCAAAGCCCTTGCTCACATCGCAGTTGCATGGTCCACAGGAGGGGTTCCCCCACCAGCCCTTCGGACACTGCTGGTCCATCCTAGGAGAGAAACACCTCCAGTGTTACACCAACCCAATTTCCTGGGCCTTCTGCCACCAGCCCGCCTGCCCAGCAGCTTCAAGGAGCAGGGTAGCAGCAAGGTGTCACACAGCTGGGATGGGAGAACAGCACAGAGCCAGGCACTGAAGGCCCTGCCGTGTGCCACACATCTCACCTGTGCTCGCAGTACTGCCCGAAAAAGTTCCCTCCGCACTCACACACGTAGCCCAGAGGTGAGCCCGGCCTGCGGCGACACACCGACTTGTTCTTGCAGGGGTTGAGGTGACATGCATCCACACATTCTCCCCCATAGTACCCTAAGGTGTTGACAGAGAGCAGAACATGAAGAAAGTACCTTTTCCCAGGAGGGGTCAGAGCACCCCACAGTAGATCTCAGGAGGGATTCTGCCCTCCACCAAAGCTAATACATGTCTGGCAGGGATTTCTAGGCACACAACTAGCCCAAGGGAAGGGCAGGCCGTGGGAGTCACAGGGCAGAGAAGTCTTCTCACTCTAAGTGAGAAGAGCAATGGGGTGGCAGAGTGCTGCATGCCCTACCTGGCTGGCAGACACAGGAGTAGCTCTGCCACTCATCCTTGCAGATGCTGTTGGCTGGGCAGGGGCTGGAGTCGCAAGGGCTGGGCACGCTGCAGCCAGCCTCCACCCGCAGGGCATGGCTGGGCTTGGGCAGCACGGTCCCAGTGATGCTGTCACCCAGTCGCACCCCCTGAAACACAGGAAAAAAGTTGAAGAGCCAGGAAAAACACAGAACACTTCAGTCTGCCCAGCCCCTACAAACCCCAGAGCAGGCACCCTTCCCATCATCCCTGCCACACTGACTAAAGGCTGCCCCCGCAGCACCTCCGACTCCCAAATGCTCAGAGGGAGCACATCTCCAGCAGGACGGACACTGGCAACAGCTGCTAGCCCACGTTTCCATGTTTCCCATCAGTCACCACAACAGATCCCTGGACAAGGAAGGCTCAAAGCAGTGGACTCACCTGTATGCAGCCCCGCAGCCCATTCTGCACCTCGCCAGAGCTGAGGACTCCACCCACATGCAGGTGTTTCACCTTCAGGCCATGCAGTTCATTTCCAACAACCACTGTGTCCTGCAGAATGTACAGAGGGGTAACATGGTGCAACTGCCATCACACCTGAGGGTGTAGGCGAAGCTTCCCCCACAGTTCCTATCCCAGAGCCGGGGTGTCATGCAGCATTCACCTGGTAGAGCCCAAAATCCAGCATGATGGTGATGACATAGCGTGAGTCCCGCCCGCTGCGGACATCCCGCAGCTCCAGCTGGAGGTCGTGCCATCGCCCGTCGTTCAGCTGCAGCTGGTCCAGCACAAGGCTGGTGCTGCGCCCTGAGCCCCGGCTCACCATGAAGGAGAGCAGGCCTCCAGACAGCTGCAGAGAGAGAACAGCAATGGCAGCAGTGAGCAAGATCCTGATCCACTTTGGCTGCCTCCAACCAACCCTCCCCGAGAGCTCTGAGCACAGGGAGGGAAACCCAGTCCTCTGCGTGGCCCTACCTGGCACAGCAGGGTGGTGTACTGGCCAGCATGGGCCTGCAGAAGCACGCCGTCCATCTGGCGGGTCCGAAACGCCAGCCCCAAGTACCATGGCACTGAGATCTTCATGTCTGCCTTGAAGTCCCAGCTCAGGACACTGTTGCCCTGGAAATAGTGGGCATGGTGCATGGCTGGAAAGGAAAGCGGAGATGAGGAGAAGGGACGGGGACCACCAATCTGCCCTGAGGCCTTTCCTCGTGCAACTCCATTTTCCAGGCACTGGTGATTCTAGAGCAGCAGATGCAGTGATGACAGAGCCAGCTCAACTCATCTGTACCCCACCCTGCGTTGCTGCGTGCATCCCCCTGTGCACGCCCAGCAGCTCACTCACCATGGCGGCAGTCCTTGCCCCCGAAGCCCACAGGACAGAGGCAGGAATAGGTCCCCCAGCTGACCGAGCAGGTGCCGCCGTTCTTACAGGGGCTGGAGTCACAGAAGCTGTGCTTGGCGTGGCAGCCTGAAGGTACCCAAATCACCCACATCAGCTTCAACCCACCTGTCACCTCCCTCCAGCCCACAGGGCAGGCACTGCTGGCACCCAGCCCTTCCCTGCTGCTGGTGCAGGGAGATCTGGGGCTGCTCCCAGGGCGGGCAGAGGCACAGGTACCTGCAGTGGTTCCGTTGTTGGCAATGTAGGAGGCCAGGTCGATGCGTTTGTTGTCAATGTACAGGTCTCTCATGCATCCTACAAAGTCCCGGTGAGAGACAGGGAAGTTTTCTGGCAGGTTAGGGACTCCTCCAAGGAGCAAGGGACCTGTGAGGTCCAAGGACCTGTGAGGAGAGAAGCCCTGTGAACTCTAGCTGGCCAGGCTGGGAAGTTGACATCCAGTCAAGACATCCCAGGTGTGAAGGACGGGCTTCGCTGGGGACACAGGTGCCCTGCTCCTCTCCCCACTGCAGGTCACCCCAGTGAGGAACTCACTTCTTGGAGCTAGTCTGCACTCCTTCTGCAGCACACGAGTAGTTCCCAATCTCACTGCCAAACTGCAGGGCCACAGAGGCGTCGCATTCATCCACTGTCAGGATGGCCACCTTGTCCTTGGAAGGGCCCTGAACCACTCCCAGGGCACTGAGCTTGGGCTGAAAGCAAAGACACAGTGTCAGCAGCACATGTCCCCCCAGATCCAAACACCCCACAGCTCACCTTACAGCAAGAAAAGGACAGGGAGCCTGGCACCACTGCACTCACTGAGCACAGCAAGCCGTTTGAGGTGGGTACAGATGGCCTCAGGGGACAAAGAGCTGGTGCACAGTTGGGCACGATACCTTGTTGTAGTAACGGAGCTGCAGCGTGTGCCACTGCCCATCGCTCACACCCCCAGGCAGGTATGGGCTCACCACTGTGCTGGACTCCCCTGCAGGGACAGAGATAAATGCTGCAGGAAGATGAACATGCAGAGCCAATGTGATCTGCACAATCAACACCCATCCAAGAGGGTCCTCAACTCCAAATCAACCCGTGGCCAGGCAGGAGGCGAACTCAAGGTGATCAGCAGCTGCAGGAACCCCCCTCTTTGCAGCTCCCATGGCCCAAATCCCACAGTAGGTAGGGCCAAGCCTACCTGTGGAGTACTTCAGCTGGACCTGCCCCTGGATGATCTCCACTGCCAAGAAGTCGTGCCGCTCGTTCAGGCGCCCATTGTACAGCAGGAGGCCGCCAGGCTCCACCGTGCTGAACCTGGGCAGGGAATCAGTGGGAACACTGGGTGCACGCAGGGAGCATGCGGCAGCACCCAGCATGGGGATGGGAAGAGAGGACAGGAGGTCCAGAGGGCCACCAGCAGAGGAGAGAGAGAACTCACGAGAGGGAGAGGGTGAGGTGGAAACGCTGGCGTAGGCCCCGGAACATGACAAAGGAGCGGGGTGGGAAGGAGCGCGTGGACAGCTCGCAGAAGGGGGTCTCGAAGCCGCCCGCTGGGCACTGGCAGCGGAAGCCCCCGTCGGCGCCATTGGTGCAGGTGCCCCCGTTGTGGCACACGCCGGGCTGGCAGCGCCCCGAGCGGCTGTCCACCTCGCAGTTCTCACCTGTGAGAGACAGAATGGGGAGTGTGGGATGTGTGCCCTCAGCTGCTCCTCACCCACGGCACCAGGAGCTCCCTAGCCCTGCAGGTGGGTGCTGGCACTTGGGCCAAGTAGAGAGGAACCCAGCTGGGTGAGGAAACCGACCACCTTGAACCTTGCTCACCTCCAGTGAAGGGCTGGGAACTCCTCCCTGCTTCCTCAGTGCCCACAGCTGACCTCAGGGCCAGCCCACCAGGTTTACCTGGCCTCTCTTCAGCTGGCTCTGCTCACCCAAAGGCCCTGGCGAGGCTCACAGCAGCGCAGTAACCAATTGCTCAGCCCTACGCCCCAGGCCTGGTTCCCATTGCTTGCTCACACACAAGGAGGAGGATGCGGAGACAGCATGAAGTGACAGTGAAATGAGCTCATTAACCCTTCTGCTAATGGCTGTTCACGCTTCAAATGCCAGGGGTTAATTACCACTGACTCCGCTTATCTCACCAGGAGCTGAGCAGCACTGAGGCAACCATCTGCTGCCGCACTCCCCTGCCTCCCTTGTAGCCACAGGCCACCTTCTCTCACCCCATGCTGACAGTGGCTGGGCACAGGTCTCCATGGCCTGGTGGGGCCTAGTGTGGCTGCAAGGCACTGGGGGGGAGTCCCAGGGGCCAGGATGGATCCTGCCCAGTGAGACAGCGGGCCCTCCCTGTCCAAGCTCAGGGGGAAGGCTGAAGCTTCCCATCGTGTTAGTGTGTCACCGGCTTAAAACTGCTTTGGATGGTCCTGGAGCCCATGGGAGGGGGACAGCTGGGGAGCCCCTGGCTGGCACTCACCACTGAAGTGCTGGCGGCACACACAGGTGTAGCCGCCCTCCTTGCGCGTGCAGGTCCCTCCGTGCAGGCAGGGGTTGGAATAGCACAGATTGATCTCCGTTTCGCAGTAGTCACCAGTGAAGCCCTGCGGGCAGCGGCACCTCAGGCCAGTAATGGGGTGGATGGGGCGGAACAGAGTGGACGGGGAGGTGATGAAGGGCGCAGAGCTGTCAAACTTGAGGACAGAGATACACTTCATGTAGTTCTGGCAGGGCTCCCGCAGGCAGACGTTATCATCAAAGGGCAGCACCTCCAGCATGGAGGCTCCCGTCAGCGCCATGCGCTTCATGTACAGCTGCTCCTGCAGCTCCTCCGAGCTGAAGTAGTGCCCACCCCGCGGTGCCAGGGCCGAGAAGCTGACGTTGAGCACTGTGCCACCCACGTCCGTGTCGTTCTGGATGTTGAAGATGAAGACATCCTCCTTGGGCGTCGCAAGCACAGTGGCCACCCCTTCCAGGAAGGTGGCCAGCAGCGGGGAGAGGAAGCGCTCCTGCCACATGTTCTCCAGGCGCACTGTGATGCTGTTGGCCAGCATGTCCTCTGTGATGATGATCACCCGCAGAACACACTGGGCTGTCACGCTGTGGATGCCGTCTGCGGGACAGAACAGAGATGTGCTGCAGGTCTCCTCCCTCCTGGCTCAGTGTATGAATACAGTGTGCTGCATTCTTGGCTAAGAAACCTTGAAGTTGTAGCCCAAGGAGTAACCTGGGTGCTACCTGCACCAGGCTCTCCTCTGAGATAACTGCCAGGTTCCTTCCTCATTCTGGATCTGGGCAGCCGACTGAGCTCTCACAACAAGGATGCTGCTGAGCAGCAGGCAGAAGGCAGCCACAGCAGGAGGTTGGACAAACACTGGAGCCAGTGCCAGCACCCGGGGTGCTTTACTCCCCCACTGCCCCCCTCTGTGCTGCCCTTACCCACTCTCTTCCTGCCATCTCTTTCCTCTCTCCTCCAGGGCCTCCAAGGCTTTTGTGCTGGTCTCCCTGCTTCCCCTGTCTCAGCATCTGCTCCACATCCCTTCTTCTCCAGGCCCACCTCCGGTTTGTTTAATTCTCTTTCATCTATATTTTCCTTGGAAACCATCTCCCCGCCCCTCAGGGCCTCACACCACGTGAACCACCTCCAAGGCAGCACAATGCGCCCTCCTTTGTGGCCCCAGAAACATCTACTGAGGCCCACCAGGAACCCCACTAACCTGGCAAAAGACAGCAACCCATCTCCCAGGTCATTCACATCATTCCAACACCATCAGCCCCACACGTCAGCAGCGCAGGGTGATCATCCATGACTCCATCTCCCACTCTACATTCACCAAGCCCCAAACCCAGTGTTTCTTTGGAAACTCTGCTCTCCATCATCATCACCACTCCGAGACACAATTTGAACTAGCATTTCTCAGCAGGAACACCTTCTATAAGGTTCACCTCGCAGCCAAGGCCACCTCCTTGTCAGCTCCATGCAAGAGGAAGCAGATGGTTGGAAGAATGACCCTCTGTAAATGAAAGGGGGATAAAAAGAAGAAAACAAAAAGCTACCAAAAGAAAACCCAAAGCTGGCTGGAGGCACTGACCCCCATGGGAAGTATTTTAATCACGGATGCTCAGCCTTCCTGATTAAATCCTGTGGCTGGAGAGCTGGTGCCTGGTGAATATTCATGCAGCAGTAAGAGGTACCCCAAAACATGCCTGCAGGACAAGGAGAAAGGCCTGAGGCTCTGATCACAGTGCTGGGCAGTGCCAGGTCAGCATAGCTGCAATTCCCAGAGTGACATCTAACAGCTTCAAAAGCAGCGCAGCCAGAGACAGACCCCATCGCCCCTGTCCTCCTCACTGCTCCCAAGCCTCCTGTGCAGCACCCACCCGAGGGACTTTGGTGTCCTGTCACCAACAGGGCACACTCAGGCTTTCGACCACTCCTCCATCCTACAGGCCAAGAAGCCACTGGAGGCCATTGTGTGAGCCCCACTGCCACGTCTGGTTGCCATCAGCATGGCATGGCCAAGCCTCACTAAAACCCCACAGGGCTTCTGCAGAACTCTCTCTCAGAAGTAAATCATAATTCCCAAGACAGCGCTATGAATGTCGTTCTCCCAGCATCAATAAAGACAGGGACTGAAGTATAATAACCAAGAAGACATCAGACCCACTCCCTAACCAGGAACAGAAACCCGCATTTCTCATCACAAGTCACGGTCAGCTCCTCCGGCTATAGGGGACCTAACAGGGAGGAGGTTCCTGAGACAGGGCTCCTGAGGAGAGAAGCGATACAAGTTGCAAAAGGGAGAGGCAGCCCTGGGACTCGTGCCTGACTTGAGAAGAACGCCGATCCGCTCAGCCCCCGGAATGAGGGCGGCTCGGAATGAGCAGCCATTTCCAGCACGCACGGCGCCCACGTGGCTGCGAGGAGCTGTCCGTGGTGCTGAGCCCGGTGGGTCCCCCAGAAAGGCGCTGGTTTGCGGTGGCCGCCCTGTCCCTGCGAGCCCCCAAGCGCAGCGGCACCCAGCTACGAGCTCGTTGCCTTCCCTCAAGAGGAACGAGCTGGGCTGGGGCAGACAATGCAGCCCTGGAGCTGCACGGCTACGGCGCCGGGGGCGGACGGGCTGTCGCTGGAAGCCTGAACAATGAAGAAGGGAGCAACAAGCCAGCTCTCCGCAGCTCTGTCAGAGCCAACAAAGGCCTGCTTCCCACTGCCTCGCTGTGTTCCCCCTCTCTCCCCCCCCCACTGCACGGCTCTTCCCCCTCCATTCTCCCCTCTGCTAGTGCACCTCTCCTATTCTCCCATCCTGCTAGAAGATGACGACACACTAATTGCAGGGGCCCTCTCGCTGCCAGGCAGCTCAGCGCAGGACTTTGCAATGTGATTTTCTCCTGCCTTTGTGAGGGGTTAAGTGTGCAAGGAGGCTGGGCTTGCAGAAACACACTGGGAAAGAAGCTGAAAAGGTCAAAACCAGCCCCCACCTCCAGCAACCAGCATGCGTGTGTGTGTGGGGCCAACCAGCCCTGCAGCTACAATTAGTCCCCAAAGAGACTAATTCCACCGATGGCTAGAGCTGGCCATGCCCTGAACAGGTCTGCTAGAGCCATCACTCCATCTTTTGAAATATTTTTTCCTCCTGCTGAATAAGCTGGATAGAATGGGGGTGGGAAGGGTGTCAGCTGGTAGTCAGGGGAGAACTGCAATTTAAAGCACAGTTCTCAAGCGTGCTTTGTGATTCACTGTTTGGGCCCTTCAAAGAGGGCTCCTGCCCTCCCTTCCCCAGAGCTGCTCCTTGTTTCAGCACTGGATGGATGGATGCCTCCATTTCAGATGATGCATCCACAAGCAAAGAAAGGCTTGCAGTGCTAGCAAAGCTCAGGCAGCTTCACACACAGACACTACCTCAAATTCAGACAAGCCCTGGGTTGATCTGTGCCCCACCCCCTCCTAGCGAGAGGTGACCGTTATGCTTCCCCTAACCACTCCAGGGAGCCACCACCAGCATCTGCATTTGGATACTCCAGCAACACAATGGGAGTTTTAAACACCTCTCTCCGAAGTCCGTTACAGTCATTATATGCAATGCGAAGTTGACTTCAGAACACAGACCCCAAAATTTAGAAGCCACAGGCATCAATAGATGTCATGGCCAGAACCCAGACCTGAATTGTTTGCTTAATGGTACCCTCCAGCAGTCCAGCCCATCCCTCTCCAGTGCAGCTAGGAAATGCATCCTTTCCTGGCGAGGAGAACTCGCCTGGGGCTCGGAGTAGCGTGGCCAGCTTGGCCACCCCAGGAACACACAGTTTGCTTGGCCAGCACCCCAGGGCATACATCACTGATTCACTGGTGACAGCATCTCCAAAGGTGTCTTGCTGGCAGCTAGATGAGATCCTCACAGCTGAGTAACGATGCTTTGTTCTTTCACACCACCAGTGATCTCAGCCCCTTTGCAAAATGCTCTCCTACAGCATGCAACCCTTTCCAAGATTCCCAGACCCTTCAGCATTTCCCGATTTGACGTAATTCCCCATCCAAACCTTGTTGTCAGTCCCAGCCCACACAGATTCACAATGGGCTGCCATGCAAAGAGGGACTGTGCAAAGCCCCCCAGGGGATAACACCCCAAATCATGCATTTAAAGGTTTGCATGCCTACCTGTGACAGTCACCAGCATGGAAGCCACGAGTGGACGGTTGTTGTCCAGCTTACGGCTCAGCCTCAGCTCCCCACTCGACTGGTTTACAATCAACAAGTGCAGTTCATTTCCCCGTTCAAAGGTGTAGAAGAGACGGTCAGACACATCTGGATCATACGCTGGAACCTTCCCTATGACTCCGGAGGGAAAGGTATTGGATTTATTGGACACATAGTTATTGAATAGGATCTGGAAGTTCTTGAGAACAGGGCTGTTGTCGTTCTGGTCAATGAGTTTGATGTGCACCGTGGCTCTGCTGACCAAAGGGGCAGAGGTGGCCTGCACTACAATCACATACTCTGGTTTTGTCTCATAATCCAGGTCTATCAAAGCCGTGAGCTCTCCAGAGAAGATGTCCATCTGGAATATCTCAGGGATGTTGCCTTCCACAATTTGATACATTATCTGGGCGTTGGGTCCCTCATCCGGGTCAATGGCTGTGATTTGAGCCACAACAGAGCCTACAATGCTGTTCTCTTTTACCAAGACCTCAAACTCCTCAGCTGGAAAGACGGGGGCATTGTCGTTCACATCCTGAATGGTCACTTGGATATGGACAGGAGTTCGCTGAGCAGGGATGCCCCTGTCCACAGCATATGCAGTCAACTCATAGACCGGGACATTCTCCCGGTCCAGCCTGCGGACAGTGCGAATGATCCCTGAGGTGGGTTCTATGGTGAAGTCTCCATCCCCATCCTCCCCGTTCTGGAAGGTGTACTGTACTCTCCCATTGGTGTGGGCATCCCGGTCGGTGGCAGAGATCTGGAGCACGCTGGTGAAAGGAGGTGCGTCCTCAGAGATCACGCCCTGGTAATGAGTGCTGACAAACTGGGGCGCATTATCATTAACATCATTCACCATGATTTCAACATAGGTAGTGTCTGCTTTCTGGGGGATCCCGTTGTCTTTGGCTGTGATAGCCAACGTGTAGGTGACCTGGTCCTCATAATCCAGCTCTGCCTGGAGAGTGATGGCCCCCGAGTCCGGATCGATGCGAAACTGAGGGACGTTGTCTTCTAGGTAGTACGTGATGCGAGCGTTTTCCCCCACGTCATCATCTGTGGCACTGATCACCACCACAGTGCTGCCCACGGGCCGGTCCTCATTGATGCTCACAGAGTAGTGCGCACTCTGGAATACCGGCCTGTGCGTGTTGGCATCAGTGATGTTGATGTGCACATGACAGTTGTCCCGCAGCGTGCGGTCGGAGGCCGTCACAGTGAGCACGTAGCGCCGCTCCTGCTTGTAGTCCAGCGGCAGGGACAGAGTGATGATCCCCACTCCGCCCTGCGTGCTGATAGCAAAGCGGTTCCGCGTGTTGCCTCCTGTGATCTGGTAAGTGATGGCACTGTTCACGTCCCGATCGATTGCCGTGACACTAAGGACGCTGGTCCCCACAGCCGCATCCTCATTCAGGCGAATAAAGTACTCCTTCTGGGTGAACTCGGGGCGATTGTCGTTGACATCCATGACTGTGATGGTGACGCTGGCGGAGGCAGATAATGATGGAGAGCCGTGATCACGAGCCTCCACCCCAAAAAAATAGTGCTCTACCAACTCCCGGTCCAAAGGCCCGCTGACCGTGATCCATCCTGTGGCACTGTTCACCACAAAGGGTGTGTCGGCCGAGACCCCGGTCAGCTTATACTCCAGACGTGCATTCTCGCCATAGTCTGCGTCCACAGCCTGGATGTGGATGACGGAATGGCCGAGAGGCGCGTTCTCCAGGACGGAGATTTGGAAAGGGGTGCTGACAAAGATGGGGGCATGGTCGTTGATGTCCACCACCTGGATGCTGGCCATGCCGGTGTTGTTGGAGAGCGGCGGGCGGCCCGCATCCTGCGCCCGGATCCTCAGGGCATACTCGCGCTCCACCTCAAAATCCAGCGGGGCAACGACCTGGATCTCCCCAGTGACACTGTCGATAGAGAACTGGCCCCGGCTGTTCCCACTGATGATGTTGTAGTGGACGAGTGCGTTGTTGTCCTTGTCCAAATCGGTGGCGGTGACGCGCAAGATTTCGGTGTGTGGCCGTATGTCCTCCCTCACCTGGACGATGTAGCGCTTCTCACTGAACTGCGGCGTGTTATCGTTCTCATCGAGCACCGTGATGTACACCTTGACGGTGGCAGAGCGAGGTCCCGGTTCCCTGCCCTGATCGTTGGCTTCCACCACTAAGGAGTACCTCTCCATCTTCTCCCTGTCCACCGGCCCGCTGGTGGTGATGAGCCCAGAGCGCGGGTCGATCTCGAAGACGGCGTGGGCCGCCCTCTCGTTGACGAAGCGGTAGCGGATGTTGGCGTTGGGCGGCGAGTCGACATCGGTGGCACGCAGCTGCAAGATGGGGTAACCCTCCTCCACATTCTCTCGGATGGTCTCCCGGTACTCGCCCTGCTCGAACACCGGGTCGTGGTCGTTGCGGTCGGCCACGGCGATGGCCACCATGGTGGTGGCAGACAGACGGGGCGCCCCGTGGTCAGCGGCCGTCACTCGGAAGTAGTGCAGCTCCATGCTCTCGCGGTCGAGGGCTTGGGTGGTGGTAATGAGCCCGGCGTGAGGGTCGATGCTGAAGAGCTCCAGCGAGCGGCTGTTCATCAGCGCGTCCATGGAGTACACCAGCCGCCCCGCCTCGCCCCCGTCGGGGTCCTGCGCCGCCACCGCTACCACGGCCGTGCCCGCGGGCTGGTTCTCGGCCACCTCCGCCTGGTAGTTGTACTGCGGGAACAGCGGGTGCCGGTTGGGGGCCGCCCGACGCCCCCTCCGCGGTCTCGGCTGGGCGGCGCGGGGCGGGCAGCGCGGCGGGGAGCGGCGGCGCGGAGCCGCGGGCGGCCCCGGGGGAAGGGCGGCCGCCCCAAAGCGCGGCGCGGCGGCGGGACGGCAGCCCCCGAGACACGGCGGCCCCCGGCCCGGCGGAGCGGCGGCCCCCAGCCCGGGGGGAAACAAAGGGAGCAGCAGCAGCGGCAGCAGCGGCAAAAGCGGCGGCCCCCGCCGGGCTCGGCGGCGGCTCGGCGGCCGCTCCTCCGCCGCCATGCTGCTCGGCGGCCGCCGCCCGGCCCGGCCCGGCCGCACGGCGCTGCTCTCGGCACCGCCCCCCGCCCCGCGCCGCGCCGCCGCCGCCGCCGGGAGTGGCGGCTCCTCCCGCATCCCAACATGGCCGCCCCGCCCCGCCGCCATCTTGGGGAGGGAGGAGCGGCGGTGCGGGGTTGCCCGCCGCCGGCCGGGGACGGGGCGCCGCTGCGGGCCGGCGGAGTGGGGCGGACGCGCGGTCCCATCTTCCCAGGGCGGCTCCGCGTGGGCTTTCTTACGGCCCGGCTAACAAAGATCGCGGCCTCGTACGTGTAACGGCCCGAGGGCGGGCGGGCTCGCGTCCTCGCGGGCGCTCGGCATCCCGCGCTGCCGCACCGCAGCGTCTGCCGTCACGGAGCCCCAGCAGCAGGGCCCATGCTTTTAAAATGTGCTGACGGCTTGCCAGGTGACTTGTGCTAATTACCCAGCTGACAGCTCGGGGAGGATGAGGAGCAGTGCCGGGATGCTCGGAGCGCTGGAGCACCTCTCACATGGGGACAGGCTTCCAACACTTGAAGGGAGCACGAGTAGAAGCAGGAGTGAGACCGGCTTGTGACAGGGCTGGATAGCAGAGGGGGAATGGCTTTAAGCTACAAGAGGGGAGATGTAGGTTAGATGTTAGGATGAAATTCTGTGCTCACGGCAGCGAGGCAGTGGCAAGGCTGCCCAGAGCTGCGATGCCCCATCCCTGGAGGTGCTCATAGCCATAGATGGGGCCCTGGGCAGCGTGAGCTGGTGGGGGGCAACCAGCCCATGGCAGGGGGTTGCAATGAGACGATCTTTAAGGCCCCCTCCAACCACACTGCAGGGCTCATCACGGCCAGACAGGGCTGTGCTCACACAACTCCAGTTTAAGACATCTTTATTCCTCTGCATGTTACACTCAGTGTTTAAGAAAATACAGCATCCCTTTTGACATTCATACATTTTTACACAGGAAAAATAGGTTTCTCTACGAGGGCGGTTATTAAGCTTCAGGCATTCCCAGACCAAACCTTTCCATTCCTGAGCATGACGGTGCTCAGAGCCCAGGCCTGTGAGCAGAGCTCAGCTGTTGTCTCCTAAACCTGTACATCTGTGCCCAGTGCTTCCAGTTCCAAACGCCCATAGCTTCTACACAGGGTACTGCAGAGGAAGAGCTGGGGACAGGAGCGACCAGACTGCGCACACGGATACCTAAGGGACCCACGTTAGTGTGTGACTATCTGTAACAGGGATACAGGTTAGTCCTGTTGGCTAGAAACCTAAAGGGGATATAAATAAGGGTTCCCCACTCTCGTGCATGGTCACAAACAGCCACTGGACACCAGGCGCACGCTGCCTCACGGACAGGAGGGCAGCGAGCAGAGCTACTGCGAAGCTCAAGGCAAAAAACCCACAGGCGTTATGAACAGAGCACTGCCCACATGCAGCCCCTTTGCCTGGGGCAGTGCTGCTGTGGAGGCAGCAAGCAGCAGCCGTGGCTGCACAGGGCACTGTTTGTGCCACAGCCACACCAAAGGCTCCTAACAGCAGCACCAAAGGGTCACAGTTCTAGGCTGCTGCAGTGTGCAAGATACTCAGATCTAAATGTCACTACAGAAAGCGGGTTGAACAAAGCAGCTGCTGCACTAAGAGCAGGACCCCGGGCGCAGTGCTGCCCCAAGCGTTAGCTGCAGGCCAGCAGGGAGGGTCAGGCTCGCAGGCGAGGCGCTGGGCAGTGAGCCACTGCCTCCCGGGGCAGCGCTGCAGCACATTGGCACGAGCAGCAGAAACAAAACAGATGTTACAAAAGCTTCTTCCAAGCACCAACAGACTCCACTTGGTCACTGCAGGGAGAGATGCACATGGAAAATAAAGTGATGCTCTAAGGCAAAGGCCTTTCACTTCAGGACGGTGGGACACCAGCGTAGCTAAACACACCCCACCTGGCTGCTGAGTCCCTCTGGGCTCTGCCCTTCCTGCTGGCTAAAAATGCCTCCTGCTCAAGCGCTGGGAGCAAACCAAGCACCAGCACCCAGCCTGCTGTGCCCAGCGCTGCCCTCCCTGGAGCACCAGGCCCCAGGGCACCCTGCTGACACTCCTACAGGGCCGGTGAACACTGTCCAAACCTTAGGCCTCGCACAAAGGAGGATAAGGTATGAGCTGTACTGGAAGGGAACAGGGAGAAAGTGTCAACAAGAGACGCCTTTGATCCAAGTGGTTCAAACTCGAGTCTGAGGGGCGGTTAGCTGGTACCAGGGGAGATTTCTGGGAACTCCTTATAGATCTCCAGGATGATCAGTTTGTCCATCTGGCACTGCTGCTCCTCCTCCTCCTCCCCCAGGATGCGCTGCAGGATGCCCTGCAGGTCAGAGAGGCGGTGCTGGTGCTGCAGATACGGTGTGGAGCGGATGATGGCGTGCATCAGAGACAGATACTCCATCCTCAGCTGCCAAGTGGGAGGGGAGAAAAAACAGGGCACAATGAAAAACTCAAAATGAGATAAACAAGAGTGCCAGCCTCCATTATAGCATGAGCACAGGAGCAGCTGCTGCTGCATGACCAGCCAGAGAGAACTCCAAAGGCACTGCTTTTCTGGAGGACTCATCATTAGCTATGGAGAACTGTGCTTTTCCCACATCACCTCAATAATGCTTTGATCACTCCCAAGCATAAGCACATTCCCTGCCTCTAGCACTAATAAAACACAGGAGATCCCTCCTTCTGCTACTCACAGAGGGGCTCTTTTCCCAAAGGTCGCTGAACAGAAGGGCACAGACCACCAGAGCCTGGCAGACCTTCCTTCAAACACCTTCCCACTGCCATGTGCCAGGCAGGATAAATCCTCCCTTCCTCCTCAGCCCCTCAGACAGAAATGTTCTGCCTGCCCCAGCACTCCACCCCTGTCTGCACCATCAAGCCCCACAGGTGAGGAGAAACACCACCGCTTTGGGACCACGCTCCCCTTCTCAGTGCCCATGGCTTTGTGTGAGCACCTTGTCTCCAGGGGAGAGATCAGCAATCTGCCGCACCAGGATGTCTATCAGGACCATCATGTCTGTGTGATAGAAGATGCTGGCTGTATCCTTGCTGGCAAAGATGTCCTGCAGGAACTTCAGCACCGAGTGCGGCGGCTGAGGCTGATGCTTGAAGATACAAACTGGATCATCTGGGGGTGGCAGGGAGATCACATTAAGCCACACACTCCCTGCTGCCCACCTCCTCCAGTGCCAACCCCTCCATTGTTCCCCACAGGTTTTGGGGAGGCGCCTGCCCCCACCTCAGCCAGTTGCTCCCTGCCCATGGCTAGCTTTTGTGCCAGCAGTCCCGAGTGCTGTGCACAAAGTCGTGTAATCAGGATGGCAGCTCTGCAGGGCACCAAGCTGAGACCAAAGTCATTAGCATTAGCATTAATCATTGTTTATGTTTCACCTAACATCCTAGGTGAAAGCTCATTAGCACATTACCTCTCAGTGCCTCCCTTTCTTGCTCAACAGCCACCACTCATTTTCTCCCTGGTTTATTAAGTCTGGTCCAATGACCCCTCTGAAAAGCCCACCAGAGCCTGCATCAGAAATAAGCTTTCACCATGGAGACCAGGCTAGGACTGTTCTGGAAGCAATAAAAGAAACACCTCCAAGTTTAAATTACCCATTTTGTACCCTGTTTTCTATCAAAACATGTCCCTGCAGACCACAAAAGGGGCTATGGATAGTGCAGGAGGTGGGCACAAGAGAAGCATCTTCCATTGGTTGTGGTCCTGCTACTCCTCAAAGTAAGGAAATCCTTTTGGGGAATTTAAATATGAAAAAAGCTAAACAAAGGCTTTTGGACAGGGCCAGACATAGAAACACTGAAATGCAGGACGCCGTCAAGCTGGTATAGCATGGAAACTGATTTGCGATCCCAAAGAGAACTGAAGCCTGAGTAAGACGAGCTGCAAGCATCACAGGGTGAGTTATTTACCAGCATATCAACAAAACAAATCTCAAGCTGCAAAGCCCCTGTGCTCCAGAAGGTATTAGAAAGCACAATGGTGGCATGCAGCGCAGGCAGAAATACCTGGCACTGCTCTGCCTGCAGTGATCTCCAGCTTTCTAACAATCTGCTGTGCACAAGCTCTGTGCATACAGCGGATTTCACTCTGCCCGGAGCAGGCAGAAAGCTAACCCTCTGCTGGCCAGTCTGAAATGGGAAGCTTCACCCTAAGCAGCACGTCAGCCTGAGCTGACAGCTTCTCAGCTGCCTGCAGCCCCAGCACCCCCAGCTCTTACCAAGCACTGTTCCCAGGAGCTGCACCCCCTGCCAGGCGGGTGACAGTGCTGCACTCACCTCCCCTGTTCAGCAGCAACAGCAGCTTCTCCGTGAAAGTCTTGACATTGGAGTGCTTGCTTATCGTCATCATGATCACGCTGTGCTCTGGAACTAGGGAAGAAACCTGCTCAGCACATCCCTTTGTTTGCTGAAGACAACAGTAACAAAACAAAAAAGGAAAGCAGTACAGGGCTCCCACTTCACAGCATCGCTCTGGGGAACTGCAGGGAACCAACCCATCAGGGCTACCAAAGTTTTCAGGGTTTCAACCCTGAGGGCACTCAAGGCCAGGCTGGATGGGGCCCGAAGCAATGGATCTTGTGGTTGGCAACCCTGTCTGTGGCAGGGGTTGGAACTGGGAGATCTTTAAGGTACCCTCCAATCTAAGCCTCGCTATGACTCGATGAACACGACATGTTTCAGCAGAGTTTTTGAATCGACTGCACAGCTGCAATGCAAGACAAATGAGCAGGCAGAGAAATAACAAGTCAATCCACTGATAAGCAACCTGAGCATCATTTAACAGGTTCTTAGCATCAGAGAACAAGTCACTGCTCTCAGCTACACCCCAGGTGTGCAATGGTCCCTCAGAAACATGCTGCCTGTCACACATTATCGCCCAACTACTGCATCCAGGAACTCTATGGGTATCTGTGCAAAAGTGCAATGAATGAAAGCAGCAGAGCCTATACTTAATCAGCCTCTGTGCAATCAACTTTCACATGAGATTATAAACTTCCACACAAATTTTAATGAAGTACAACTCATAATAAGTAAATTACTAGACACGTCCTGCTGTTTTATCCTCCCCTTTCTCCACAAAGCCACGGATAAGGTCATGAAGCAGAAAAGCAGTAAATAATTAAATACAATTGGAGCAACAGGAGATTTTGCAAACTCACCCATTGTCCAAACTCACTCAGGGTTAACAAGTGGCAGGACCTTGCACTACTTCCCAGTTTTCCAACAACAAGCTTTGAAGCTCCCAGTCAGCCCTGCAGGGAATGGGCAAACGCCCTGCTCTGGGGATCACAGGCTTTGTCTATTAAGGAGCTCAGCAGAGGAGGGAGGATTGACAATGAGGGAAAGTAGGAGAGAGTGCAGCTCAGGCTAAGGATAATAATCTCAACTCCAACGTGTGAGCAGTGAGTAGGGTTCAAGAAGTGCAGCTGGGTAAGCAGAAGGTTTGTGAAGACCTTCTTAAAGCAAAAACTTTTTTTTCTGGACAGATACCAAGAAATGCCCATTGAAGCATGCTCCCTTCCAAATTAGCTGTGCCTACAAGTTAGCCATACACGTGTCCTGTAGCCCAGCAGTTGCTTTGATCCAGCCAGCTTGCATGTACAGACAGAAATCCACTGCACTTCATGGCTGCTGTGCTGTAGAGGGTCAGCTGGTTGGACATGGGCTCTCAGCCTGATTTTCCCTCTAGAGTTTTGTACGGTATTTGAACAGACAAAAGTAGAAACAGTGTGCTGCTGGAGGCTGAGAGAGCTGCACAGGTTGTCACAACACCATCAAGTCCCAGTGAGATTCTGCATCCCCACTCTTCATCCCCTCACTGGTCCTGACCTCTGGGGTCCTGCCAGGGCAGACTAGCACCAAACCGACCTGGAATATGGAGATTGAAGGCCAGAAGGACGTTGATGAACAGGTCAGGGAGTTGGTCGGTGGTGTCTGAGGGCAGCCCATCTTCAATCACATCCAGCAAGAACTGCACAAACTGAGAGTTGAGATGTTCTGCAGAAGGATAAAGACAGCACTTACATCACCAGGAAGGTACACCAAGCAATGAGGGACCACGTGAGCCACTTCTCCGTGCCTTTAGGCTTAAAGCCACTACTGGAGTGCCAGTGTTAGCCACCAGGAAGTTAACAAATGGCTTTGTGCAAGAGACAAATGGCTCAGAATTACCCACAGTTCACACAAATGCTGAATGCTCATTTCCCACTGGCTTTTTTTAAATTTATTGTTTGAGTAAACAGAATGCCAAATTCCGCTCCAGCTGCTGTTCCAGCACCACTGTCACCAATGAAGGCTTCAGGTAGGCAGAGATTTGTATTCTTGACCACTGGTCTAATCCATCTATTTAAAAAAAAAAAAAAGGGTAATCATCCAGATCATTAGTAATAACCCATTTTTCAATTTAGCTATTAGGAAAGCTCAGGAGCTCATGCAAATAAGTCCACCTGCTGGAAATAATTGCCAGGGTTACACGAGGAGAGAAAAGCAGGAGATGTGAAGACTCGCTCCTCAGTCCCCACTGCACCAGCTTATACCTTGCACGTGGTTATTGGAGTGTTAAGGTGAAGCTGCTGAGGAGATAATTATAAAAATCTTCATTGCATTTCTAGGAAAGCTGAATCCAGAGCTTCCCAAGTATTGGGAACACAACACGGCAGGGGAAGAAGCGTGCAGAGAGCACTTTCTAGCTGAAGGTTGACATAAAAGAAAGGGTACGACAGGCAGAGCTGGAGCAATGCCTGCACTTCCCTCTTGACTGCAATACTCTTAATCATCTCCACTCGCATGAAGAACTTGAAATTCACAGGGTTGTGCCACCTTCTTACCAGGGAGAGCAGGGAGAGGCCACATTATGCAGCTGATGGATTGAGTGGACATTCATGGAGCGATCTGAGTTAGCATCAGAAAGAATGTGTCTGCGGCAAATAAGAGGTGAGTGCTGTAGTGCAGGGCACCAGTACAACAAAACATTTGGATGAGTACGCTGCTGAGCCACAGTGCTGGGCAAACTGCTCCTTCTGCAGCGTGGCAGAATGCTTCTGCTCCAAGCCAGATTTGTGCTGCTCTTACTGAAAACCTGGCCTCTCCGCTCTGTGTTTCCATCAGGGAGACTCCAGTGGTGAAAAGGAGGCCCTAATGTCACCTTGCTGCCATTGAGCGTGCCCCAAGCTGTCCCACAAAAGCTCCATCCCCAGGTGCCCCATGACCAGCGCTGACACACGCACAGGCTGCTCTTACCATAATGATGGTATGGAAGGGGCTCCCCC
This sequence comes from Lagopus muta, assembly GCF_023343835.1. NCBI lineage: Eukaryota > Metazoa > Chordata > Aves > Galliformes > Phasianidae > Lagopus > Lagopus muta. Next base: position 8,956,240 of record NC_064443.1, on the reverse strand, counting down.
ATGGAGAATATCATTGCCAGCACCAGGGCAGAGTAGCACATCTTCTGATGATCTGCAAGAGAAGCCCAGAGGTTCTGCCACTGATTGTTCTGAGGGTTTGGTGCAGCACCCTCAGCTGCTAAGCCACATATTTAATACAGACACTGCACGCTGATTGCACTGCTCTTTGTTCTCGTATTTACTGAACTATCAGGGTGTTTTCCTGTTTAAGCACACGCCTTCTGCACCATGCATTGCTAAATTAATTTAAAAATAATCACAACAGAATTCTCTTTTTTTTTTTCTTTCCCTTCCACTTAAGAGGACGTGGGCAAACTCCACGTGAATAATGAAGAACCTCCCCTGCGCAGTCCCAGGACGCAGCCCATAGTTATGCAATTACTGCACCCAGAAAAAGCATCCATCTGGCCACCCTGAAGTGCCGCCTGTTCCAACCACCGCCGCCCCCGGAGCGCTGCACTGCTCATTACCACCTCAGCTCTGCTCCACTTCTGCTACCTCAGCTCTGCCTGGAGGGATGGAAAGTCTCTGGGGAGACCACCAGGTCCCTGCCCACGGCTCAGGCCATGCCTCTGCCCACTGCCCAGGCCGCACACACCTCCACCACCAACACATCCTGCAGCCCGCCGGTCCAATGCCAGTCGTGCTGGCAGCAGCTCCAAGTGAATATTCCACAGCCGGTGCCTTCCCTGAATGTTAATTAACGGATACACCTCAGTAGATTTTTACAGGGAAACAAAAGTCACAGGATATGAGCTGTGTGATAACAAAATGCAGCCTTCGTCCAGAGCGGTGAGGCTGAAGGAAAAGCTCCCTTCCATGTATGATGCTTCCCTGGTTCCGGCTCCCCCTCCAACCCAGAAAGACTTCTCTGTGCACAAATCAATCCATTTCTAAGTGCTAGCCAGCTCAATTTGATTTTGACCACTCAGGCTGGTGCCATCATCATTCCTAATGCTCCTGGAGTTGGCTGAAGGACTTGCAGCAGTTGGCAGCTTGCAGATTTACTCTCAGAACAAGAGAAGAAATGCTAGAGAATCATTTCAGCCCAATAACCCTGAGAATCCACCTCCATCAGCAGAGGCTCTATAAACAAAGAGCATGCAGACTTTGCCAAAGCTCCACAAGACGCCTGAGCTTTGAAATAGCAAACACTTCAGTGAAAACGTACATCATTTGGGGCCCAGCTAGAGATACTACACACTAACAAGATCACGAGTTTGTATGAGAGCAGCCTAGACAACGCGGCAGCAAAGAGAGCTCCTGTTAAACAGAGAGGGAGGACACTGAGTAACTTAAATCTAATTCATTCTTATCTAAGAAGCTCCCAGCTATAAGGTGTCAGTGATACCAAAGCTCGCAGTAATAGAAAAAGGATCTGACAGCAGCAACAGGCACCTGCACAGCCAGAACTGACAGGCAGAGGCGCTTCCAGGCACCACCACTCAGCCACTGTGGGCACGTCCCACGTCTGGCTGTGCTGTTTTCCCAACTATTCATCACAAGACCTCTTCACTTCTCCATCTGAGGCGCCTGGAGCTGATTATCAGAGGCAAGGTGAGGCAGAAGGTAGGTATGGGGAGCTACTGCTCCTGTGTTCTTCACAATGCTTTCACAAACAGAACTTTTCTCTCGTTTCAGTGCTCCTTGCACAACAATGATCTGAGAACCAGAAGCCAGCACTGAACATGCAGTTGTAGCAAACATAGAGGAAGAGATTAATTAGACATGGGATGGGGGGGAGGGTGGTTACGCATGTCTCTGCCCCATCTGCTGTGAACTGATGTCCATTTGTAGCAGCTGACTGCAGGCTCCACTGCTACGGATGCTGGATGGGAAGTTGCTGAAAAGAGTCTGAAAGCTGAACAAGGAGCAGATCTGGATTAACTTGGTGCACTCATTCAGCACACACTCTGCAAGTGTTTGAAGCACTCCCACTGCGATAAGGCTCAGCCAAGGCTGCATTCCTTGACATGCTTGCATCATCCTGAAAAACAGAGTCATTGCCAGCCAAAGCATAGCATTTTTTTTTCTTCCAGAGCAGCACCAGTGGCAGCAAGTGAATAAATAGCATCCAGAAAGCTCTCCTGAAGCAGAGGGACTTCAGTGACATCAGACTGGTAGGTGTCACTGAAGTGGCCATGAAAGACAGAAGAGATGTGGCTGTTTGCTCACCAGCCCGTGTTCCCTCAGCACTGGTAGGAGGGCTGCTATTCTGTCTGACAGGGATTTCTCAGCAGCCACCAAAGACCTTGCTTTTCACCTCCAAACACAGCAGGGCAAAGCCAGGGCACAGGGAGCAGACACAACTGTCTGCAACTCAAGTAAAGAGAGCCTGGCAGCTTGACTTGCACGTACACTGAGCTGCAACAGGGGAGAAAGTCACAATTACAGAGTGGATTATCCCCGTCTGTTTTCTTTGGAATTGTTCTGGCTAATTCTGCCTCGCTGTGCCTTATTATAAGCTCTTCTAATGCTGATAGATGCGCAGGCCAGCCGCATCAGAGAGAAGTGGCCATCCAGAAGCAATAAGACCCAAGCATCTGGCAGCAGAACTGGCCAGCAGCCAACACGCCTGCCTCAGCCCCAGGGTAAAGCTCCTTCTCATCAAAGGCACCCAGCATCCAGGCACAGAGCTTCAGCCTTGGCTGTTCCTCAGTAACAAGCCAGGAGGGATCCTGCAGAGCTGCGCAGTGGTCCCCGGTGGCTTTGTGCTGGCACCAATTGCTCTGGCCCCCGCCATCCACTGAAGGGATTAGCTAGTGCATGGCATGTCATGGATCAGCTGCTATTCCCCAGTTCCTAGTACCAAAATAAGCTCAAGTCGTTCCAGTGCTGAAGGTCGTGTTTTCACGCAAGGCACTGCTTGCCATTTGGCAGTGGGACATGAAGCAGTAAGCACCAGGATGGCAGGAGGGAACTACTGATGCCCTAAGCCACCTCTGAAGGACGGACATGTCTGGATCAAGGATGGTTACCTCTCTGTAGCCCTGCTGTGAAGGCCAGGAGGACTGCACGCTGCACAGATGGAATGCTTGCAAGTGCCTGCTACAAGCTTACTGTGAGGAAGGCAGCACTGCATCATGACTTTGGAAGGCTCCTGTAAGCAAAAGGAAGAGCAGCTTTTACCCTTTAACTGTACTGCTTGAGTGTTACCTCACAGAGGGCAAAAAGCATCTCACTTGAGAAAAATGTAAGGAAAGAAGAGACATCACAGCTGCAGGTTGGAAACCCAGGGAACACAGCAGAGCCACTTTCCACCCATTTCAGGTGGGATGCTTTTGGGTGCCCAAAGCAGAGTCTAACACTTGTTGGGAGATGATCCAATTCAGCAGAAGTGCCACGTGGACATCAGCAAGATGTGCAGAAGTCCCCCATGTCAAAGCTTGATGCTCTGCAGGCAGAGTTAGCTGTGCTGTCTGGAATGACGCAGTCCCTGGAAAGCACCCAGGACAGCAATGCAGTGACCAGGTGGGGCATGGCAAGCAGCTCTGAGAACCTGGGTCAGCCCACCCCGCCTGCATGAGGGCAGCTTGCAGAACAGAGCAGACGACTGAAATAAAACAGAAAACCTTTACCTGGAGACAATCTTTATGAATTAGTGACAGATGCATAATAAAGTTTATTTTTGGCTGCACAAAAATCAGGAATAATGTCAGAGATGCACAGTCATAGTTCCATAACCAAGTATTATTTGCTTCTCAGGCAGAAAAGCCTCTTCCTAGAGAAGAGGCTTCTCACGCATACCCAGGAAAAAACACCAACAGTGTGACAGGCTCACTGCATATAATTGATATGCTGCGGTAACACAAAGAGAAAGCTAAGCCGACATAGGCATAATGATCTCAGTCCCTTTCCACACTAACCTAACGTGCATTGTGCTGCCCTCAGTGCTTTTCAGTCATCCCCCACCTACGAAATGCCCACACTGCAAAGCAAATGTGACCACAAAGCCTTCCGGAGCAGGCTTGGCTCCCAACCCACCTTCCTATCCAGGCACCAGATCAGCCCCATTGCTCCTGTCCACAGCACAGATGTTCAACACAGGCTGCAGCAGCATGCTGGGGACAGGGACATCTATTTTGCACATCCATGGTGGTCTTCTTGGCCATTTACTTGGCTCACAAGCAACGGATGTGACAGTCCCCATTCTGAGCAGAAATATCCTACAGTCTCATCACCAAATTACACTTCTCCAAGAGTCCACAACACCCACAGCAAACCAGCATTATACAGACTGTGTCAGGGGACAGGTAGCAAGACCACAAACACTAATATTCTGACTTCATCCAAATGGTCACTCAACAGCTACTGCAACTGTGAGCTGCGTTTAGAACAAAACAATGCACTTCCAATATCTGCTTGGGAAGAAATATTGAACACATCAAGCCCAAAGGCAGGAAGGACGTTCCTGCTAACAACAGGGACAGGTCATCCTAACAAAGGAGCACAAAGTAGGAGGAACATGATGGCAAAGCCTGGGTATGGAAGGCAAAGAGCAAAGGAAAGCAGGGCTGTAGCAGCTCTGCGATTTCATTAACAGCATGACCACCCCTCCTCATACACAGACAGAGAGGGGGAAATTTCCTCTGATGCAACACACATCTCATCTGTCACCAAGAAACACCTCCAAGACCTGGGATAGAACACACAGAAAAACTTCCAATAAGGGGCTGCAGAGATCTGTAGGTGCCTCCTGTCAGCATCACGAAGCCGACTGGAGCAGCTCAGAACGTGCTTTAAGACCTCTCCAAGCAATGACACAGATCACTAGTGGCACGTTCAAGAACTGGAGGGCCTTGCACCACTGGACTGAAACATCCCCTCTCATGCATTCTCCATTTATAGCTGCAATAACCTGAGTAACTGTAAAAACAGGCATCCACGTCCCCAGAGCACACAGAGCAGTCAAGCAGCGACAGGCCACTAAGGCTGCTGTAATCCATCTCATGGGAAGATGTCCCCAGTGACCCCAGGACAGCAGCCCCAGCTCACCCTGTGTGTGAGTCTGCATGTCCCGCGCCAGCTCCATTGGCAGCACGGAGTTCACAAGCGTGGAGATGATGGCAGCATCCAGGTTGCACATGGCTCCAAAGCACTTCAGCAGCAGCAGCCTCAGCGGCACCCTGTGCTCCTGCAACAACAGTGTAATAGATCAAATGACGTGCTGCATGAGGGCTCGCTCTAAGGTGAGAGACATAGCTGGGAGAAGCTCCTGCTGCTGGGACAGCTGCAGACCCTCCTAGAGTAACAGTAACCCCAGCAGCTCTGCTGTCTTTCCAACAGTGTCATAGGATGCCATTTTCCAGGTGCCATTCACAACTGGGCTGGTGCAGGTTGTGGCCTGCTGCCCACTGCTCTCAGATACAGACAGCACCCAGCACTGAGCTCTGGGTTCAGACATAGAAATGAAGGCTGAATGCAGTGAGGCTTCTTGTGCTGTAGCTGGGCCCTGAGGGACAGGATGGGGAAAGCCTCCAACCCCAACAGCATCCTACAACAGCCAGGCCCAGGAAGAAGCAGAACAAAGCAACACTGCATAGGCACTGAAGACACAACTTCCACTTCTTCCTCTGAATACTGATTTTCTTCCTCGCTCCCAAGGCTTCTATTCACAACCTACTTTCCCAAGCAAAGCTATTTACTAATGCACAGGAGTGCATCAATTAAAAGAGGAGCAGTCCCAGCCTGTCAGCTTACCCTAGGCATCCTCAGAAATTCTATATTATAGATGCTGATTCTGTTCCTCAATGGAGCCATCAAAAGCAGCAAGCTTTACCCTTCACACTGCTAGCTACTGCTTCAGAGTCCGTAGCATTCTCTGCTCTTCCATACAGCTTGTATGAATAACGTGGCATTGCCCAGCACTCACAGGAGGTATGCTACAACTCCATTGCGTTCACAGGACTGCCCTACCCAGGGGGAACATGTAACATACGTTCATCACATAAACTTCCTCTTTTGCACCTTCAGGGAAATCTCAAAAAGAAAGAAATGCAACTCATGCTGCCACCTTACCATCTGATAATATGCCACCAGGGACAGGATGGATTCAAATTCATTCTTCTTGCACATTTTCTTGCAAACTTCTGGGTCTGCATCTGTCTGGAAGCAGGAATAGACAGGTCAGCCCAGCGTTGCATGATAGCAGTAAGGTGGCTGCTGCAGAGAGCTCCAGGGAGGCCAGCTGCTTGTTGGCTTCAGCAGCCACAGCCTAACCATCTCTCAAAGAAACTGAATGCAGAACAGAAACAGCTCAAGAACTGACACATGGAGACTTCTGCACCAAAGCTCTGCCATACAGCACATCTTAGGCTGAAAGCATCTCAAAACCCATGACCTGAGCAGTATCTCAGTGCGAGCATCTTACACACAACAGCTCCAGTTTTCCCACAGTGAGAAGTATTGTACCTCCCACTCAGAACCCCACTAAATCAGGAGGAAATGCACCAATCCACCCCTTTTTCTTGCCCTGCGGGCCTCACAACAAAAAGGGAGGTCATGTGTTGAGCTAAAGAGACAATGGCATTTACTCCATAAAAGATAAATCAGTTCTGCTCATACTAGAACTGATGAAGAGTACCAAACAGGTGCCATAACAAAGATGGTGATGGCACCTGTAGCAAAGAGCACGTCACTGCACCAGATGACAGCTCCTGTGCCATTGTGTTCCCTGTACAGACAGACTTGTACATGCTTGAGAATGCTGGGACAGTATTTCTCACTGCCACAACGTACCTCTCATACATACAAATATGCCTGCTATATACAAAAATACCTGTTCAGAAGTGAGGTTTTCTATTCTCCTGTAATAGGGAAATAACAGCCACTGTAAAAAACTGTTCTGTAATTCCTTAAGAGCTTTGCAAGGCGGAGCAGAAGGATCACAGACTTTCCACAAACAGTAAGGGATACACAGGAAACCTCCACTCTCTGAAACAGCAAGTCTGATGGCAACACAAGGACACAGGCAGCCAAATAAAAGGAGCTTCACCAGTGCTGGAGTGCTGTGCCGTGCCTACAGCAGAGGAGTTGGCTCACCAGGATGCGAAGCAGCTCCTCCAGGTAGCAGCAGATAACATTCTCATCCTCGTAGAGCGCCCAGCTGCGCTGCTGAGCATCATCCTTGTGCCGGGCCAGGTCTGCAAAGATCACCTCCAACCGCTGCTCGTCGTGACAGATCTGTCCTGAGGGCAGCCCCGAGCTCAGGTCCTGCAGGACAGCAGAACAGTGGTTACTGGGGTCCTGGCAGCTGGCTGTTGCTCCATGTGGTCTTTGACTGAGGAGTGCAGCTGACCTCATTCAGTCAAGAGCTGGCAGCAAAGACACAGCCATTATTTCAGCTTTCATACTTGCTGGGCCTCCTCCTCCTTTCCTTGCACAGCTAGTGCAGTGAATGAATCAAATTGGACTCCTGCCCTCAAAAATAGGTGCCAGGACTGGTGCACAGTCAAAGTCTTTAAATCCAAGCTGTCACCACCCTGCTGGAGCTCTGGCGGGCTTCTGAGAATGCTAAGGAACCCAGGAAGCCTCACTCAAACAAGCTGCACCGCTTTTTGCTTACAGCCTGCCACTACCTAAAGCCAAGCCAGTCGTGCCAGCGCTCCCAAAGCCATGGGAATAAGACTTATACCCAAGTCTTTTCTGGATCACAGAACTGTAGCACTGACACAGGGCAGCACAAGCAGGGCACCAGTGGCACAGGCACCCTGTGCCAAGCAAAGGGCTGTGCACCTTCTGCATGCTGGGAACCCCACGGCCAGAAGGGGGGAACGGCTCCGAGTTTATTAACTGCAACGTTTAATCTGCTTTATTAGAGCCAGGATTGCTAGTAATTTGCTTTGTGGTATTTGGGGTGTGAACTAATTAAGACCTTGATTCAGTGGTTCAATTATATAATTAAAGAAGCGTTCTTATCGGGGCTGCTCATTACATAAGGTTTGCCGAGCAGATAAGGAAGGAAGGAAGGAGCAGTTCAGCTTCAACAGCAGACCCTGCCTGTGTGATGCCATGGGAAGCTGTGGATGGCCAAGCAGGGAGCTGCAAGGCTGGGGCTCGGACAGCACGAGAGCTGTTCCTCCAGCAATTAGCACACAGACGATCCGTCAAAGCATTAATGCATTCCTCCTCCTTCTGCACTCACATTTCTTTCAGTATCTCACTAAGGGGTACAGCCAAACGAGTCGGCTCTGAGAGCGCTCACCTTGCTGACTGCCATTATCCTGGGCAAGCACAGGGACAAAGGCTCCCTTGGAGGAAAGACAAACCCCAGAGAAGCACCCGTGGCTTGTTAAAGCCATTCCTCCTTTAAGCACAGCCAAACTCAAGAACAAAGTGGAAGAGAGGGCGTGATGCTGTCCCAGCTGAAGGCCCTTCTCTCCCTGCTAACAGCCCACTTTTAGGCAGGCACCTGGCAGATAAGGAGCAGCGTGAATAAAAAGGAAACGGCGCGGCACTTCCACCTTCACAGCGCACTGGGAATAAGAGCAAGTTAATGGATTCTGGGATTGATTCAGTAAACCAGTGATCTGACTTCAAATTAAGACTGGAACGGGAGCAGGAAGGACATAACTAATTAAAGACTGCAGCACAAGAGGCTGAAACAGGAGTAATAGCTGCTACAACCAGAGCAAAGTTTTAATCAGGGGCGATATCTCACTTATGGAAAAAAAGAAAAAAGAAAAAAGAAAATAGCAACCTTGAAAAAATGTGCAGAAGAAGCAACAACCACGTATTTGCATGGATTGGAGTGCAGGGGGATTTCAAAAGTTACAAATTAAAGACAAAATGCCCTTGACCTAGAACAGACAACTCAGCAACAATCCTGCATGGGAACCCCTGAGACGACGCAATGATTTGGTACAACGAACAACACAGAGTCTGCAATAATAACCTGTACCATCACACGATGCTCGTGAAGCCAACCACCTGCAATGACACACAGCAGCCCCTGGAACTGGCAGAGCTGGTCTCCAACACCAGTAGGAACACCAGAGCCTGGTGCCAGGTGAGGCGCTATCGGCAGCATGACAAAATGACTCCTGTGGAATTATGCTTACTGTATCCTGAGAACAGGTGTTAAAGATAAAAATAACATCCCACCCTTGTCCAAGATCCTAATAACAGCAAACAGAACCTCTCTGAAATGAGTCAGAGCCAGAGTGTTTGCTTGAAAGAGCTCAAAATTTGTGCTGAATCGCACACTGACTGCATTGTTACTGAAGAGGGAAGCAATTAACCACTGGGTCACGGCCACAAACTGAGAATTCATGATTGCTCACAGGACACTATTCAAGTAGATTATGATTCCATCTAAAATTTGAATGCCGTAGTTTTCATATTCAAATGCCTCGGAATGGTTTGCTATAATTGTGCCACTAGCGATGGAACTCAATCTCAGATGTCGATATGAAATGCACACCTTGGGGCTGTGCTTAACAAGTGGGAGCTGAAATTTATTCTCTCTCCAACTAAGGCACAGGGCCACCCAGACGCACTTTGCTATTTTAACAACTGCTGCACGAAGCATTTCTTTATTTCCCCCCTTGTGTGCCTGTAACAGAGGAAGGAGGAGCATGTGATCATTTGGTACAAGGTTTAGAACAAGGTCACGATAATCCTCCTCCTCCCGTGGATGAAAACAACGCTCTACTCTTTGGTGGTTGTAAAGAAGCAGCAGCTGAGGAGTGTGCTGTAGAACGACAGAACACCCCCGTGGAAAAGCAGTTCTCTTCGTTTTGAGGAAGGACCAAGCCAAGCAATGGAGGCTTTGGGTGCTCTACAGTCAGGAGAGAAGAAACACCTGCAGGTGTACAGTCTGCATTGGCATTTACGCAGAGTATATGTAGCATAGTATGAGAAAAATAAGTTTATACAATGCCTTACTTTACACGGTGCTTTTATTAAATGCCACGTATTGCTAAGGCTCCATTTTCTGTAGCTTCTATTTGCAGCACTCGAAACAGAAAACACCTCTTGAAAAAGTCACTATTGATTTCTGTCTGATTTTACACCACCACAATGGCTCTCCATGAGCTTTCACAACCCGTGGTCACTGCCATCAGGGGAAAAAAGCAGCAAGGAGAGTAAGCCTGCTGATTTGTTGCAGTCCCAATCCATCTTTTCGCCACAGCCATGAGCTGGAGCAGTTCCTCTTCCCCTTCGTGCTTCTGCTCAGGTAGTGCTAATTCATTCTACGCACTCAACATCCTCTCTAGGTTTTTCCCCATTCTTTGATGGCAAGCTCCTTGCCCTTGTATTTATTTATTTTGTAAAATCTCTCTTGAGTTCTTTAATACCTCTTTGCATTCCTCACTAGATGATCTTAGTGCTCTTTCCAGCCTTAATGACTGTGGGTATGGTGGTGATGGGTTGATGGCTGCACTAGATGCTCAGTGGTCTTTCCAACAGTAATGATTCTATGATTCAACCTTTTATGGATTAACAACAGCCCTCGATCTCCCCAGCTAGCTGTTTACCCCCAGCCAGCACCTTCCCTTTGGCATCTTCCTGCACTTCCCATTCCAAACATCAGGAGAGAACTTGTGTTGTGCTCCCTACACTACCCCAGCCCTTGGCACCAGCCAGCCTATAGAGCCCTGCTTGCTTTACCTTACTCTCCACTACGGAGATGAGGATCTGCTCCATGATGCCGCTGGTTGCCGGGACCAAGGTCTGGATGTGGCCGATGACCACACCGATGGCCACGCGTGACAGCTCATAGCTGAGGTGCGTGTTCCTGCGCACCAACTCGATCAGTTCGGCACCTATGGTCTTGGGAACAGATGCCACCAGCCCGCTGGGTTCCGGTGGCACTGGCTCCGCCATGGCAGCCTTCTTATCTTCGAGACAGAGAGAGCTGAATGCTTCCAGGTTTGTGGGGGCCGCCGGGGCAGCTTTCTTGCCCTGCAGAGTCTTCTCCCCATCTGCAGCGTGGGACCTTGAGGCCCCCACTTCGGATGGCGGTGCTGGGGCAGCCCGTTTGGCCTGAGGAGATTTGCTGGCCCCATTCTTTGGGGAAGACGTATAGCGGGAGTGGGCCGCGGGGCCGGTGTCCAGGTTCCGTGTGATGGTGGTGTGCACACTGCGGCTGGGGACGGGAGGAGGTGTGGTGGCAGGGCTGGAGGCCGCCGTGGGCAGAGCGGCGTCTGAGGCGGAGGAAGGGGTGTACAGGGTGTCCAGGGACGTGGTGCTCACGGAGGAGGCACTGGAAGCTGACCCAGGGATAATTTCAACGGCATCTGAAAGGGAACAATTAAAAAGCCTTAGCAACAGCATCAAAGGGAAAAAGAACAAACAAATTGCTACAGCACAGTCCATTAAAAGGCTCATTGTGCATGCACCAGAGCAGCTTAACTCCTCTTCCTGCCTCACTTATCTCAAAGCAAAATTGTACCGAGTTCCCTCCGGAGCATTCCCACACAATCACCTCTTTAGAAGGGGGAAAACTGCTCTATTGAGATGAATATCCTTCAAAGGGCTTAGTGTTTTACACCGGGGATGGGAAGGAGGAAGAAACAGGACTAAGGGACAGAAGAAGCCTTTTCCCCATGGCACAGCAAGGGCCTTTTTCCCGCACTCAGGATATGAGCCATCACTTTGAATACCGGTGCCTGCAGGATGCGTGCTGGCACAGGCAGCTGTCAGCATCTCCCTCCTGCCCAGACCTCTCCCCGTGGCAGTGACTAAACCGCAGCCAGCACCGACACCAGGGAAATATTTGGCTGACACACATCTGTAGTTCCTCCTTCTCAGCACTCCTGAGAATTTGCTCACAACCCCACAGCCCCACTGGCACATGCTCCTATCACAAGCCTATCACCGCATTATCTGCTCTAATACATACTTGTACCAAACTATGCCCAGTATCTTCTAGGGGCAGAAACATAACTGAGCCCTTCCCTGACTGTGAAAATTGACATTTACTTGGGCAGACATCGGGATGTCTTCACCTAGAGGTTGGAGAGAAGAGCTGATGGTGGAGCACACGTGACAGGGAGCTCAACTCTCAATGAAGGCAGCTTCACTCTGCACAAGTATTTCTGCAGCCTTGCAGGGTCTGGTTGGGATTTGTTGGTAGGTTTTTTGTTTGTTTTTGATACAACTGCTTGCCCCCAGGAAACTCCCCTTGCCTTTGAGCTACACATCCTTCCCCAGCACCAAGTGAGTGATTGGCAGGACAGCCACACAGAGCACCTGCCATGTGTGTCCCACTGAGCAATCCATCCTGCAGCCAGCCCCAACTCCCTGCTGCCCCCAGCCCCTGCCCTTTGTTTCTGGAGGCCACTGGGAGGAAGGCTCCTTCTCAAAGCAAGCACAAACTGTGCAGAGAGGCCTCCTCCCTCCCATGGGGGTTCAGCATCCCTCTTTTTCCTTCCTCTTCACCCATGTTTCATTAAATCAAGATAATGAGTTCAAGGGAACTGACCTTTGTGAATTTCCACTTCCACAGTGAAAATGGCTCAGTATCATTCAGGGAGCCAGTGCCAGCCCCAGGTTTCCATCAACTATGCACAGCTCAACAGATCCTCCCTGATTTTCACAGGGGAACATGGGTGAGCTTGACATGGACCATGTGTCATCAACCACGTATCCATCAGAGCACAGGAGAGCAGGTGGGCAGGTTGGCAGTAAGTCAGCAGCATGACTGCTTGTTTCCCCTCCAGTCCCTTTGTGCTGAGGGTGGAAAATCTCCTGCACTGACCCTGTGGTCCTGCTCTGCTCAGAGGCCCTGTAGGCAGGGCACACACAGCTGTGCCTTCGGCATTATTTCTTCTTCATACAGAGACCAACTGATTTGGTGGAAATCTCATCTGACCACTGTACAAGAAAGTGCACGATGGACTGGGAGCCAAAAGGAGACCTGGGCCTGTGCCAGAAGCACTGCCAGTGAGCTTCCCCTGGTGAAGCAGTGCATTTAGCACAGCCCTGATAAAGTCCTTTTGCCATTCTGGGAGAGCTCTAAGGTGCCGTGGGAGGGACGCAGCCCCATTGCTCCTGTGTTGGCCAAGTGAGCCGGGCCAGCAGGCAGCAAAGCCTTGCAGGAGGATGCCAGCCATACCTGGATGGCTGTGCCAGGGCCCTTGCAGTGTCAGGACCACAAAGGTTTCTCACCCCAAAAGTCACCCTTACTTTTCAGGGGTGCGGCCATCTGCGCGTTCTTGCGTTTCTCTGGAGGTGGGGGAGTGATGGGAGCTGCACGTCGGGGCTGCGGCGGGATCTGCAAGGAGACATTTCACAGCAATCAAAGGAGGCAGGCAATAAAGACATTCTGTTATGAAACCTTCTTCCTTGCGTGCGTAAATCTGCCCTTACATCTCTCTCACCGCTCTGGGAAGTTTTCTCAGGAGGACGGATTATTAATAGGCAGCTTCCTAGAAGAACAAAGCAGGACTCACACCCGCTCCATCCCCTCCCTGTGACAGGAGGAGCAGCCCTTGTTTAATTGCTGCGTTCAGCAGCACGCAGCACATGTCGTGTAGACCTGTCAAGCATTTACTCCTCCTTTCTTCCCAGCGCAATCCCACACACTCACTATGGCTTTACATTACTCTCAATAGCTCCACAGAGGCTGCAAACAGAGCGTGTATTTAGGCACTCTTCTGGAGAGATCCATTACATCAGCCACGAATACCCTAGCAGAAAGACAAAGCCAATGTGTAAATGCCTTTTCTACACTCTCATCGCTATTCCTGCTCATGCAGGAGGGAAAAAATAGGGTAGACCCCCTGTGCAATTCTATATGACCTATAGCAAAATCCATAAGGGGACTAAGGAGCACAATGCATCGATATCCCAATGCGCTGGGTCAGGAGACACGGTTCTGGGGTCCCGTGGGACTGCTGCATTTCAGCAGCTGGCTGCCTGCAATGTGCCTCTGTGTTTGGGGTACTACAGTTGCTGCCTGCAACAAAACCATTCGGCTCTGAATGGGAAGAGGAAGGAGGTGATGGCTGAACATCTCCCACAGCTCAGGCTGGGACCACCTGGAATCTGCTACAGAGGCACTTGGATCACCATGTTGTTGATTTTCTAGGTTTCTCCAGCCCTGGAAGAAAAGTTTCCCTGTGAGCTGGGCAGAGAGCAGTGTGGCACAGCCCAGGCACACAGGGCAGTGCTACCCAACCCACAGCAAATAGAGACTGAGTCCTGAGAAGTCTCTACTTCGAATGGCTCCAGTACAACAAGGAGAAAAAGCGTACTTAGTGTCACACAGCAGGTCACTCCTTTCCAAGAGCCTTCAGCCCATTGAGTACAATGAGGTACTGCTGCAAACCCCCAGGCTGAGCCCTGCTGTTATTGTCAATCCATCTCCCATCCTTATCTGCATGAAATGCTACGTGATACGTGCATCCAGAACTGGCTGGAATCCACAAAGTAGGTGCCTGCCCTTTAAAAATGACCCACACTGGTCCAAAAGGAGCGGGCACAGCTGCGAGCACCAAAGCAGATGAGGAGGGACTGAACAATGCAAGGCTGGAGGGCTGCTCCAACACGCGGCACGCTCAGCTGTGCTAAAGGCAAAGCAGCAGATAACAACCCGAGCTGGGGCTGCTTGGCATGGCACAGCCACAATTACAGGAGCAGTGGATTTAGCAGGCAGGCGTGGAGTTCAGAGCAGCAGCGCGACATTATTTGGAGGCTGCTAGGGCTGGGACATTCTGGAGTATTTCCAGGACTTCGTTCTCCTTTCCAAATTTACCACACGACTTTAACACAACCATTGCAGATTCGTGTCTAAATTAATAGATGCAGAACTAATGTTAGTGCAGAGCCCCACATAGCCTCACGCAGGCGGCTCTCCAGCGCTGTGAGTTCAGCCCCTGAGGCTGTGGGTGGAATGTGAAGCATCAAATGCATTTCACTACCAGACACGGGGGTGAGAGATGACCATCCCCTCTCTGGCCCCGTGCTCCGGAGTGGGTTTGAGCAGAGGGGGGGAGGCATCAAAACCCCAAGGGAAGGAGGAGAGAACGGAGGAAGCATCTCCCATCTTGTGCTGCTGTGGGGAAGGAGCAGAGACTCAGCATGGTGCCACCTCCATGCATTTCAGCCAGTTCAGCCTCCAGGGAACAAAGCTACTGAGAGGAAATTTGCACTTCAAATTCTGTTCATGATTTTATATGCAAACATAAAATGCACCCAGTGAAAAACACGCCCTGACTTCTGCTTTTCTGGAGTTGCTGAGAAAATTTAATTTTCAGCAGGACTCTCAGACAGCTGCATAACCAGATATAGTGAAAGAAAGCAGTGATGTTTCCTCCATTTCCTATTTCTAAAGCATACAGGAAACCCCTCTGCTGAGCAGCTATAACCTCAACAAGCCCTTTCAGCACAGGGCTAAGCTGGAATCTTTTTGGCTGCATCCTTGGCGCCATCAGACAGAAACAGCTCTGTTAGCCAATGGATCCATCCTGCTCCTTTTTGGCAAGCAACCAAAGCACAGACCAGACAGAGATGGGAAATCAGTGTGGTGAATGGACCTTCAGGTGCTCCATTTCCTAAGCTTATAGTGTGAAGCCTTGAGAATGGAGCTGGTTTGGCTGCCCAGAGAGGAAAACTAAGGCTAAGAAAAATGGAGTTTGTAGGGATTGCTGCATTCCACACAAGCTGGAGCTACCTTTGCACTCTGGGAACTTGCAATTCTTTAGGTGCAAAAGCAGCTTCATGTGCTGCAGTGACAGTCTATCAGTGCCTTATAAGCACTGCCTTCCTCAGATAATCGTGTGGAGATGAAGACAAACTACAGCGTACGTGCTCATCTATAGGAGAAAAAAATCACTGTGCTCAGCCCTGCTTAGCCTTTAGCCCTAAAACACAGCTGTATCCACACGGCATAATCGGCCACATCACTCTCCCTGAACAACTGCTGCATCTGTCCTTGTCCTTGGCCACTTCACTGAAGCCTCGCCGACGCCACGCAGTAACCTTGGAATTGTGTAACACTTATGGCAGTTTGCTTTTTTACATATAAATCATATTCCCTGCATCCTACCTTCAATTTATCATGACAAGAAGCATTCAGACAAAGCAAGGTCTTTGTTTCTTCATGATTTAAGCAGTAAACATTGGCACCCACAGCAGATAAACACTTAAGAACCAAAGATATCACTGTGCAGATTCAAGAAGAGGGAAACAAAGCAGTGCTGAGTATGTGGAGGAAGCTCTGCAGCTCACGCCGGTGCTGTTTTGAACCACAGAATCATAGAATGGCCTCGGTTGAAAAGGACCACAATGATTATTTAGTTTCAACCTCCTGCTATGTGCAGGTCACCAACCACCAGACCAGGAGCCCAGAGCCACATCCAGCCTGGCCCTGAATGCCTCCATGGATGGGGCATCCACAGCCTCCCTGGGCAACCTGTTCCAGTGTATCACCACCCTCTGTGTGAAAAACTTCCTCCTAATATTCACCTTAAACCTCCCATCGTTTCATTTTAAAACCATCCCCCCTTATTCCCCTTGTTTCACTAAGAGTTCTCTGGGGAGCTCGCAACTCTTTGAGAAAGTGCTCAGGAAACACTCAGTCTAGAGCAGAGCCTGCACTGTAAGGCCTTGGACCCTCAAAGGTCCCAAAAGTCATCAAGAGAGTGAACAACAGAGGGGCAGTTCCAGGCTTCATGGACACAGCACAGGATCAGCTTACCGCACCCGGGGATGCAGCGCCATAGCAAGCAACACAACACTTGCTCTGGGACTTCAGCCATAAAGGCATCTTATTAAACAAGCCAAGCAGCATTATCCCACTGAAGGAGGAACGCAGAGGCGCCCAGCTGCCATTACCTGATAGGGGCCATCATCCTCCTCCTCGAACTCAGTGTTTGGCAGGCTGTGGTGCCGCTCGTACCCGGTCCGGCACACGCCGTTGGGCTGCCGCGCCGCGTCCAGGTGGTGGTCGCTGGAGGACTGAGTCATCACCATCCCCTGAGGGGTGGGAGAGTGGCTTTTGCGGGACACGGTCTCCTTCCGGTGATGGATCAGCTTTCTGAAAAGGAATGATGACATCAGGAAGAGCACAGCTTAAGGAAGGGGCCGACATGATATATTGCTTTGGGGTTACGTGTGCTGGAATGGGTTATATTACTGCGAACGCCGATGCCAGTTTCATTAACAACTAAGGAAGCACTTCTAGGGGAGGAAGGAAGAAGCTTTGCAAGAAGCCCATGATTTATTCATCGCTTCATGGGAGAAAAATGGCTCTTCCTCAAGGGAGAGTCACATATTGCATTGCAAGCTCCAGAAATTGCCTGCACTTTAGAATCACTGTTCAGCTGAGATTAAACCAGCGTGCCTCAGTGCAGAGGGCGAGGTGTCAGAGGAGGAAAAAAATAAAATTCTCCTCACAAGCAATTATTTGAGAACGCTTTCAGGGCCCTGTGCCACACAGCCAACCACCGCTACAACTCCTGGCTGGCAGAGAGGAGAAAAGAGCCAGAGAGGTTCTGGATTTCTCCTCTAAGCCTACAGCTTCTTCTTCCTCTATGTACACCAAGGGTGTGAGGAGCGGAGCACCGCTATACTTGATGTGCTGGACCGGAGCCCCAGCAGCTGTCAGCAAAAGCACTGAAAAGCTCTCTGGGCAGGCACTTTGCAGCATGGGACTCAGATTGGTGGCGGCCATCTCTATCCCCAGGCACAGCTCACACCCTCCTGTCACACCGCCCACCCCCCACCAGCACCGTCCCACTCACTGCAGGACATCCCTCTGCTCCAGGTTGTATTTCCCTCCGTTCTTCATGGCAGCATTGTGCACAGCCTCGATGGCACGGTCGATGGATTGGAGGACCACATCCTGCTCCAGCACCTGAGAAATGCAACATCCCACATGTCAGCCCATTGCTTTAGCTGTGACTTGAACTTATGTACTGCTGGAGCTTACAGCAGGACGGATGGCAGTGCAACCCAGCTCCTGCTGCTCCTGCTGTTCTCACCACCCTGCAGGCACAGAGCCACAAATGTGACAGCCCTAAAGTCTGGTGCCCTTCAGAGTCACTTCACTCCATGTTTGCATTTTTGCTCGTTTTCTTCCTGCTGCTTGTTTTGCAACTTGGTGGCTTTTCCAAATCCCCACACCCAAACTGTCATAGCAACACTTAATCCTCCTGCCAGCCAGCTCGGCTGAGATACACGCCAGCTTTGAAACAAGACATACCCAACACACAGCAGGAAGCTGGGAAGAGCTGTGGTGAAGGGGCAAGGGAAGAAGGAGGTTTTCACACCTGAGACCCCTGCGATCTCATCAAGGGTACACCTGAATCAGCCTCTCAGGGACCGCAGAGCAGTAGAATGCAGCCCCTCCCTGTCAGGAGAGCTGCCCCCCCAGCACCAGAGTGCAGCATTCTGATAACCTGCCATGTATTATTTATTCCCTAATTACTAACCCAAATGTGAATTAACAACTGCAGACGGTGAGAAAGATATGCACACAAGGTGAGGATGGGAGCCCTCTGCAATCCTCAGCTTGGAGCATGAAAAATACAGGAAGTATTTTGGTTGCTTTGTTTTCCTAAGAAAGATCAGAAAAAGAGAAAGCAACAGGGGAAAACTTCAAAAAATAAAAACAAGTCTGTTAAAATACGCCTACCAAATTCACAAAGGTATCAGATCAAGGCCAAACCCAACACTTAGAATGCAGCTGTATGACTTCATTGGAAAGGAAGGCTACGTTCCTACAACCACAGAACAGCTTGGGTTGGAAAGGACCTTAAAACCCACCCAGCTCCAAGCCCACGCTGTGGACTGGTTGCTCCCCACCAGCTCAGGCCTCCCGGGCTCCACCCAACCCAGCCTCGAGCACAGCCAGGGATGGGGCACCACAGCTCTCTGGTAAGGATGTTATTCCACCTTTCACACTGCTGTGCCCATGGTCCATGTGAGCCCTGCTCCCCATCCCTGCATGCTGGCAATGCTTGCCACGCCATAGCTCTGCCGTCCCACTGCACCCACAGGCACTGCTGCCTTTCTACATGGCACGGCATTCTAACACTGACAGAAAAGCACAGTGACAACCAGCTTTTTGCTGCCGCGCTCTTCCCTGTGTTTTCCCACCCAACCCTCTATTAACGCAGCCCTGGCAGAAGGGCTCGAATCAAAGCGCAGCATTAACTTGCTGCTCGCTGAGCTGTGCAGATGGCAGATCCTCAGCTCGGTCACAGCTGAGACACGGGGCACCCACAGCCCTGCAGAAGAGCTGCCCTACAGGCAGCCCTTACATCTCAATTAGACCCCGGAATATCAGAAAGAAAACCAAATTTCTCCCTTCGTAGCCCAGCAGAGGAGAATTACAGAAGCATCAATAAATCATTATTTCCTCTCTCCTTGCTAATAACATGAGCAAATAGAGGACCTGCTCGGGGCCACCTGCCGATTTCCTTCTGTCCCACGTGGCACCTCCCTCACTGCCTGGATTTCTCCTCAGCTACCACCCCGTGTTGTTTAAATGCAGTCACACAGAAGAGCTTGCCCAGTAGCCCAGAATAATCACACCTTTCCTAAAGGCATTTTCCAGACAAGCAGGTTGACAGCTGCATCAGCGCAGACAGGCTGAGCTGCCCCACGTGTGCAAGACCCCACGTGTGCAAGACCCCACGTGTGCAAGACCCCACATCCGTGACAGCAGCCCACGAACACAGAGCAGGCTGAGCCAGGGACACACGGCAGCACCACCACGTCATGCTCTCACAACACCACGGCAGAGGACAGACGAAGTTTTGTCTCTGGTGACGGCTCTGTTTTCACGCAGCTGCACCGGCACTGCTGGGACTAGGGTGCGATCCTGCTGGCACATGCAGGCACAGACTGGCTCTTTGTTGCTCACACCAGAGACCAGCACCACCTCTGAGGTCACATGCAGCCCGTCCCCAGTCACCGCCCGGCCGTCTGCACGCTGTAATCCTTCCAGATTTAAATGATGGCTGCAGTGATTTACAAAAAGCCAGCTGGCCTTTGTTCTACAGCTCCATGGCACAGCGATGTACAGATAAGACTTCCCCCTTCCGAACCACACAGTTCATACAGAAATAACAGAACTCAGCCCTTTTGGTTTGATTTAGGAAATTCAGATGCTTTCCCTTCCCCTTTTTGCAGCCCCAATCAGAACACTTCAGTGCCCAGGTTGTCAGCCAAGAGACAGGCATTCACTTACTCCTCTCGGTACAAAGAAACTACGCCTGGCAGCACTTAAACATGCACCATAAAAATGCATCAGGAACAACGGGCAACCGCTCTGGCTGCTGAGCAAACAGGATGAGCAATGCCCCTAACCAACCTGCAGCATCTCTGCCGAGCAGTGAGCAAACAAAGACGTGGCTGAGCCCTGCTGACAAAGAGCCGGCCCGCAGACAGCCCGTGTGCTCCCGCTGACAGCAGCTGCTGGAGCAGACAGCATGAGCAAATGGGAAACGAAGAGAAGGGAGAGAAGGGGAAAGGGCTTCTGTTGTGCAAATCCCGCTAAAGCAGGAGGCAGAGCTCCCGGCAGGAGATGTGCCAACCAGGCAGTGCAGGCACCAGCGGCTCTCAGAATACACCAAGTCCAATGGGCAGCACAGGGGCACAGCCACCGAACTGCAACGGGGCTGCAGCCTGCGCTGGCTGAGCAGAGCTCTTCCTGTTATCTGCTCTCCAGGGGATGTCTCGCTGTCTGTCCCAGGTAAATAGCTGGCAGACAGAGCGTCCTGGCTTTAAGTTTTGGCTGCTCAGCATCCTTTTGGCACACGGTTTGCAAGATGAGTCAGCATGAAGCACGATCAAGTAATGGTCACTGCATCTGTGCAGGGGAAAGAAAAGAAAGCACATGCACATATTTTAGAGCTAACGCCTATACTGAAAAGGAAATTGCAGATAGTCTCTGTACTGTAGAAGGCTCAGGGTTAAGAACAGGATATATAAAAGTGGAAGGAAAGTCACTGCAGTAAAGTGCAAGAAACTATTGGAGGACATGTGATGTATAAGTAGCCTCAAGCCAACACTCCAGATGCCCCTTACTTCTCAGTGAGACTCAGTACAGCTCCCAGGTGACTCACATGCAGTTATCCTAAGCACATGGAGAACAAAAACCCTACATTTGTTGCACTTTTGGTCATGCTTAATTTCTAACTTCCAAGAGTGCTGGAGATGCCTGGGCCAGACTGCAAGTCTCAGCCCATATGCGCTCTGACAGAATCAGCAAAAACATGGTTGCAAGCTGAAAACACAGCCACAGAAACACCCTTTGCAGGTGATCATGTTTGCTGGCTGTTGCTTCAACGGGGGGTAAAGATGGAGTCAAGAAGAAACAAGCCTGGGAAGCCATGCAAGTCGCTGGCATTCAATTGTGGCGCCAGCAGGGATGGAGAGAAGGGAAAAGGAGATCCTTGAGGACTGCTCCTGCTAATGGCATTCAGAAAGCATGCTTACAAAGTCTCTCCAAAGTAGACAACTGAAAAAAAAAAATCATTTCTGTATGATGCTTCTTCTGCTGCCCAGAACCATAAAAAGACTGTGGAGGGTGCAGGTGCAGGACAGCAAGGGAAAAGGCACCAGAAGGGCTGGAATACACAACACAGGCTGCGTTGTTGTCAAGAGGTAAAGCATGCTAATTGGCCATAGAAAAAAACCCCAGGCCTGCCAATGTTCTTACTTATTAAGAGCTGCTGCTGCAAGCATATTTATTCCTGGTAAAGTGGATGCTTCTGCTGAGACACACAGCAAATTCAGGGAGTCAACACAATTGAGCTATCCTGGGACAACGATAAAGCCAATGTTAACTCTTGCTAAGAGCGAATGAAGACACCACGGACATCTGTAGCTGCATCTCACAACTAGAGCTGCTGCGTGCGTGACCGTGAAGGCAGAGCACAAACCAAAAAAGAACACCACAAACCCCACCAGAAGTGCAAACTTAAGACCTGAGACCTTGTGAGCTGCTTTTTGACTGGCAGATGGTGGGGGTGGACAATGCACGATTTTTCTGGGCTGCAAAACCGAAGACACAGCAACAGTTTCCGCGCTGACCTACAAAAGTATCTTGAGAATTGCAAGTCGAGCTGTGTTTATCAGTGGAAGGAGGCTAACTTGCTGTTATCACCAAATTCAGCTCAAGAACAGATACGGGGGTTGCTTTAAGTTGTTTTTTTTTTTCTCCCCCTCTTAGAGATTAAAGAGTTCAACTGGATTTGCTGACACTTCACCCACAGCAAAGCAAGAGGTGGGTCACGGAAGAAAAGCAATTCATTAGTGTCCACACTATCTGAGGGGAAAAAACAGCCTGCTGCTCGAGCTGCAAGTTATAATCCCAACTCCTTTTGCAGCTTAAAATGACAGAGGCTCAGAAAACACGAAGAAATTGGAACGGGAAGAGAATGTCCTCTTAGGACATTGTGCTAAAGGCAGCAAAACAGCCATAATCCTGTTTTCCTCACTGCCCAAGGCAATGAAGAGGAGAAACCTAGATTTGTTGGACTGCTTGCTTCTCACGTACAAAACTTTCACCCCAGCTCATTTGCCTTATTACAGCATTGATTTCTCACATCCACCTTTTCGCATGCCCCATTCACTCTCATCAGTCTCCATCTTGCTCAGCAGCACAAGGACAAATTAAAATGAACATATTCCAAAGAGACTTTCATGTCCATTCAAAGCGAGACAGATCCCACTGGACAGGAGATGGCCAGGGCTCAGCTCAGCCCCAGCAGAACAAGTGGGGCCCAGAGAACCCTCCGGTGCACAAGACCACCATGGGGCAGAGAAGGGCTGGAAGCTGTCTCAGAGCCAGCATGGGGCTACAGCACTCTCAGGGCACACAGCTGGGAAGCCCATGGTGGCTGTCTCTCCCTTTTTTTGCCCTCTGAATGCTCCAGGTGGAGCTGGCTGCCCTTCCACGCTCACACAGGGCTCAGTGATGGGATCCTGTAGATCAGGCTGATGGTTGCACCTGATGATCTCGAACGTCTCTTCCAACCTAGATGACTCTATACTCCACATGGCCCAGCTGGTAGATGGTTGTGTTCATCTACAACTCAGCACAGGACCGACCATTGTCAACACTGCTTCTGTTGGGAAAATGTGTTGCTCAGATATCAATACTGTATCACTGTGTTTAAAAGCTTTTGAAGTGATTGGAGCTCAATGTTACCTTGAGATCTTAAACTTCTAAATCAGATCTCAAGAATAAGCAGCTCAAGCATACAGCCATTCCAAATGTGGTTCATGCACACAGAAGTCTCAGATGCTGTCCCATATCACAAGGGGGAGGCTTCTAGGAGCCAAAGACCACAGACAAAATCATGCTTCCCAAAAAGGGATGCTGGAGGGGCTTGTTCCCATCCCTGATGTAAAGAACTATATTGTACAGCCTTTTTAATAACTTCACAATTATTTCAATGATGCAGTCCCCTCTTGTTATCGAGCATCCAAAGACATGCTCTAAACCAAGTCCAAAAACCATTACATGGGATGCATTTTTTAGTCTAAATCAAAAGGTGATTCTAAGGCAGACAAAACTTTGTTACTTAAAAGAATAGCAATTCAGGGGCACAGTGTCAGGTGGAAGAGCCTCCAGCTACAAACACTGACTCTGCAAGGCTCAGGGAAATCGCTAAGCTTATACATTAAGTGAAGAACTTTTCTACTCATTGTTCCTACTTCATGTACTGGGTTTTAATGCAATTATTCCTTACACATGCAAAAAAAACAAACAAAAGGATGGGCTTCCCTGACACACGAGCCCTTATAGCGTATGGTGAGTCAGAACTCCACCCAAGGACAGTGGTAACCCATTGCTGCAGGATGCTCCTCAGGAACAGGGCCAAAAGCAGGGTACTGCAGTCCCGTGAGACTCAGTGGGACTCACCAACAGGGCACAACACACCTGATCCTGGATGGTCACATCACGCTACCCCTTCTTTCTTCTTCTAATATACATCTTTTTCTCAGGAAGGGGTGGAAAAAGGCCATCTGTGAGCAGCCTCACTGGGTGCAGAGCTCACTGAGCTCACCCAAAATGGAGCTGTCATCACACGAGACTGCACGGCCACTGAGGTTTGCATTTGTCTGCTTGGTGGGGAGCTTCAGCTTGATCTCTTCAGGCAGCCATCTGTTTGGTCCCAGAACACACCCATTGTGGCACACAGTCACTGCACTGAGCCCAGCTGACACAGAGCTCCCAACCTTGAAAACCCGTCGACAGCAATTTGGATCTCCTGTTTGTGGCATGGGGTTGAGCCTGCAGGGCAGGACAGGCAGAGCCAGGCAACGCTGAGCAAACACCAGGCAGGAACAGCACTCAGGACCCCTTTGCCCCCGATGAGCCCCACCTCCCTCAAGGAGGGTCACTATTTTGGGGACCTTGCCACACCTTCATCCCTTTGTTTTTAGCTAATACAAGGCAAGCCTGCGAGCTGGGGCCTGCCCTCAGATTTCTGCCTTGCAAAGCTCTACCTCACTCGTAGTGGCAAAAAATAAACAAACCAAGAAATAACTAACAGCTTTTGCCTGAATGTGGAACTGGTGATTTAGCAAGACATGACCCACAGCCTGGAATTATCTAGCACGCACTCTGACAGCTTTCTCTTTTTCCAAATTAAACCCGGTGCGCAGCTGAGCAGAGCCCAGGACCAGCACACGTTGGCATTTCCAGGTCACGGGCACAGAAGCCGGCGTCTCACAGACGGCCTGCACGCACATGAGCTTCAGCTGAGCAGTGTGTGCAGAAGGAAGGCATGGCACGCAGCACCCCGTCCAGCTACAGCAAAAGGCAACAACCCACAGCTCAGAGAGGGTGCGATGCACTCGTGGCTGATTGCTGCCCTGGAGGCCACGGCTCCCCCACACTCCTCTCCCCACTGAGGCCATGGGCCCCATATCCTTCACACTTCCCTCAGTGGCAGTCATTCTGTAGCACAGAACTGTCTTCTGTGTGAAACCAGGCGACGCGCTGGCACCTCTCTGCTGCAGGGCAGGGACCAACCTGCTCCTTGCACATTAAATATCACCTCTACCGGGCTTTGTGGCACAGCTGTTTGATCCTCAGCACATGGCAGGGACTTGAAAGCAGCTCCTTCCCTTCTTATGTGAGCACAAGTTAGCTACAGATGCAACAAAGCAATCTGCACACACAGGCTCCGCAGCAGAGCAGCAAGCTGGAGCCGCAGCCTATCTCCTAACCCACCTGCACACAGAGCTCTGTCAGAAGCCATGCCTTATAACATTCTGGCTGTAGCTTTGACCGCAAACGGCATCAGCATCTGATAAGTCTAATTTTCTTACAGACTATCTAATGCTACAGTTGCACATGAAGGCTGCTGGCTCTTCTCTCCTGATGAAATTCTCTCCCTGCTGGAATTTATCATCCTTCCAAGGCCTGGACTGGCAGCTCATGTGATGCATGCATGATCTCGAAAGGGGACGACAAAGTTTAAATCCTTCATGAGGGAGCGTGACTGGGATGCCCTGAAAAATGCTGCTTATTTTTACATACATCTGAGCTATATAAGTAAAGGAAGAAAAGGAGGAGGCTGTTTCTGTTGCACTGAGATCTCTTAATGACCTTAACAGAGAGATTCAGCTGTTTCCAATGTTTCAGCTACTGAGAGACAAATACCCGTTTATATGGGATTTGACTTTCCCCTCAGGAATTAATATGCCCCAGACCTTGCAGGGAATCTTCTTAGGTCAGCCAACGACCATGATACTGTCTGCTCCCATCAAAGCCTTTCCTGGCACGCAGCCTGCACTGAGCGTGAATGTTACTCTTCTCCAGCAAGGAGAAGCCTTCACCCTTCTGTATGTTGTTTTTCCACAGTCATTAATACCAGCACATTTTCCCCCATGGAAAAGCAATCCAAACTCTGTTTTCCTGCTGCTCAGCACTCTTTCTTTCCCTGTGAGCAAACAGTGAGTTCAGTCATCTCCAGTCAGCCTCTACTAAGTTTCAGAGTTGATGTTTTTCCTGCAAATGGGGCGGCAGGAAGGATATCTACATTTTCTGTCTCTGAGGCTCAGCCATTTTGAACAGACCCTACAACAGCCTTAAAGTCAGCAGCCTAAAGGAGAGCCACAGAGGCAGCAGCCCCAGAGCCTGGCAGTGCCACCACGAGCAGTGGGACCAACAGGCACAGAGCTGTTCAGGTGTGGGAGCTCAGGTCCCAAGTTTTTAGATCTGATACAACAGCACTTAATTGCTTTTAATCAAAGTATTTTGAGTGAGAAGAACACATCCCCATGACCCCCCAGAAGACACGTGACCGAGCAAAAACAAAAACCAAAGACCATTAGTGCATTTCTACTTTAATCATTCAGAACTGTGAAAGATTGCACAACTTCTGGCCAAGATGTTCAATCTTTAGCTGCAGTAATTAGAAATGGTTAATTCCCCTGACTGTCATTTAATCTCAAGAATGAAACTTCATTTTGAAGCATCAGCAGCTCTGCTAGGATAGCATCTCTTATTGTGACAGCCCAGAAAAAAAATGCCTCATTTTTCAGCTCCTTACATGTATTGAGAAACACAGCCTCAGCTGCACAGCACTACCAGCTGCTTATTCTCCAAAATAAAACTTTATTTTTAGTCTAAGTGCTTATTCAGGATCTGTGCGAGCACTCTGATTAAGCTCTCACGCCCATTACAAGCTGTGGCAGATCTGGAACTGATGACACATGGCGATTCGGGCTCCACGGCAGTGCAGGAGATGGTCAGTGCCACAGCCGTCTGCTCACCTTCTGACCCAAATCACATCAATACCAGCTCCAGGAGGTGCTGCTGAACTGACCTGTTTGCTGTCCTTGTAGAAAAGCAGCCACGTAAGCCCAGGGCATGTGTCAATACTACAGAATGCATCAGGATGAAGGGGTTTCCTGCAAGCAAAGGGAGCTCACGCTTCACTCCTTTCCAAAACCCTCCCTTCTCTTCAGCTGAGGTAATGAAACACCATCCCCGTGCCTATCCAACCAGGATCACCTGTGCTGTGCCTCTGTGCATTTGCTTATGCTGCAGGAGAATTCTAAGTTGTTGCTAGGCTGCGTGAAGCAGTCTTATTTTTATCACATGCCTGTTTGTTCCTGCAGAAAAAGATAGAGCAACCTGAGGCATCCTTAAATTGCTCACTGTGCTCTCAGCTGTGTCCATGTTCTCACCAGAACGGCTCAGAGCTACCACTCCCCTCCTCACCAGGCAATGTTAACACCTCTGCCGACACAGGGAACACAGCCTGAGCCAGCAGGGCCTGGACACAGGGCAAACCTGCAAATCAGAAGGAAGCTGATGCTCCCAGCAGTGGGTGGCACTAGGAAAGCAGCCCCGTGCTCCCCCCAGCATTGCTGCAAGGGCTCAGAGCTGCTGCTGGCACTCACCTGGAGCCTGACGCACTGCTGACAGCCATGCCTCGCTTTACAATGGTGACTCCTGTTGGCCAGTCGCTCTCCTTGCTAATCAGGAGCTGCATTTTCCCTGTTGTGATTGGGGCGGAATTAATTTGCCTTGCAAAGGACTGTTACTAATTGGCATCAGTGCCTTTTTAAAGCTGAGGTTGGTCAGGAGGCTGACGCTCAGCAAATGGCCACAGCCCAGCTCAGCCAGAGGATGCTCTCCCATGCAGGGCCCCACTGCCATGCAGGTTGACTTCAGCTCATCAGAATAACACAGATAGGGCACTACCACAGCTGCAGGACAGCAGTTTGGGTCCTGCTGCCTCCTGCACCACTAGGAGAGTTCTGGCTCCAGAAACTTCATCACCAAATGAAGATGAGAGGCTGCAGGAAAAGCTTGTCTGTTTCCTGCTATGAGCTCCACGAGCACCGGGGAAGCCGCAGCTGAACTGAGCATCACAGGGTCATGAGCAGCTCTACTTGAGTGTCAGTGGGCAACCAACAGACTGCTGGGGTCACCCACAGCAGATGGTGAGCGACCTCTGAGTGCTTTGGGGCTACAGCAAAACATAACGTGAATAACAAACATAAGTTCAAAAGCAAAATGCTTTTTCCTGGAAGATTTTGAAACCAGAACGACCACAGCGGGGCAGCGCTGGAGGGCCGCTCCAGAAGGCCGCAGGGCAGAAGGCGGCTGCCCACCGTGACGAGCACACATCACATCGTGCCCGACGGGCAGCACAGAAGGGGCTGCAGGAGCAGCAGCCCGGAGCAGTGCCACCGCGGGGCTTTAAATAAGGCCTTCGCCCTGTAAATGAATAGCGCCCGTAAACTGCTTAAGGGCTTATACAGACGCCAGCCGTGCGCCCGGAGGCAGGACGAGCCGCCGCCAGGCTGCTGTCAGCCCCGCGTTCCCGTACCCCGGCGTCCCCGCGCCCGGCCGGCCGCCCGCACGGCGCACAGCCGCACTGCACGGCATCACCGCACGGCCGGCACCTCGGGCGCGAGACCCGGAGCGCTCCGCTACCGCAGCCACCGCGGTGCGACACCCACTCGTGCCGCCCCGGCGCGCGGCTCCCCGCCCTCCGCTGCTCCCCCGGGGCCCGCCGCCCCCGGCCCACCTGCAGCCGCTGGAGGTAGGAGGCCGGCGCGTAGCCCGTCTCCCCGGAGCCGGCCCGCGTGACGAGCCACCAGTGCTGGTTGCTGCGCTCCAGCAGCAGGAACGTCTCCCCGGCGGCGAACGGCAGCGAGTTGGGCTCGGCCGAGCGGAAGCTGTACAGGGCCCGGTACATGGCTGCGGTACCGCTCCGCGCCGCCGGCCCGTGCCGCCCCGCCGAGACGCGCCCCCGTGCGTCACCGCGCCGCCACGCCTCCTCCCCGTGCCCCGCCGGTGAGACCGCGCCCCCGCCTAGACCGCGCCCATCGCCGCGTCCCTTCGCAGCGCCCCCTGGCGGCGTGGCGGGGAAGTGCTGGGTGCGGCGCTGCGGGGCGCGCAAATACGTGAGCGGGGGGAGGGAGGGGTGCGAGGCTGCAAGATGCGGGGCTGCAGGCGCGTGCAGGGGATGTATAACATGGGGGGAGGGTGAGGCTGCAGGTACGGGGGTACAGTGGTGCCCCGGTGGGGGCTGCAGAGATGTGAGAAAGCTGCGGGGAAAAGAGGATGCAGGATTCACGGGTGCAGGGATGCGGGGCTGCAGAGAGGGAGGGGTGCAAACGGAGTATGCCGCGTACAGGGGTGTGGGGGTGCAGGAATGCAAGATGCAAAGTTAAGAAGTAGCAGGGATGTGGGGACACAGGGTGTGGGATGCAGGGCTGCAGTTAGCAGAGTTCAGCGTGCAAGATGCGGGGCGCTAGGTGCGAGGCTGCAGAACGAAAAAAGCGTGTTGCAAGATTCCGTGTGTAGGGCGCTGAGTGCGGGGAGCAGAGCGCAGGGTGCAGAGCTCCCCGCCGGGCTCCTGCTCAGCAGAGGGCAGCAATGCCCCGCGAATGGCCGCGGCTGAGCTGCAGTTCTCGGTGCCGCCGTGCCGTGCTCAGCAGAGCCTTCTGGCACCCACAAGTGTCCGTCTGCGGGGCGATGCTCTGCTCCTCCTGCTCAGAGGTGGGGGGGGGGGGGGGGGTATTAAGGACAGCGGGGAAGCAGCACCTCGCCGATGGGGCAAGGCTCTGGCTTGCAAAGTACGTGTGTCCCTCTCCCCATGGGGTGTGCAGGTGCTCGTGCCAGGGGCAGCGGTGGTGGGAATGGGCTGGTGCCAGTGCAGGGAACAGAAAGAATGGGGGGGGATCGGTGCTTGGAACAGAAACGACTTTGTGTTTCCGTACAGATTAGCTTGTGTCCCAGGGTGAGGTTTCCTTGCTCTGCACAATGTCAGATGTGTTTTCTGAGTGTGTCCAGGAAGGCTCCGTGTCCCGTGTGGCACCGCCATCACCGTGCAGAGCACGGCGCCCTCTGTGTTGGGCACAGAATGGGTCTGTCAGCATACAGACCCTGTGCCACCAAGCCAAGGGGCCGTGGGGAGCATGTTGGGGTGGCCAGGTCTACCTCTGCCCCAGGTAGGAGGAATGAGGAAATGTCCACATGGCAAGTGCAGCTGGAGCAGGAGTTGGGTGATGGTGGCCAAACCGCAATGCAGAGGGTGAGGATGAGCCCCTGTGCCTGTGGTGTGTGGGGGCAATGAGTGCTCAGAACTCACCACAAGCAGCTGCTGATTAGGAAACGGCTCTTAATTGCAAGCTGCAGGTAATTTAACTTGGCCTGGGTGGGGAAACTACGTCATGCGTGGGTGACATCTGAAGGCGAACTTCAGACCTCAGATAACGGCACCTGCATCCATTGCCCTGCCCTCAAAACCCAACACCGCAGCCCCCTGCTGCAGGGTCGGAAGGCAGCAAGCTCATTTCCCTGCTGGGTTTGCCAGGTCCCTGCACCCCCAGCCCTCCTGGAAGCCATCACCAACTCCAGGGCCCTCATGGTGTGGGGCTGCAGCGGTGCCCGGTGAAGCCGCTCGGTGCGGTGCCAGCGATAGGAAGCGTTACACAACAGTGCTCATATGATTGAGGGGCAGCAGTGCCAGTGCTGTGTACACTTATATAATCCCGCACTGCCCGCTCGTCAACAGGTTGCAAAACAGCGCTGTGATCGATCCTGCTACTTTTAGGCGTGCAAATATTATTGTGCAGCAGAGAGCTCTATCTGGGTGAAAAGTCACAGGGGCTCCAGAACTGAGCAGTGGGCAAGGCCACAGCATGGCCGGGTGCAGGGATGCAGCAGTGGTGCCTCTGCTCTCCTGATACCCCAGCAGCACCGTGCGCCCTGATTCAGGGACATACGGCCTCCAAGCTCCCTCAGCAGTGAGGAGAGGCAGCAGTGCAGAGCTGAGCTGCAGCCCAGGCTTGGCCTAGTGCAAGGCGTGCGAGGTGCCTATGGACGGCTTGGCCCAGGCCCAGGGCCCCTCCTTCAGCACAGGGAAGGAACATCCAGCTGCTGTCAACAGCTGCAGTTCCTAGAAACGGCCGAGACAGAAGGGCGGGTGGCAGAGCCTCACAGCCAGCTCTGCGTGGAGGAACAACAACAGCCCTGCAGAGCTGTGCCCAAGGAGGGGAAGTGGCTGTGGGACACAGCCCAAGTGGGATCTGGTGGGGGCACGGCTGGGGGCAGGCAACAGCTGGGTGCTTGGCGTGCTGCGGGCTCTGCATGACGCTGGCTCTGCATGCCATGAGCTGGGAAGGCCGCAGGCACACCCTCATTTCCATACAATTCAGGGAAGGCAGCTCCATCCCCGAGCGCTGCTCCCTGTCCCCTCGCTTTGTCATCGCCGGATTATATAAACCCCACCCCAGCTCTGTTAGAAACCACACCTGGGGGCTGCAGCTCCCCCAGAGCAGCTCGAGGCCCTGTGCCCACCACTGGAGGAGCACGTTCCTTCTCCATCCAGGCAGCCCATGGGAATTCCCTGCAGCCTGTCCCAGATCTGGGCTCAAAGCGACCCATTTCCATGAGGAGCTTTGCACAATATGGGGAGCACACAGCAGGAGCCCTGCTCTGAGTGCTGCTGCCTGCGAGGCCCCACAGAGCTGCTGTGTGGGTCAGGAATTACGGAGCCTGGCGAGGCGGGAAGGAAAAGCATGAGCATCAGGAAGCAGTGGGGGGAAGCAGAGCGGGGCAGGAAGGAGCACCCAAGCAGCAGGGATGCGCACCCAGCATTGCTTTGCTCCAGGGAGTTCCACAACCCGTTTACAACCCTGTACCCAGAGTCCCACAGGGGCCCCACTTCACGTAACTGCCTTTCTGCGAACACGAGGAACTGCTCCGAGAATCTGCACAGAGCACCATGGAAGGAAACCAGCCCCACTCTTGAACTTTGCGGGATAACATTGCATTTGGAGGCGCACGCTGTCCCAGCTGCCCCCACTTTAACCCTTGAGGACACCCAGGGGCTTAAATCAACACGCGGGCGCAGGAGCCGCCTTCCAACAGCCTGACCTCAGTCCTGTGAAGCAGCTGGAAAAAAAAAGGCAGCACTGTGCACTGTCCCTGCTCTCCCAGCCTGCTCCCCCACCATGGGCAGGAGCAGCAGAAGGAAGGGCTGCTGCCCAGCACACAGCAGCTGCACCTGAGCGCTGTCCTTGCACAGACACAGCTGTGGCACCAAGGGGCTCTGGGAGCACCCAGCGCTCACACTGCTCCCAGCAGCTCCCAACCCTCGCAGCAGAAACAAAGAGGACTTGTTCTGGAGGCAGCTTGCATCAGAGCAAATGCGATTGTTCTCATCGGATTTTGAGTTCCCTCCAGAGTTCGTACGTAACAGAAGTCCATTAGAGGACTTTATCCCTGCTAATTTCAGACTACAAAGTCAAACCGTGTATCAGATGAATCTGCACAGGCAGGCTTATTTATATGCTGCAGCAGCGGCGGGTGACCGCAGCCAGCCAGGAGACTGTCATTAGCTCATTAGCAGAGGGCATCGCATTTAAGCAGAACTGAAAAGGAAACGTCACGTTGCTGCAGGCGATCCCGCTCCTCGTTCCCGGTATTCTGACTCACACCTAGAGCACATCGCAGAGGACAGCAGGAAGTTTCACTGATCGCTGCCCAAGGAATTTTGCAACCCGCAGTGCCAACAGCAAACAGCCCCTGAGCACGCCCGGCTCACGTTCTCGGCGGCAGTTCAGCAGGGCTCTCTGTGGGCTGTGCTAGGCACAGGGACGCATGAAGCACCATCACGCTACTGCCTCTTTGCAGCAACCCTCCATCTCCACGTGCAGCTGCAAAACAGCAGATTGAGTGCAAAACGTAAACGTAGCTCTTTGACACTGCTGTTGGTTTGCATCTTAGTACTGTGGAACAAACGAGAAAAGCAACCACAAACTAACAAGAGTAAAGGTTAAAAAACCTCTATAAAAAGTACAAAAGAGCACAGGATGGCCGCTGCAGAGACTTTGAACAGAACCCGACAGCAGCAGGCAGGCTGCCTCCCTGCCCATGGCATTCCTGCTCCAGCCCCATGTGCTGGTACCCAGGGGATCAGCAGGACCCTCTCACTTCTGCAGCCTGAGCAAAAGACAGGCCAGGGCCAGGACCCCCAGCACCACCCCCCACTTCTACACGCCCTCATTTTATCCTGAGCAAATGGAATAAGAAACAGTGCTCCTCAACTTCCGCACCATTTTGCTCTTGCACTGTCATGCTGATTTACAAGCTTCCCAAGAGGAAAAGTCAGCCAACTAAAAGTGCTTCGATGAATAAACATCCCTCTTTCCAAAGAG
Organism: Lagopus muta; assembly: GCF_023343835.1. Taxonomy (NCBI): domain Eukaryota; kingdom Metazoa; phylum Chordata; class Aves; order Galliformes; family Phasianidae; genus Lagopus; species Lagopus muta. Next base: position 8,923,138 of record NC_064443.1, on the reverse strand, counting down.
GAACAAGTAGGGCTGCTCGGTTATCTTTACTGCAATTATTCACCCATCTTCTGACATTCCGACATTCCTTTCCCACCTATTTGTCCCAAGTAAGATTTTAAGCTGCTTAAGATAACTTGCAAGCTCTGCAGCTCTGCCCTACCAGCTGCTATTACAGCTAATCCTGTAGGAGTTTCTTACGTATGGTTTGGCTCATCTTAGATTAGGAAAATTTATATAGAAACGGGTTACACAGCAGGAGTCAGTTTACAAGATCCCAAAACAGGAAGCAGTTTGTTGGCTGTTGTAAGCCAACAGTCAGCCTCTAACAACCTTCATCCCTCTGCTCCCTCAGAGGCACCTTCTTCCAGACCCACACAGGCCCAGCTCTCCAGAGGCAGGTGCTCCAGCTGCTGGCCAGGCCCCAGCTCTCCATTGCCATGGTTCTCACTCACTGTTCTGGACAGGAGGCCCAGAAGAAATGCATTATTCCATGTGGTCTAACGAAAGCTTTGCTGTTCTAATGCTGCTTTTGCATAACCCCACCAGAAAGATCTCAGAACTTTACCTCCTTCTCAGTCAGCAGCAATGACACAAGCATCACTTACAATGAACAAAAGAATTTTATTGGAACGTATACACACAGGGATAACAGAGGTATCTGAGTAATCAAATATGGAATGTTTAAGAAAGTTAAAATAAATAAGGATACTAAGTTTTGCCAGTGCTAGGTCCAGCACCAATATAAGTAAATGCCCTCTGAACAAGTCTGACTCTGACAGGAGCATCCCTGCAGAGCCTGTAAGGATTCCTACCACCAGAAAGTGGCCAATAATTTTGGAATACAGAGTCACGACAGTGCGCTTTCTACTGATGTGCATTCACACTGTTTATTCGCTATTTTCGTCTCTTATTTCTTTAATAATATCTATTAAATTCTGAAGTCCAAAAACGTAACCCGTGTCTTGGCCCTCATGCACCACGCTATCTTCCCCATAGTACTTGCAGGTGGTGTGGGCAAAGTCTATCATGCGGACATCAACAGTACTAGCAGTGGGTTTGTAGGCATACGCTCCTGCCGACTCATCCGAAGACTCCTCTGAAAGGTCCTCCAAGTCCTCCGGGTCCGAGTCGACAGCAACTTCCTGCCTTTCCTTCCCGTCGTAGATGATCAGCAGGGAGCTCGAATAGAAGCGGTAGGACTCCTGCTTCTCCAGGACAGACTTGAGTTCAGTCAGTTTTTTAATAACAGATTCAAAGAGTTCCCTGCGCAGGTATTTGCCGTTATGAAAGAACTGGTAAAGTGCTTCTTTAAATCCTTGGACTGAGAGCTTTCTCCCATGGTACTTATTCATGAACATCAGCTGGCCAGTGCCTGCCTGGTACACCTGTGGATTCAAGCACACACAAGAGAAAAGAGGAGTTAGAACTGCTGGCACTGCTGAGAAGGCTGCCATGGAAAGCTCTTACACGATGATACGCCGCTCTCAACACTGCTCTTGCAGAAACTGTTTGCAACAACAGCCAGCAGTGTCTACGGAACTTTGAGGCTCAGAGGAAGTGGAAAAGTCTTTCAGTTTACATTTGAGCTTTTCCACTTGGAATGTATGATTGGGGAGTTTAAGTGAGATTAGGAAAGCTGCAGCCAAGATCTCCACGCAAGATACAACTTGTACTGCAGCCACTCGGACACCACCTGCCTCTGCTCACAGGCACACCAGTTCATTCCCAGGATGCTGAGCTCAGAACAGGACAGCAAATGCTGTTTCAGAAAAGCAAGGTGTGCCACCATACATCTCCGTATTTCCAAGAAGTCGGAGGTTCTCCTGCAGGAAGATTCTTCCTACGGGAAAGCACTCAACACAGCGCACAGAAAAAATGCCAAAACATCTCCACAAAGTAAACACGAGAGGTGCTTCTAAAGCTCCTCCTTGTTTTCCACCACAGGTCTGTACTGGAAGGCAAACCAGCAAGCCAGCCAGCTCAAATCCCTGCAGTGTGGTTAAAAGGCAGAAACAAAAGTGTGGGAGCTGCCTCGTGCTTTTCTCAGAATTTCAACAGTGAGCTGAACACCAACCATGCCAAGAGTCGTGCTGTGGAACAAGTCCCAGCAAACACTGCTGGCATTCCCAGAATCTGCTGGATGGGAGGAGAGGCTTCGGAAAAGCCTCAGAAACAAACAAGCTCTTTCCCACTTGTCACTCTAGGAAATACAGAAACAAGTAAACAAAGAACTCGGGTGAAAGTCCATGCACGGATCTCATTCAGCCCCTACTCTTACCACACTTTCTAACCCACTTCACAACAAGCCTACTTTAAACAGAAAGATCTACAGCTTTTCACAGTCTGCAAGACAGAATTGATGCTAGTTAAAATCTCGGCTAATTTCCATGTTTTATTCACAATGCATGTTCCAGGAGACCTCCTCAACTGCTTCTTACAGTTATCTTGCTTATCTGGAGGTGTTAATCAAATCAGTAATTTCACTACACAATTTTCAATTACTATTATGGTGCAGGAGCCTGCACCATAACTTTCTTGCTCAGAGAACACTTTCCCTGTGATGCAGGAGCTGCTACCTTCCACTGGGAAGTCATTCACAAAAGCCTCATTCCTCTCACTGCTCGAAATGAAGCACAGCATCTCAAGGACAACAACACAAAGGATGAAGCAAGAAATGAAAGTAAAAGACAATCAGAAACAGGTACTCGTCAGTTGCCTTACATGCAACTCACTTTCCTCTCACCTGCATGCCACAAACTCTGACTCCAATGACAGCTGATGTGCTCTGCTGACATTTACGGATTTGGTTCGCCTTCTTCTCTTCTGATGCATCATCTCCATGCTGTCGGGTTCCCATTTTGAGGTCCAGCACACACGGTACTTCATATCGAGATGTCAGGTTTTCCAGCAAAATGAATTCTGAAGTGCTAGTTAAGGAACCATCCTCACAGTGCAGCCACAGGACTTTAAAAGCGCTACCACAGGCATGTTAGTGCCATCATTCCAATCATAGTTATGCCCACTAAACAGCAGCCTATCAAAACTTAGTTGCAAACACCTGGTATTAAAGTACTTACCTACTCCTAGTTATACTGGTCTCTAGAGAAGATAAATGAGACAGGTGATTTCTTTGTTCATTTGCAGTAAGTGGGAAAAATGTAACTGAGGTCACAAAATCTGGCAGACAAGCCACAGATTCAGAACGACAAAGTACAGCCCACAAATACCTCAGAACACAAGGTCTGCTTCTGAAATATCACACACTTCCCAGGTAATTTATCAGTCACCTGATAAATCAGTGAAGCAGTGACAACTCTGCACAGCCACAAAGTACTTTCTCTCACTCTGAACAGTTTATTAGTCACTGAGATGTTCTGGTAACTCATTCACCAGAACTCCTCACACACAGGGATTTGCTTACCAAAGCATACAGGTATCAGTATCTTGGCAGGATTTACTGGCTGCATGCAAGCCTGCATATAGCAGGACCTCCCCCAGCCACCCAAACAGCACCAAGGTTGGAAAAGATCATCCAGTCCAACTGCTCACCCACCACCACTCTTTCAGAGAATAAGGGTTTCCTACAGTGAACAAGTTGGAATGCCTTCCAACTCAAGGCCACCTCTTCTTGTCCTATGGCTAGTTATGTGGGAGCAGAGCCAGACCCCAACTTGCCACAGCCTTCGTTCAAACAGCTGCAGAGAGACGAGCCTCTTCTTCTGCACACTGAACAACCCCAGCTCCTTCTGTTCAACTGAACAACCCCAGCTCCTTCAGCTGCTCCTCATAAAACCTGCGTTCCAGGCCCCTCACAGCTTCACTGTCCTTTTCTGGACACGTTCCTATGCTCTACTTGAAGCTGCAGAGCACAGAAGCATGCCTCAGCTTTCATGTAGTCACTGCTTTTTTCTCATGCTGCCATCCTGACAGTTTATATTCAGCTTGTCTTTATCAGAAAGGCTCACTGTAAGGAGACTATTAAAGCAGACCACTCCATCAGACCATCCCACCCTATATTTCAGACAACACTGAGAAGCTGCTGAGAACGGAAAGCAGCAACTAGTTTTTGAGATCCTCAGTACTGACCACAGTAATGGCTCTCACCAAGGGAAAAAAGAGTCACTTAACTTCTCCCCTCCTCCAAAAGCTTACATTAATAAGCCTGTTTTGTGGAAGATCCCAAAAGCTCTAAAGCCTTTCCATTAACTAAGTCCCAATCTGCAGAAGTTACATGGATTTCCTGCCCTCACTACTTCACAGCATGCTGGAAAAGCCTGCATCCTGGAAAGTGCTGGCAATCCCTTCCAAGTCACCATGTAAGTGACTGCTTCACAAAGATCCCTGGGTTGGAGTTAAGCCTGCACTAAGTTTTTATCTGTCATGTTCAAGCAATAAAAAGCAGAGCCCTACCCATTCCATCTTCAGGAAAGGATACTGTACTGATTTCGGTGTTTTGCATTTTCCTTCATCCGCTGTAACTGCTGCTGGTGACATTTCATGCTCCAAGGATTATGCTGCTTAAGCTGTGAACTAATATTTCCTTTTTTCTCTACAGTATAATACAAAACTTCAGATTTCTTCAGCCACTCAAACTCTTCCTCTAGCTTATGACTAGAAAACAGAATAAAGCATTAGATTAGATTAGAAGTGAATCAACAATGAACACTTAGTTTATAAAGTTAAACCCAGTGAGGTCTGTTTTACTTGCATTCTCTAACAGCTAGCACTAGTTTTTTTCCCCCTTTCTGTACATTCAGACAATTAGCATACAGGTAAATTAGTCAGAAAACATGCAGTAGTTCAATGTATGCATTCTTTAGCTGTCTGAATTACTTCCAAAGAAGTAAGGGATACTTCAAGGTATCCTTACCCTTGCTAAGGTTAGTGTTCTAGCTCAGTACTTCACAGCTCACAGAGCTCACAGCAGGCATAATTATGAGAAAACGTGAGGGAGAACATGATGAACAGAGATAAAGCTGGCTTCCTACAACAGCACAACTGGAATGTGATGGCTTGGTTGTAACACATCTTTTGTACAGCACTAGAAAACCCTTCTTAGCTAATTGCAGCAAAAAGCAGTCACCATGCTATCAGGCTCAGGACAGGGCAGTTTCACAACTGAGCCTGACTGCAGTGAAAAGGTCAGGAAAAAGATGAAAGAAATGAGAACAGAAACTGAAAGCAGAGATGTGGAGAGTTCTCTGGAATTCTGGAGACCTTATCCCAGTTTGACAGCAAAAAATGCTATGCTTCAACACTCTGCATCCCAGCTCTCCCTATTAAACCTACCTTTTCATTTTTTCCTCTTTCCTGTGCTGTCGGACCCACTCCTTAGATAGCTTCTCATTTTCTAACAACACTGTCTTTTTGTTAGTCCATCGCAACAGCTTACTTTTGGGTTCACAGTCAGAATTATCTAAGTTTTCCAAGTTATCGTGGTCCCCATTTAATGGATATGCTATTAGACATAAGTTTCCATCTTCATCCTCTTCAAAGCTCACTGACACCACGCCTGAAGAGAGAAGGGACATAAGCAGCTGTGAATTGCTGAAGCAATAAGCAAGCCTTTTACAACACACAACATTAAAAATACAGCAACTTTTGTTTTTTTCTCTTACCCTGGTCCTTAGTTTCTATCTTGCCACAGGCCAAACCTCATTTGCCAACCTAACAAATATCAAAAGACCTAGACAAAGATGATACCTTAAAAAAGACAATTTATCATAATGACAGAATATATAAAAAAAAAAATCTGTTCTCTCCAATTCAGAATCAAGTAAGAATCAAATAATAACAGGAGACAATTTCAATTAATAAAAATGTTTATTAAAAAACCTGACTGGTCTGACCCTAAACGAGATGTCAAACATGTTAACAACTTGCAGTAAAAATCTGCACAAAAAAAAAATCCAAACAGTGAAAGCTTTAAGTTGTTGCATGACAGCAAAGCAAAACCCACTTGTTCAAACAGGATTTGGTCAGCAGAACCCCAGGGGAAAGACTTGCAAGCAGAGCAAAACAAGATGATGTCACACGACAGTGAAACTAGTCCGAGTGCATCCCTCTTAAATCACTACATTGAATTACACATGCTCTTCTTTTTGGTATATATTTTATTGATAGCAGCAATGCAGTAGTGTTGTGAAATCAATCACACAATGCAGTACAGAACACATCTGTGGTACACGGAGACGGCGAACCTTGAGAACACTTTTCTCTGACCCTCCCTCTGCAGAGGCTCTGGAGCACCGCGCTGCATTCAGTCCCAGCACAGTGCTCTGACACAGAGCCCCCCATGCTAACATTAGCATGTTTCTGGGCGTGCTTAAGCCATGACAATGTCTGAATTGGTTTTAGGTTTTTATTTTCCAGTCCCCTCTCCTTATCCTCAAATCAAGTTCTTGCAGCTCATCTTTGGGCCAGAGGGAGAGGTCTCGGCGAGAGATGGCAGGCAGCTCTGACACCTACAGTGCCCATGGGAGGGGGTGCAGAGGCTCTGACACTCCTGCTGCCACAAAGGAAAGGACAACAGGAAAAAGGGGGGTGGAACCAGCTAGCAAATGGCCTTTATCCTGGAAAAATAATAACAGAAGGCCCAAGTGAGGCCCCTTATCCCCTAAATCCCTCCCACACTCCCCAGAGAGCCATGCAATCATTCAGAGAGCCGTACAATCATTCTATTACATTCTGAAAAGGATCGCTCAAAGACCACATTTTCTTCCAGTCCCAAAGAACTCATGTAAGAGGTGTCAGTCTCTGCCAGCACGCAGGCAGCACTACTGGGAAACATCTCTGAAGTCTTCTGCCAGTTTCACAAACAGTGCAAACGGTCACCCTACAGCTGTTAAAGTCAGTGTGCCATAAAAAGCAACTCCATTTAAAAAATGCTTCGGTCATTATTTATTAATCACCAACCAGCCATCGATGGAACAACAAAGAAAAGAATTTCTGTTAACTAGTGCAATGTTTAGGAGAACTGGAATTTCCACTCCTACATAAGATCTGACTCAGCCTCATCACGGCTATTTGATCTTTGCCTACCTAAACGCCATGGATTTTCGTTTCCTTAATGACAAAACAACGCTGCAAATATTTAACAAGACACTTCACCAACGTGTATTTATTGTGATCAAAATGAAAGGACAAACCCCCAAATAAATGAGATCACAATTAAGCTTACACACAACACCACCCAACTTATCAAATTCCTGTAAACAGACATCAAACAAGTGGTGAAAATTACTTACAAATCCACAAAAAAGCAGCAGATAATTACTGAAAACATCCGCAAGCTGTTAGTGACTTACCTATGCCTAAGGGAGATATATGGGCTATCACCAGCAGAGCTGCTCTACTCTAATGCTGTTAGGCAGCCCAAACACCAGCTGGGCAAGCATTTCCACCCTGCATCTCCACAGCCTGCCTCAGACAACATCAAAATACATGAAAAGAAAACCCCAAAACCTCTTCCACGCAGAAGAGATTTCAGAGACAGCAGAGCACACAGCACGCTGGTATTGCAGAAAGCAGCAGCCTGACCCCATCCTATGGTTCTGTAACTTACCCTCATATTGCGGAGTGAATTTACGCATTTCTGTTGGGAGAGTCTCATAGAACTGGTGCTCCCGCTGGATAAGGGGCTTACAGATAGTCTTGTCATTAAACCGGAGGACACAGGAGTGTCCCCCGACCTGGTGGACAAAGGGCTCGAGCAGGACTCCCTTGGAATAGTGCTCCACTTCCATAGCTCCAAATGCTGGGCTCATCCTTGTAGCGCATTAGACAGAGGGAGGCAACGGCGTGAGGGCGGTTCCGAGGCGTAGGTCCCGGAGGCGCGCAGGCGGAGCTCCAGCCCAGCGGTCTGTAAGGCAAGCAGAGGAGCACCGATCTGAGCACCCCACTCCGTCCCGCGCGCCGCTCGGCCGGCGCCGGACTGCGGGCGCGCTCGGGACGCGGCCAGACAGATCGCCGCGCCTCGGCCCGCCCACCGCGCCTCGACCAATGGCAGTCACCGATGGGCGGGGCCAACAGCTCCCGTCCTCCCGCGCCTGCGCAATGCCGGCGATGGGCGGGCCGTCCCGGCACGCAGCGCAGCAGCACCGCCCCATTCGCCCCTGCACCACCGGGCGCGGGGTCACGGAGCGCAGCTCAGCCCGGCCTGCCTGCATGTAAAATTTTAGTCAAATCGCTCTAATTTTAGACAGGAGCTTTAATCATTAACTTTCTGCAGCGAAAACAGGCTCCTCTTATTTCGTCTGAAGATCATTACTCAAACAACAACGCACTTAGTTCAAAGGGATCACAAAGCGTTCCAGGTCACGGCTCTATTTTTATTTGCCCTCCTTTGTTACCCGGCGGCTTTCCATTAACCGAGAAGCAGCGCCGCGGGCTGCAGCACACCGCGCACGGCACGCCCCGGCCGTGGGGGCATTACTGGAGTGAAAGCACCACTTCAGGACACGGATCGATCGTTCGGTTCCAGCTCCGGGAATGTTTACCTGCACCACAGCTAACAAATCGATATTCTACTCACTACACAGCACTTGGCTGTTTTTTCTCCCTTGCTTTCAAGAAGTGTAACAGCATTACCGAATTAGCAAGCTTCCCTTCCAGCACATTCCGTCACCGTGCTGTGACTGTGTCCCCAGAGACGCCCACAGCACGACACACAGCTTGTAGGCAGGCAGGTCGGGACCTCTCAGTGTCACCCCAGCCATTTCCCAACTGCAGCAGTTCCACATCTCTCCAGAGTTGCAATTGGGCTTTCCTTGCACCAGCAAGGCTTCTGGTGCCTCCAGTGCAAGGCAGAGGTTTGCTGGCACTCACTGGGGGCAGAGCTCAGCATGCACAAGGCCATGGGGGAGCACAGCTCCGTGCTGGCACTGAACATGGGCACTGCAAGAGGGGCTCTTTCCAAGACAGCAGTACAGCTCTGTGAGCACCTTCCTGATTATCCTTGACATAGAGACTGGCAGCAGTGATTCTGGCTCCTGGTTAGCACCAGTCCTACTGCTGCAGAAGCTGCACCAGGAGCTCAGTCTTACAGACACTGCTCCAACACAGGGCCGTGTAGCAGAAAGCACCTGCAACACAGCCAGCACTCAACACCCTGCTTACCCAACGCACCTTCAGGGAACTTGTTAGCAGCAGCTCAGCTTGTTTGCTTCACACAGGCCCAAGCGGTGCAGACAACACTCCTGCCCATGGTGCAGCACATTACTTGGCAGCAGTGCTCCCAAGCACAGCCCCCAGCAGGGCTGCTCACACTCCCTTCGCTGCTTCCTGAAAAACACGGGTCTGGCAGCACATCATACAGCACAGCTTCCCATTCAAAGGCTAACAAAGCAAGCTTTTTTATAGCTCTGGTATTATAAAAATAGCAGTTATGCAATGTTTAAAGGAGGGAGGGAGAGGCACGTTAGAAACATCTCCACAAGCCAAACACCATGTGCTCAGTGGGGATGATGTGAAGGCTGGAGAGACAGAGGGAACTCGCACCAGTAATGACAACTGACTGTGCCTGTACGAGTGAGCCCTGCTGTAAGCCTGTAATGCATATAAGGTCTGAACAGGGCAGCAGTGCCCAAAAGGCGATACGCCTGCACGCCCCGCCAGCGATTTATATCTCAGTGAATCAAGCAGCTTAAGTTGGCCCTGGGAACAATGACTGTATTTTACCCTTCAAGGTATGAAAGATATCTGAGTTCAAGTTGTTTCCATGCCACAGAGTGGCCTTCAGAGGTATTCTCATCAGCATGTCACAGCAAAAATACCCTTAAGATTGTGCTCTGTAATGCTAAAACCCCAGGATTTTTACTACAAACAATGTGTTTGCTATTTTAACTTCACCTAATATCGGGAAATTCACCACTCAGCTTAACAGAACCTGAATCACAACTGTAAGGCCCACCAGAAACCCCTGTACCATCCCTTTCACAAACACCATGCTTGCACAAACAGCCTTGCAAACATCAGATAGGTTTTACTTCCTTCAAAAGGAAAGCTCTAATGTAAGTCTGGCTGCTTCTGACAGCAGAGATCTCAGCCAGGATGAGCACAAGTTTACACTGCTTTTTCCCCATTCCATGCCCAGCTTGTTACCAATGCTCTTTAGGCAGGACAGAGCACACAGCAGCCATCTTCCAGCATCTTTATGCCAAACTCAGCGTGCTCTGCCCTTCCCCACGTGCCCTTATTTTCATCCACACATGACAGCGACTATAAAAGAACAGCACCAATAACTCATGTTTTCAGAGTTTTAAAATGCATCTTGGGTGACTCCACTCTTTGGAAGGTATTTTATGCCCTTACTGATTCTTAACTCAGTCCAATATGTGACTGCATTAATGAATACATCCCCAGGAGATCCCAACTAAGCACCAACTCCCCCCTTCCTAACAATCTCACTGAATAACCCTTTTCCCCAACACCCAACAGCTAAACTGCTGGCTCCAAACCACCTTTCTGACCCCCTATTAAAGCTGGGCTTCCCTGAGCTCAGACTTGCACACACCAGGGCCCACCTGCAGCCTCCAACAGCCCCCACTCACTCAGCCATGCAGTGACACAAACCAGGCAGCAAAGCTTTCTGCCCTCCTTCCCACAGCTCACTGCACAATGCAAAAGGGAAGCTGCCTGCAGAGCTGAGCTGCTACAAAATGCCCCAACCCCACAGAACCAAAGATGAGTCCCTCCTACAGATTCCAAGGAAGCCAAACCACACAGATGGGCAAATGTGAGCAAGCAGAAAACCAGTGACCTACTGGAAATGACAAAGAGAAAACCGGTCCAACCTGAAGAAATGAGAACCAACTGAGAAGGGACAGACAAACATGCAGCCATCAACATGGAAAGCACCAAAGGAAGTTTGTGAGACACCCACCACCTGCTTTGTGCACACTGGAACCGTACTGAGGGCTCAGTTGGAAGTCAGTGCCATGTGCAAACAGAACAGCCTTCACAGCTGGACCAGCATAAGCACACCAAGAGCCTGCAATGCACCTATTTGAGTGGGATTTTACCAGCACATTCCAAACCCTTACGTGAGCACACAACAGGCAAGCCTCGTCTTCCATTACCAGCGCTGTCAACCTATTGCAAATAGCAAGGTATACTCCTTGAATACAAGCTACAGAGCAGAGGGATGCAACATCAGGATGTCAAAACTGTTCAGATAAATGCTTCCTAGATTTCCCTAGATGCAAGAAAAAGACACAGGGCAGTGGCATGCTGTAGATCTGCTAACAAATCTTCCTAGTGTCCACAACACTTCAGTCTGCATCTCAGAAGGCTGCTCTATCAAACCTGCTTTAAAGGACTGGGGGAAAGGTATAACTTAAACCATGGGTCTGTGACTACTCACACTAATTCGTTACTTATAAGTACTGGTAAGGAAAAAAATGCTGAGCTGTAAGTTCCTATGCAAATGAACTTACTTTTGTCTTCTTCTGCAGCAAATCAATCAATATAACAATCTTTAAGTGGTCATTCAGAGACATGTACGTGCTCATCTCTCAGTTACAAGGTGTTGTAAAAACACCCAGCAGGAACAGTCACAGGAGTTAAATATCAATTCCTCCATACCTACACATAGAGACAACATGTGCATTCACTTTCCAAGCAGCAAGACTTTGCCTCCAGGCTTTACAGGTCGGGATGAGAGCGACAGGAGTCTGGCACCGTAAGATGTGCTCAGCACCACCAGCTCACCTGCTACAAAGCAGCCACTTCTGCCTGCTGAACATACAGTGCTTGGTCTCTTCTATTGGTCTGTCCCACCTGCTTCTTAGAAATACTGATACCAGTTTTTTTTCTTCTGATCTGTTCTTATGAAACCGCTGGCAACTGCGGCAACACAACCATGTAGGTTGGAACAACAGAAAGGCTTCACCAGACAAAAGAAAGAAAATTCTTTCAAGTTCTTCCCTTAATCACACGTAATTAGACTGAACCTAAAACACAGAATTACGCATAATTCAGGAACAGAGTTATACAAAACATGTTTGCAAAACCCTTTTGGGAAATCAGCAGAGCTAAGTAGACAGCAGTTTTGCTTGTATCAAGGTAGAAATCTAATCTTATTTTTGACCTCAGATCACTAACAGATGGAAGAATGCATACTTATTATCAGATGGAAAGTATCTGTTCATCTAGAAATTAAAGCAGCAGCACTTGCCCTCCTCCAGTTACAGGAACTCCTATTTCAAGCTGTAAACATTTTCCTGTTGTATTACTGGAGAAAATGCAGCAATAAAACCCGAAGCAAATCCACTGGCATTAGCTTTTCAAAAAAGGTCTGTGCTCTGTGCCAGAGCTCATCCATCACTGGCACATGACAAGCAAAACATAGCTGAAGTATTTAGCTCTAAAAAAATCATTCCAGCCTCTTTGTAAATCTCTGCTACCTTTACAAATCTTCAAAATTAGCAATAAACTTAAGAAGAAAGGTCAGGATTGTTGAAAACACCTGGAAATACCCCAGGTTCCTCATGCCAGGCATGCTGCACCCACAGGCCCAACTCCACCGAGAGCAGAGAAGCAGCGCAGCTCAGCCTGCAGGAGCCAGCAGTGCACAGCAGCACCTGCTGCAGGCAGCCCTTGCTGCAAGGAGCACTGGGCCCTTCCACCCAACGCTAACACTGTCTGCAACCTACAAACAGAACATCAGGCACTGCAGTGCCTACACACGCATAAAGATGGGCACTTAGCATAAGGAACAAACAAAAAGCAGCATTTTTGCTAGCTCCTTTTAACCATGGAGTTGTTTTCCTTCAAATATAAGCAGCGGTATTTACTATGAGAAAAACATTGCTGCTCAAGTTGAGACGTGCATTTACAGCTGTAAGTCTGGAACAGCTGCAGAGCTGCTTTTGCAAGTGTCGGCAGGACTTCTGAACACAGCCCAAACAGATGAAACTAAGAATGACACAGCACACATATCTGTGGATAACACACTGACAGCACAAACATGTCAAAGAAATCTGCTGTATCACGTTCCATCACTGCTCCTCACACACAGCTGCTGCCCCTTACCATGCCTAAGCCAGCTCAGAATGACTAGGAGAAACACACAGCCCTCTCGCTTTGTCTCGGAACACAAGAGAGTAACCAAGGCAATTTGAGAGCTTATACAGCTTTTTCTTAGCGGATGAAGCCACTGAGCTGAGGGAGGGAAGCCCTTAAACCTCAGCAAGCAGGTCAGGGGCTCTGAACAAGCCTTAGAAATACCAAAAAGCAACAGCTTTCAGCTCTCTGCACGCCCTTTGTAATCTGCACGTTTAACAATTACACAAACAAAGCTCCAGCAAAATGCCAGCTTTCTGTCTCAAAGCTATTTAATCTCCCTGAAACAAAAATAAAGCCAAGTTACAGGTTACTAAGCATACCCTGCCAGAAAAGAGCGTGCAATTCTAACCCATGTGGTATTTCCAGGGACTGTGTAATTTAAGAGCTCACCTCTGTGCCACGTAAAATGCCATGGAAACTAAGAAACCCGAACCGCCAGAACTAAGCTACTTGAACTTCCTATTTAGAAACTGATCCATCCTAGGACAGCACTCTGACACCGCTGGCCAAAAACACCGGGTACTATAAAAAGACAATGCTGCCCTTTGTCATGGAGAAACCAAAATAGCAGTCAGCCTTTAATCTTCTGAAAATAAGACAGCAAAAGCTAAATTACGTGGATTACACAAGCAGAAGTGCTATTCGAGACACAAAAAGCCACCCAGAAATTCGAGCATCAAGGTTGAAATAAACCCATGCATACATCTTTCTCACTGCCACAAATTTAGCAGCCTGGCACTCCTAACCCCTCAATAAAGAGCTGGGCACCTTTCTGAGCAGCCCTTGGAGCTGTGACTAAGCTGCCCTGTATGTGAAGCTGCTCAGAAGGGAACCTGTCAAGTCTTTCACAAGGGTTGCATTTGCTGTATTGCAGGAAGATTTTTCTGTCTGCATTCCCTTCAGAAGTCCCAATCCCTGATGCTTACATGGACAAGCCTGTTAAACTGCCCAAATCCTAAAATCTACCCTTAACTCCCTGAGAAAAAGGTCCCGGAGGAGCACCAAAGACCTTCTGTAAGTGAACCAGCAGAAGAATGATGCCAACAATCCACAGCCACATACTGCACGTCTCCTGTTTACATGTATATGCACTCATACCATCAGCATACGTCAAATGAAGCCTAGTTCCTTCCAGCTGAAAGCAGTCTCACAGCAAAACAAGACAGCAGTAAGACGTGACAGCCACATTTCATTCTGTGCTTCCTCAAATATTGGGTTTCAGACTCAACCTCGGATCAGTCACTGAGCTTTTGCTGCCCATCAGTGAAGGTTCCTGAGAGTCATTCACCATATCCTTCTAACTGCGTTCGTTTCAGAATGCACTGAACCACCCACAAACACATCTCTAACCAAGCCACACAGCCTGAACTTTCATCCTTGAGGAATCATATATTACTGTGTGATTTTTACATGCGCCTCCTGTCCCCTTCACGCTTCTTAAAGACACCCTGGAACCAAGTTACAGCAACATTTGGTACCAGCCAGCAACTCCCTAACACAAGGGAGCATGGCTGCCACAAGTGTATCCACTAGCCAAAGAAGGACTTGGACAGGATGACTGCCAAAAGCCTCTTTTCTCCTCTAAACTCTGCAGTACAGCACCATCATTCATGCTGTGCTCATATTCCAATTGTGTGTTTCTGAAGAACACCACTGTCAGAAAACAAAACACGTCAGGGAGAAATCAAGCTTATGGAAGGTCATGGAAGACTACATTTTTTGAAATCAAACTGTGTACAGTGATGTTAAGTCATTATTCACCCAGACAAGAAATAACTGTTCAAAATTTGCTTTTTGTCTCAATAGAACAAGTGCAAGACACTCCCATTACCACTCGGTTCAGTGTTGCTACTGCACCTTTATTCCACCTACACCTCATCCTTGAGAGGCTGCTCACTTCCATCAACTCTGAAAACTCCAGTATGAACACATCACATCCATTCAGTTCAACCCCATGCCTTTACTCCCACTGAACCAACCTTCTGAAAGAGCCAATACCCCACAGACATCAAGATGATGCCCATCAAGTCAGCAGTTCCACTTTGTAACAAGGTGTGCCAGCTAACGTCAGCCAAAGAATGATAAATAATTGGCCATCATGTTCTTAACCATATATCCAAAGTACAAGTGCTGTTCTTTGGCAAAAATAAATGAAGAGTAATTGCTAGAAGGAAACTGTCAGCATCAGTAAGCACAAAATTAGGCAGTGCCTACAACTCCTGTAAGGTTTCAGGCACTACTGAAGCCTTCTGCATCACAGCACCGCGCTGCTATTTGGGCACTGTCGTCAAAGCCATCTGTGCCTCAAGAAAATAAACCCAGCAGTTCCCAGTGCTCATTCTTAACAGATTCAACAGAGCTTGTGAAAATAAGTACTTTGTCCTGGTACAGAGCTCCCCGAGCTCTAGATGTCAACTGGAGCATCATCAGCCAGTTCCAGCTAATCAGCCCAATTCTGTTAGTGCCTTCCAATTCTCTGAACTTCAGCACAGCTGGAACAGGATATAGTGACCAAGACATACAGTTCCATGATAGGCTGCTGTGTGAAATCAGTAATTGGCCTTCCTGTCTGCCCTATTAACTGGCTGGACAGCACTTACCCAGCTCCAAACCAGCCATGACTTGTGCACCCACTGCTTCTCAACCACTCAGCGTGGCAGATGCAATGAGTTCGTCCTCATTGAGCAAGATTCTCAGAGATCAAAAGAGCTGTAAAAGCAAACTTTTTCTTTCCCCAGTACAGCAATGCAAAACTGGACACAGCGTGGTTCCAGCTATCTTCAGTAGTAAGTATCTGACAACCAGTACAACAGAAGACTACCTTCTGTACCTATTATAAAGGTTATTGTTAGTCCAACACAACCCAGCAGAGGCACGCTCAGAACCTCAAGGACTTTCAATACCTAAAGGGAGCCCACAGAGGGGAGGGGAATCAACTCTTTGAAAGGGTTGATACGTGTAGGACGAGGGGAAATGGTTTTAAGTTGAGGGAGGCGAGATTTAGGTCAGATATCGGGGGGGGAAATTCTTTACCCAGATTGTGGTGAGGTACTGGAACAGGCTGCCCAGAGAGGTTGTGGATGCCCCATCCTTGGAGGTGTTCAAGGCCAGGTTGGATGGGGCCCTGGGCAGCCTGGTTTAGCATTAAACGTGGAGGTTGGTGGCCCTGCATGTGGCAGGGGGTTGGAGATTCATGATCCTTGAGGTCCCTTTCAACCCTGGCCGTTCTGTGATTCTGATTCTGTACTGCCATGCAAAACAAGAAGTGCCCCAAACCATCACTGATGATTCAAAGTTCATAAACACTTTACTGGACATCACCACCAACAAATCTGCATTTGAACAGTTTTATCTCCCTTATATCTACAGTATGTCAGATTCTGCAGCAGCAATGCGTGGCTACTCACAGCTCATTACATTGGGTCACTTTTTTTTTCTTTTTTTTTTTTTTCCAAAATTGAAGAATGACATCATAAAAATAGTTATTATGAAAGGCCCAAAATAACATCATCATGAGATATTTCTAAGAAGAGACATAGAAACAGTTACCTACAATTATACCTTAAAACTACACAACGTAGCTCTTCGTATCTGAAAGCCATCCCTCTTCTGGATGCATTAACCTTGGGCAAGACTGAAAGCCAGGTTCAAGAACCAGCGATAGAGGAAAAATCCTCTCCCTGCAATGGAAAATTTTCATCTCTTCAAGCAAGCCACAGAGATGCTGAGCCGGGTCGGCGTTGCCTAGACACCAAGTGCTGCCTCCTGCCAACAGGGACAAGCTGCGCATCAGCAAACCAACAGCTGATAAGTGGATGAACTGAAAGAGACAGCGAGTTTTTGCGCACACTGGTGTAAAAAACCTGACTTCCTCCACACCATGGCACTACCCCCGCTCACTAGGTGCTCCAGAACTGTTACAAATACAGAGATATCAGCATAACAGGTTAGAATCTACCATAGTTCTTATCTCCACATTTATAGGTATACCTAGAGCAGAAAGTGCAATCAAGCTGATTTTGTTTTTGTTTATCTGCAACTCAGTTTCCATCCTTTCAACCTTCTGCTGCAGCATCTCACTGAGGAGAGAGCATCTCACATATTCCACCTGCCAAACAAGTTCTGTACTCGAGCACTGGTGCAGAAATGGTAAGGAAACCAATGAATGTCTTCAGAACAGAAGCTGCACCTCAGCCTAGCACTGAAAGCCACATCAAACCACTGCTCACTCCCAACCCCCACTGTCCCCACAGGGACACTGCTCTGCTCCGAGAGGCACACGCCTCACACCAAAACCACTGAGAGTTTATTCCAAATCGAAACCTTATCTAATTGAGCTTATTCAGACAATAAAGATTTAATGATTAAGAGCAACTAATGTTTAGCTTATCATTTTGGGTGGGACTTCCTTGTGGACAGTCACCAGTAGGTTTTTCACTGCCAGCTTGAGAGTAACCTACTCCCAAAGCCAGAAAGCAGACATCTGAGAGGACAACGGGGAATGGTTTTATGCTAAGATGGAGGAGGTTTAGGTTAGATATTAGGAGGAAGTTTTTCACACAGAGGGTGGTGAGGCACTGGAACAGGTTGCCCAAGGAGGCTGTGGATGCCCCATCCCTGGGGGCATTCAAGGCCAGGCTGGATGTGGCTCTGGGCAGCCTGGTCTGCTGGTTGGTGACCTGCACACAGCAGGGGGTTGGAATTAGATGATCACTGTGGTCCTTTTCAACCCAGGCCATTCTATGATGCTATGACCTGTGACCACAGCAGGGCACAGTTACAACAAGGCTCCCCTACTTTCCCCCAACCTCTTCAGAAAACAAGAACATCCTTAAAACACCCTGCCTCCTCCCCTGCTATCAGAGAACAATGATGAGGCACTACCACAGTACCGACATGGCAGAAAGCCCAACCACAGAGGGCAGCTAAGTGCTTCTTTCTTTAACATCTTTCCTCACCCTGCTTTTTCAAAGCAGCATGCCTGACAAATGCAAAGTATTCTCTGCAAGCAACTGGTAGGGCAGGAATGTTTGAGAGCACAAAGCCCAGCACTCACATCTCATCACTACCCAGCTGTCCAGCTCCATCCCAAATTGCTGTACCACATGCCCACCCTGATTCTGATCTACTTTGCCTCAAGAATAAATAGCAACATAAAACTGCTTTATTTGTATTAGCAGAGTACTGCGGACAATTTATTATTCCAGAAAGCTATGAAGGGAAGAGCTAAGAAGAAAGCTTTTCAATTAAGGTAATGAATCTCAATTTATGGAAAAATACTTGGCCAAGTGCAAGGTCTTACTTTTATTAGAAACAAGTCCATTTGGATGGCTGTAATCCTCGCCAAGCATCTTGTGAGCCCTCCTCCCAAAATCCTTCCCACCACCCTTACCAGCAGACACCTCTGATCACTTCAGATGTTTATGAAGAAGAAACAATGCTTTCTGGATTCTGGCAGTTAAATTGTTGCTGTTTCCTACTTACAAATTATAACAGCAGCATAGTAAACAACAAATAAATGTTACCTAATGATTCAGTTCTGAAGTACGCGTGTGCGTGCTTTTGTATATGAAGCCACGAGACAGGATGAGCAAAGATACCAATGTTTCAAGGCAGTTCAAAACCACACAACTCGATGCTAAGCCCTTATTCCAAGACCAACCCCAAAGTGCCCAGAGATGCACGCAGCACAAAATCACACGGGGACATCCAGAACCCCAGAAATAAAAGCTGACAGACCAGAAGCAAAAGGCAATTAAATCCCAGCTCGTGTCAGAAGCGAGATTCGCGCTATGCACGTGTACTTCACACAGTGGAAACGAGGCCAAGGACACATCGGGGCGCGAGTCCCACTGGGCCGTTACCATCAACAGCGATAACGCTGCTACGCCGAACGAACGCCTCCTACGCCGCGGCCGCGCCACAGCCGCGCCACCCACCCCGCGCACTTCCGATTCCCCACACCGGGGGCAGTGGCGGCGCAGCGTTACGCAACGCATCCTCCCGTGCCGCCCGCAGCGCCGCCCGGCCCGCGGAACGCCGCCACCTCTCGCTCGGCACAGATGGGCACGGCCGAGCCGCCCGCCCCTCCCGCGGCCCCGAGCTTCCGCAGAGCCCCGGTCCCCACCCCCCGCGTTCCACAGTCCCCCCCCACCACCACCGCAAGGCCCCGACGGAGACCGCCCCCCTCCCCACCTCCTTCACCCCCGGCAGCGGACCCCTCGGAGCCCCGCACACCCTGGCGGACCGCCCAAGCCCTGGCCGTTACCTGAAGTCGGGTCGGCGCCGGCGGCGGCTGCGCCTCTTTTGTTTGTCAGACGTGAAAATGGCGGCGCGGAGCGGGGCCGGCCCTCCCCCACCTCGGCCCCAAGCCCCGCCCCTCCATCGCGCCCGCCTCACGCTATTGGCACGGCCTGCCCTGCCGCGCGCTGATTGGACGGCCGCCGGCGGCGCTGTTGCTAGGGGAGCCGGGGTTCGGGGCGCTGCGGGACGGAGGGGCCTCGGTCCCCCGAGCTCATCGCGGCCTCCTCCTCCGCTGGCCGGCCCGCCCCACTCCTGGGCCCTCACTAACGAGCGGTGGCTCCTCGGGGCCTGAGGCCTGATGCTTGTGGTGCTGCCGCAACAACCTGGTCTGTGCGGGGTGCGCGGTCCCGCGGCCTCGGGCCAGATAACGATTGTTGTGGTTTAAATTAGCGCGCAGCAGGCGCTGACAGTGAACTCAGTGACGCCGCTTTAATTACGTTAATGAGACAGAGCGAGTCCTCTCAGACACAAATTGCTCCGCGCCGCATTTAAAGAAAGGTCACCGCGCCAGCAGCAGCAGCCGTGCAGCACAGCTGTTCTTTGCAGTGCGTGCAGCTGAAGGACCCTTGGTGCGGGGCATTGCTGCAGGGCACTTTTGAAGTCCAGGTCTCTTTGGATTGAAGCTAGCCGTGAGCAAACACGTGTGTAGTTTACCAAGGCATTGGCAGCTGTGGCAGATTATCAGCTAGTGCTGCCGGTTTTAATCTGCGGTCGCTGTGACACCCCAGGCCGTGGCTCCTGGTGCTGTGCATGGCACTGCTGCTGCCAGTGCTGGGGTGTTCCCATGGGATTACAGCAGCGTTAAGTTTCCTTGGGCCTTGCTCTTCTTCCTGTCCCTCTTAATTAGACAGGGAGCGACTCCAGGCTACAAGTCACTCTGACACCTCCTGCCTCTCTGCGATCAGTTTTCCTGAGCCGGGTCATGCCTGTAACAAGAAGATGTTGACATGGAGCGTGGCTTGGCAGCGGCGTACTGCTGCTCAGCTCTCACTGCCCCACCTCTGTCCTGCTGCTCTTGACCACATGTGGCTAGCGGTCACCTCCCTGCCATGGGCCTGCAGGCATAGCTACAGCACTGCTCCCCTGTCTGCCAGGTGACCCATAGCACAACCTGAGAGCATCACCCCTGAGCAGTGCAGCCCGAGATGCTGAGCTCTGCAGACCCTGGGAGTTGCAATAGCAGCACTCTTGCTGAGTAGAAGGAGATTTGGCACCACAGCCCCTCAGCACCTGCTCAGGTGGGCACTCTAAAAGCAGGCACTAAACATCCTGCTTCCCCAGGCACCTTTCTCTCCCTTGTGTGCTCTGTGTGAATGTATACATGTACATACATTTTTAAACAAGCTGTTGAAAAGTGCCAGGCTGACAGTTTTAAGGAACAAGCACTTGCTTTTATGAACAGAACTCATACAACATAGGAAGCAGCAGAGAAAACTCCTCTTTGCTGAGTTGTGTCAAGTCCATGACCTGGCAGAAGCACACTTGATCATTAAGTGCGTGTACATTGTTTTTTTTGTCCCTGCCTAGGAGCTGTTCCTGTTACAGGGAGCAGAGGAATGCTGTAAAGTTCAATATTATCCTTGTCATGATGAGGGATGCAAAATTTCATTTATATGAAAACTGAGACCCTGAATCAAAAGGTGTAAGCAAAAAAAAAAAATAATGCAGTCACTTCTTACCAAATCAGCCCAGTTCCAACACAAGACAGTTTTCTTCTCACCATGTAGTCCTCATGAGCAGTCAGACACAGCCTGTGGTCTGTCTGCACGGTGCGGTCTGTGCCATTTTTGTGGTGCCTACATTAGTTCAAATGAATGCACATGGTTCTCATTACTATTTACTTGCAAAACATCTCATGAGATGTTGTGTCTGATTCAGTACACAAGGCAGGCCACTGAAGAGGCCAGCGCCTAATTTAATAAGGAAGATGGGAAATGTCATGCTTTAAAGATGCCTTGCACGGAAATAGATTCCAGGCTCTACACTCAATCCTGACGGGGCCAAAAATAATAATAATGTGAGAAGGAAGCTGGAAGGTGAAGAGCGATGGGAGGGCTTTCTGTGCGAGGCAGCAGAGAAGATGCCAGAGCTCTGGCCAGGCACCTTCTGTCAGCCACAAGCAGTTTCAAGCTGAAGGCTGAGGATGGGGATAAACACGGCATAACACAGCCAGGCTCTGTTGGCCAGGGTGGGAGCTCAGCTCTGGGATTTCTCAAGAGCTGCCAGGACAAGAGAGATCACAGGTGTTGGAGCAGTGCTTCCCTGCAGAAGGCTGTGATTAACGGGATATGTTTTCTTCTCTCTAAGTTTCTATTAACTGATTTGATCTGACCCAGGAACCGCAAACAAAAACATCTGTAGCTTATGGTTTATGGGTTTGGTTTGTTGGCTGTGTTGCAGGCAAAGAGGCAGCACCAAAGGCTGCCTCCAAGCCAGCAGTGCGGGCAAAGTATTCTCTGCCTCCTTCCCCTGTGGAGATCAGGGACTCTTGCCAGACTGCTACCACAATAGATTCAACTTGTGCTCCTGATAACAAAACTCCAGCTACTGCTCTGTCCCCTTCTTTCCCTGTCTTTATCAGTTGTGTCTGCTGTGCCGGCAGACCTCCAGCATGACTCTCCCTTCCCTTGTGAGCTGCTGGCACAGCAGAATTCCTCTGTGCTATTGCAAGATAAAAATATTCTTCACCAAAAAACACATGAATAGAACAATATGGAGATAACCCAAAGGTTAGGGCAGGCCAGAGGATTATTTTCGGTACCACTTTTCTGCATTTTCCTGCATGGCAAGGCAGTCCTGCATTTGGGCTTGCATCCCCAGCACATGGGAGCAGGAAAGCACCAGCCATTTTGGTTTCCTCCTCTCACTTCTCTGTTCATGCAGCTGTATCCCTCACTGCACACCCTCCTGCAGCTTTGCTTTCCAATTCTGCTTTTTTTCTGAGCCTCCCTCAGATGTTTCTCAGTGAATAAATCCCCGCTCTGCACAGCGCTGTGCGGATGTCTGCGCTGCTGCTCACAGCTCAGCCATGCAGGCTATTTAGGGCAGGGAGAAGCCACTTCAGATATAAATATCAATCAAAAACAAGCCAGTTCTTTCGTCAGCTGCTCTGAGCCTCCCACCACCATCACCTTCTGATTTCCATCCTCACTTTTGTGACCACTGTGCAGCTGGGTTTCACTCAGATTCTGGACCCTCTGCATCTCTGTGGAATAAGGGATGGTCCCAACAGACCCCACATGAGGCATTTTGCCAAGGTGAGAGATCAGATGTCCCTCTGAGTCACACTGGTGAAGAACTAGTTGCAGAGAACTTCTCATCCCCATACAGCTCATGTAATGCTTGCAAGATTTTGAAACAATACATCAATTGCCACTCTTACCAATGATCTCCCATGGAGGAGCCTGGATGCAGGTTTCCTCCTGCTCCTTTCCCTTGCTCCCTCATCCCACACCTCCTGCCAGGAGCCACCTATCAACCCAACACGAATGCAGCCATCAGTGAGCAGGCAGAGCTGGCAGTGCAAAGGGGACAGTGCGAGGCAGCGTCAGTTGGGAAGGAACGTCACGCTGCTGATACAGCCCTTCCCTGCAGTTCCTCCTGCTGCTCCAGGGACTCTTCCTGGGCTATTTTTAGTGCTGAGTTACATCACCAACTATTGCACAGCTTTGAAACAGGCGCTGGCTGTGAACAGCCAGGCAGCAGCTGCAGCAAACTGTTTTCCTGCAGTGACAGTGGCAGGGAGGTGGCTGGGCTGCAGACATGAGCTGGCTTGGAGGGACACACCATAAAAGCCCCACTGCCCCAGCCCTGGGGATGCTTCCCAGCAGCGCTGCCATTGCCTGGCCGTGTGATACCAAACAATTAATCCTGTGTCCTTCTCCTCTTTCCAAAGAGAGATTGGATGCTGACCCACTTCTTTAGGGGAAATTTGCAAAGGCCTCCAGCCCCTGTGACAAGCGGGTGGCACCGAAAGCACAGCTGCTGCCGCCTATTCCTATCACCCCTTCTGCTGTTGCAAACGCCTAACATTGCAGCCATGGTGCACATAACAGATCTGCTCCTGTGAAGAGCTCATGATTTCCAGCTGGCAGAAGCTCATGCTTTTGGGTGAGAGCAGTTCACGTGCCGTCCAGCCACGCGGCTGCACAGAGAGAGGAGGCTTGTTGTGCACGGGGCAGTGAGCCCTCGGTCTGCCTGGCACTGTCACCATCATTGCGCTTCCCAGGGAAGCTCACTGCCCTCCTCCCCACTGCCCAAGTGTTCAGCCTGCTGCAGAAAGCTCTTCATCAGAAAGCAGGGAAAAGGGGATCCCTGCATGGCCCCAGCAGCATCCAGTACATACCCCCAGCCTCCTGCATCCCAAAATCTCTCTTCTGGGAGATTATGTCCAGAACAAGGGCCGGAGCAGCATAAAGAGGAAATTCTGTGTTAAATTCCTTCCTCCCGAGTCATTTTCTGAGAGGGAACAGTGTGTGCTCCCAGCACAAGGATGACGTCTTGCTGGCTGCCCACAGCTCCTGGCTGCTGTCCCCACTGAGGGAAACACCCACCAGAGCCCCCACATCCCTGGGGCAGAAGGTGCAGCTATCACCACAGAGCTGCACAGATCCCCTCTCCCCTTCCCCTCTACTCTCCAGGGGTGAAATGGTGGCAGAATTACTCTGCAGACTGTATGTGAGACAAGTGATTATCTGGGCTTGCTAACCAAAACTGGGATTAAGCAGAAGAACAAAAGCTTCATCTGCTGCAAGCCAGTAGCTGCATGCAGACCACCAGCCCCACGTTTATTTGTCCTCATTTCCCCAGCAGGAGCAATGAAATGGTTAAAGCAATCTGAGGAAGCAGTTAATTTTGTATTTGCATTGAGCTGCTTAACAAGTAAACAGGGAGTGAGGCCAGGCTGCCAGCAGCTGCTGCTGACCTCAAAATAAAAGAAGTTGCAGGCTGATCTGGAGCAGGGCAGGCTTGCAAGCATAGCAAGTGAGGAATGTGACAGCTCTGCCTGGCACAGACCAAGTGCTGCTGTCCTCTCCTCAGTCCCATTAGGGCCATGGCACTGGGGAGGGCATTGGAAAAAATATTCCTGATGATTTTCTCATCTCAGAGATGAGGCAAATGCTGCCCTGATCTGGACAAGCTATGCAGGGATTAGTGAAGCCAACTATCTGGGCCAAGGTTAATGAAGAAGCCTGTGAAGCCCTCCCAGCCAGTTCCCTCCTCTCAGGCGGGTTGGCATCACACTGCAGGGAGCCACGAGGCTTAGCTCCTGCCTGGCTGTGGAGCGCATGGAGCTTCTCTGCTGATAGCTGGGAAGGATTATTATTGTTATGGTTATCGTTGTCATTATCCAGTACTGCCGTCATCGCGTGGGGATGAGCTCTGTGCTGCTCAGCAGGAGCTGGGGCTGCCATGGGGTGAGTGCAGCTGGCTCATCCCTGAGTGATGGGCTCCTCTTTGCCAGAGCAGTTTCCAGCATCTCAGAGCTGACTTTGAATCCATTATCATAGAATCATTAAGATTAGAAAAGACCACTAAGATCATCAAGTCCAATCAGCAACCCATCAGCACTATGCCCACTAAACCATGCCAAATACTGACAAATACAAATCTGAGGGTTCATGGACAAGGGCTCCACACCCAACCTCTTTTTCCTGCTGCCTCCACCCCTCAGTAAGGCACAATTACCCACTTAATTAAGAGGGAAGGTAATTAGCCACCCAAATGGCTGCCAAGGAATGCCAGAGTCACAATGGTCTGTGTGACAGAGCAGATAACACTAAATGGAGATCACTGTTCTTCCTGGCCCTGAAAACCTGCTGACCTCACACAGTGCTCAAACCCACTGAAGACTTGTGCTGAAGATATTAGGAAAAATTTCTCCTTGGAAGAGTGGTGAGGCACTGGGAGGGGCTGCCCAGGGAGGTGGTAGAGCCACTGCCCTTGTAGGTGTCAAGAAAAGGGCAGACGTCACACTGAATGACATGGTCTAGTGGTATGGTGGTGAGGAGTTTATGGTTGGACTAGATGGTTTTAGCGGACTTTCCAGCCTTTATCATTCTATAACAGGGGACTGGCATCCCTCCTAGCACCCCTTCATCTCCCCACTCCTCTTGCACAGCCATTGGGACCACATACAGGGTGTCCATCCCAGTGTGGTGTCCCTGCAAGGCCACCAAGAGTGTGCCACCGCACCAGGTGGCACTGGGGACTCTGGCTGGGGATGCTGGGGTTAGTGCCGTGAGCAAGCAGCAGGAAGGGGTGACACAGGGACATGCAGTCAGAGGCACCAGGGGGACCACTGCAACAAAGTCACACAAAATAAGGCAAAGAGGAGGTGGTGCTGGATAAACCCACACGCCCACTGCCATTGGAATCTCTGCCTGCTGGCGTCAGGCCTGGGAGGAGAATGGTGATAGTTGGGTAACGGTAATCAGTAGAAAAACCTATTTATAGAGCATATAATGAGCCACTTCTGAGAGAAGACGAAAGGGAAGGCGATGAGTCAATAGGGCAGGCAGGATTGAACTTTCCTGCTAATGAGACCGTTGTTTCACACAGAGGGGTGGCCTGCGTGTTCCCAGCAGTGTCACTTTCACTAGATGGAGGGAGAAGGGGACACCTCTACCCTTTGGGAGGCACAGCTGAGCTCAGCTCTGAGCTCAGCCCTGCAACCAGCCCCCGTGCTCCAGCACAGAGAGGCCTCAGGGGCAGTGGGGGTCCTGCAGGGCTGTGCACCACATCCCCCCGCTGAGCACAGATCCAGTAACTCCAACACCAGTGAGGGGGCTACATTTAGCCTTCTCGCCCAGTTTTTCATTTCAAAGCTGCCCGTGGGAAACATTTCCATTTTATCATGAAAACAACTTGGCTGCAAAAATAAATTATAAGGACATCGAAGAAATAAAGCAGTAGTTGGGTGCCCAGGGCCCCCAGAACCCTCTTGCTGGGGTCCTCCCCCTGGCCACCAGCCCCGCAGCACTGGCAATGCATCTGCGACCCCAAGCAGCTCCAGCAAAATGCACCTGCCCCCCACCCCAGAGCTCCAGCAGTGGGGAGAAGCCAGGCTGAGGATGAGCTGAGAGCCTGACCTGCTCTTGACATCTTGCTGAAACCCAAACTTCACCCACGGTGCCTATTACCTAATTAATAGATTATAACGTGCCAGTGGAAATTAACATAAGAGAAGTGGCCCAAAGTCCTTGCCCAGGACCAGAAACATCAGAAAAATGGCAAATAAAATAGAGGTAAAAATAATCCAGGAGCCTGCAGTCAGCAGCCCAGCCCCTGCAGTGCTTCAGGGCCACGGGCATTAATTTTGCCCCATGATTGGGTGGGGAATGCCACATCATCCTGAGTAAGGGCTGCTGCAACCACTTGGTGTGCTGGGATGTCTCTCCTCAGCCTAATTTTCCAATTAAAGACATCCCCGCAGGGAGAAGAATTGCGTTGTATCATTGGAGATGCTATCAGCCTGCATTTCCCCCAGGTGAGAAAGCCAGGCTGCCCAGCTCTGCTGCTCTATTTTCGCCCTGCAGACTGCTCGTTTCCTTGTCCCAGGTCTGCGCTTTCATTTCACTCCCTTCCAGCTTCCCGAATTAGCACGGGCAGGCTCCTGCTCTGTTTGCTTTGGAAGAAGATGTGTTGCCACAAATTATTTTTGATTAAAGTAAACAAAGACTCTCCCTCTCTTCTCCTCCCCTCCCCCCTTTGATGTTGTCACTAATTTTAGTGCCCAGAGGAGCAAACCCAAGGGCTCTGGCTGGAGCCCAGCGCAGGACACCGGGACACCCTGGGCTGCCAGCCCTGCTGGCACCTCCACTAGGGCCACACATGTCCCTGAGCTCTCAAACAGCCCTGTGCTGGGGTATTCCCATAAGAAGCAGCCTGGATAGTGGGAGCCACTGCCACCACAGCCATGCGGAGCTGTGGGCTCATCCAATCCTGGGGCAGGAGGTGTGGGCACAGCGGGGACACACAGCCTGTTTCCAGGACATACACAAGACTGTAAAATCCAGGATTTATCCCAGCTGGGCTGTTCCCGGCAGCTGAGCCAAGGGATTAGCAGGTACAGTAATTCCCACCACTTAACCTGTGGGGAAATGGCGCTGGATCACATTCCCATTTCCTGAGCCTACCGCCCACCCATGCTCACCCCCTTAAGCCAGGGCTGGGATCCGAGGAAGCAGTGAACCAGGGGACACTCGCTAAGCATGCAGCATGGCATGGCATAGCAGCATGAGGCCAGATCATGGGCAGGATGACACCAGGTCATGTCAGATCCATGCAGGGTTCTGCAGCTCAAACAGTGTGGGGATTCAGGTGATGACCTGCACGAGGCCCTGACTCAGCAAGGGCACACGGGGCATTATTTACCCAGTCTTCTTTTGGTAGCTGTTTTGCAAGGAGATGAAACAAGGGGGAGCATCCTTCCCACCCCAGAGAGCCCAGCTCAATGAGGTTTGGGGTGGCTGTCCATTGGGGGACATCCAGAAGGGCCCCTACATCCCCTCCCTGCCGGCAGCCCCTGCACACAGCCCTTCCTGGCATCAACCCTGCTCGGCACACAAAGCTATTTATAGCCTGAGCTGATGTTGATTTGGATGGAGTGGAAGATAAGAAAGTTATTTTTAGGAGCAGGCTTTGCTGGCTCAGGCACGCTCTGTCCCACCTGTGAGGCATGGCTGGGTGCTGGGACAGGTGACCCGGCAAGCACAGCCTGAGCTGGCACCGTGATGCAGGATGAGCCTGGTCCTTTCCTACAGATCCCAAATCCATGCTCTCGGGGGAGAATGATGCCAACACGTTCTGCTGCTTTGTTGGACTTCTGTAACTTTGGGAAATGTCAGCCCACCTGGCCAGGGCCAGGTAAAGAGGCAGGCAGCTAAGAATAAATCTCCCCAGAAGGAACTGCTGGGCAATATTGCCAAAAAAACATTGCCAGCCAGTTCAGCCTATGACAG
This sequence comes from Lagopus muta, assembly GCF_023343835.1. Lineage (NCBI taxonomy): Eukaryota > Metazoa > Chordata > Aves > Galliformes > Phasianidae > Lagopus > Lagopus muta. The sequence continues at coordinate 8,894,825 of NC_064443.1, read as the reverse complement.
CTGCATTGCTTTGGGAGCCCCCAGCTGTCCTTTGTGGCCAAGATTTGGTCTCAGCTATAGGCTGCCCACCAGCTCTATGATTCTATGATCCTCTCCTCGAGCACATTGGCAGGAACCATCAGGAAGGATGCTCCAACGGTAATTAACCTTCAGGCACATTATGCAAGCACATTGTTTTCAGAAAGGATGGGAACGGCGTGGAGCCCAGAAACACAGAGCTGGCAGCAATGGGGGACACACTGTGACCACAGTCATGGCTACAGGACAATGACCTGGTGTGACTAAATCTCAGATAAGCCCTCATTCCCCAAGAGCTGTAAAAATCCCATTGCTCCTGAGGCCTAGAAGTGGTGCCCATGAAGAACAGCAGTCCTGGCTGGTGCACAGAGTGCTCTGGCCCCAGGGCCGTGACACATCCCATCCCCACTGGTGCCACGTTCTGTCCGCACTGGCCGGGACACCCGGACACCTCCCTGCAGAGTCCTGGTGGCCGTTCAACTTTTGATTTATGGCAGCACATATCAAGAAGACTCTGTGCTTTTTATTTCAGGGAAAAAGGAGTCACACAAAAGTTTCTGCCCTGGGTGCTCGGGCTTGAGGTGCCTCATATCAAAAAGCTGCAAAACCCCAGTGGCAACAAAACTGGAGCACAGCACATGGCTAGAGTACCCTGGCACTGGTGCCATCAGCCCTTGGCGCTGGTACTCACACTGTGATCACTGCTGCATCACGGACCCCAGCTCTGCAGGCACACCCTGCTCCCAGCTTGAGCTGCACCAGGGGATGCTCCAAGAGGGGATGGAGCCAAAATGGGGCTGGGGAAGGCAGGGAAGGGGCAGGTGTGAGAACACAGAGGGTGCCACACAGAGTCTGGTGGTCTTCACGAAGCCACGGGCCCCCCACATGGGCACGGCTGGCCAAGCAGCCTTGTATCCCACGCTGAACTATGACATAAAGGCAGGATCGAGTGAAGGCTGAGCAGTGAAAATGGCAATAACATCGGTGCCAAGCCCAGCCTGGGGCCAGCAGGAGTGCAGGGCTGTGCGCGGGGCACAGTGCGTGTGGAGGGGGCTGCGGGGGCGCGGGGAGCAAGTCATGCCCTGCCTCAGCCTGTGCTATTTAAATCCATTGCTTGTGAAAGCCAGACCTGAAACAAGCAAATAAACATTATCTGGAAGCACAACAGCCCTGACGAATCTCCCAAACATCCAGTGGGCCGCTGGCAGCGGTTGCACAACAGGAAGAGGCTGCGGATCGCATTGCTGCGCGCAGCTCCCAGTGCTCCAGCTCGGGCTGTGCGTGCGGCGCTGCCGGGTGCTGCGTGCCACCCCAGCGCCCTGCCTTCAGCCTCCTGCCTCTCGGCACAGCGGCATCCTTCGTGCGCAGGTGCCCCAGGAGCACGGAGGGGCTTCTGGTCTCAGCAGAACAAGTTAATGATTGAACCCCTATCCGAGCCGAGTTGTTTTTAAACCTCCACGTCGGGACGTGTCGAGTAGAAGAGAGTTTGACCCGAGAGCTGCCAGCTCCTGGGTGACGGCGCGGGGGTTCGGCCCTCTGCTGCGGGGCTGCGGGGGGAGGACGGCGGCCACTTCTCTCCCCTCGGCGGTCGCTTGCTGCCACCTGGTGCCACTTCACAACAAGTGCTGCAGTGGCGGCGACCGAGGCCCGGAGCCCCGGCCTGCGCTGTGCCAACGCCGTGTCCTTTCTGCGGCATGGCAAGGGGAGAGCAGGAGAAGCTGCGTTTCTCCAGAGGGGTTTTTAATCGTGCAAAAAATGGCATCACCGCTGCAAAGCTGGGGGACCTCCGGTTTAATGCAGCTCACGAGCTGGACGCATATCCAGGGGATGCCCGACGTGTCCCAGCTCCATTAGAGCTCCGTGCAGAGCTGCAGGAAAAGAAGGGAGTGGGTAATTCTGGAGCAGTGAAGGCACAATTCTGCTCTCAGGTGCAGACAAGCAGCTGCACAGCAGCAGGCAGGTTTGTTCCAGCCCCGTGCATCACCCACTGAGTGCACCCAGCAGAGCCTGGAGTCCCCAGGTCCTCATTGCTGTGATACTTTTGTCACTTCTGAGGTTGACACGGAATAAGAGTACCTGGCAAAAACACATGCTGTTGACCTTATTGATCTTCAGTTTTAATTCTGCATTAGAGGAGGTGGACTGATGAGAAGCAAATGCTGTCCTGGTGGGAGCAGCACAGGGTGCACAGGGATGAACACAAAGCCCAGCAGTGCTACAGGCAACGTGGCAGCACACCCAGAGCACCCACACAGCTGTTCCTTCCCGAAATCACATAAGGAAGGAAGGAAGGAAGGAAGGAAGGAAGGAAGGAAGGAAGGAAGGAAGGAAGGAAGGAAGGAAGGAAGGAAGGAAGGAAGGAAGGAAGGAAGGAAGGAAGGAAGGAAGGAAGGAAGGAAGGAAGGAAGGAAGGAAGGAAGGAAGGAAGGAAGGAAGGAAGGAAGGAAGGAAGGAAGGAAGGAAGGAAGGAAGGGAGGGAGGGAGGGAGGGAGGGAGGGAGGGAGGGAGGGAGGGAGGAAAAAATTGATACAGCAGCACATCAAGGCTGCATGTGGGTCCTACTCTGCAGGGCAAACTGAGCGCTTCTTGGAAGCAGCTCGATGCAGTGTCCCTACCCTAGCAGTGCATTCTCACAACTGTGTGCTGTGCAAAAAAACAGCCCCCTGGAACGCTGACCCTTCCTTGCCTTCCCCACGCTGGTTGCAGCAGCACGCGCAGGGCTGGAGGGGCGCTGTGCCGCTCTGTGGGTGTCCCGTCCCACACGGGCAACAGGAACATGTCGGAGAATGTTATGTCCCTGAGTGCTCCCGACCTGGCTTCCCCAAGATAAACATGTTCTGCTGCCAGGAGGGTTGTGAAATGCCATGAGTCAGGGGAAGGTTCAGACAGTGGGAGAAGGACTGCGGGGCAGCTCCCACGTGACACCCTGCACTGCTCAGCCCCACAGCAGCACAACACCCCGCTTTCCCCATAGCTGAACCAGATCCCAGATAGGAGCCCCGCTGCCTGCTTCCCAGGGCCACGGCCTTACCTTCGGGTGATGGTTCTGGTTCCCAGGGGCAGCCATTGGCACACAGCAGCGTGGGGCTTTGCCAGCTCCCAGCAGGGAATGAGGGGTGAGGTGTCAGTGCCCACTTCCAGGTGCTCCCTATGCCCATCAGTGCTCTCAGCTGCTGCCAGCCCCCGGGCAAAGGGCTGGGGGATTCTGTCACCAGGCAGGAGCTGCCCCTGCAGCGATGTCCAGCTGCAGCCAGGAGGTGCCCATTGCCTACTTTGACCATGTTTTAGTTTTTAAGTGCAAAGACTCAGCTCAAGTTGCATGGCCCCCAAGATTTTATTGTGCTTTTTGACTGTTCAGGGCTACTTCCTCTTAAAAAGGAAAAAAGCAGCAATTTTGCCTTTTATCTTAGAGGAGGTGTGCATGGAACCTTCCTGCTCGTCACGATCTCTCTCAGTATTACCAAGTGTTCCTCATGGCAAAACCTGGAACTCATAGAAATGTGAAAGGAAAGAAGAGAGCCCCATCACTGCCATTCCACACAGCTGTCCGTCCCAAAGGAAAGAAATCACCACATGGAGTGCTCTTTAAAGTCCTAGATTTTAATTGCCATAGAAATCCTCTGCAGACAGCAATCTGTGGCATATGAGAAACTATACTATACCCAAACATTTCTTTTCTGGCTTTTACCACATAAAACTATCAGTGATTTTTTTTTTTTAAATGATGTTTTTTTAAATCAACTCCTTTAGTAGAAACCATAACAAGCGATTAACAGGAAATTGCTCATTTTTCCAAAAGAACAAATGTTTCTTCTCTCAAAAAGAGCAGAGAAACCACTGGGGATTTCCAAATATATGTACAGGTACCTGGGCACGATGGCCATCACGCACCGGCCGGTTCCCCTCTTGCACACGTTTTCAGCACCGTCACCGTTCACAGAATTCATGGAATTCATTAAGAAATGCGTTCTTTACATCGGAGCATTCTGCAGCACGAGGGGACAGAGAAGAGCCAAGATGCGCTCGCCCCGCGCTCGCCCTCTCCCGTGGGCTGCTCACAGGCTGTTAAGGCATCACACATGCACAGGAGCTGCTCATGGGTCTGAGGAAATCTGCACAGCCGACGTGTGAAGGCATTCACACTCACAGCCGTGTGACTTCCACGTGTTCTCTCTCATCATCTGAGCAAGGAAAGGAGCGCCGTGCCCAGAGCGCGGGGTTCGCACAGCACGGCAGCATGCAACGCGGCGGTCAGGGCTGGGAACACGGCGAGTCCTGCTCTGGGACGCCTCCTTTCCCCTGCGTTTGTCAGAGAGTCCAGATGATGTCATTCACAACTGAGTGCCAGTGATGTGGGCAACGTGGGCTGCATTGGGAGCTTCAGCACACTGCGTGGCTAGCGGGTTGTGGTTTCTGCTCATTTCTGCTGCAACCTAGGAGCAGAAAAGGTTCAGGTCCTGTTCCTGCATCTATGTGGGCTGCTCAGAGGTCCTGGGTCGCTGTGTCAGCAGTGCTCTAGGTCGGTGTGTCAGTGACTTCTGCCTGCCTCAGGGACTTTGGCACGTTCACCACAGTTTGTACAAATCCCTGAGAACTCATCAATGCTTCGATGTGTTACAGCACCGAGACACGGCCTCGGCACGGCTCCAGCCCCATCACGCCTGCTTCTTGCTGTTGCCTGTGCTGTGCAGCATTGCCAGGAACTCCAGGATGAGGTTTGCTGTCTTGCGTGGCCGCTCCACCACCACCGAGTGGCCACAGTTCTCCAGGATGGACACGTGGCAGTCTGGGATGGCATTTGCTAAGATGTCAGCACCAGAAACATCCAGGACCTGGATGTTGGAGAGAAAAGTCACTGCCATAGCACTGGGCTTTACTGGCCATGGCAAAAACCCCATGGGAGATGCCGCTGCAGGCTCAGTCGAGATCATAGAATCATTAAGGTTGGAAAAGGCCTCTAAGACTATCTAGTCCAACTATCAACCCGTCACCCATCACCACCATGCCCACTAAACCTTGTCCCTCAATGCCATATCTGCATGTTTCTTGAACACCTCCAGTGACAGGGACTCCACCACTTCCCTGTTCCAGTGCTTGGCCAATGTTAATCCAACAGCACAGGACACTGCCCACCACGCCTGACAAAAGGGCTCCTTTGGTGCCTCAAACAGAAACAGACTGTGCAGCAGTGCACCACATGGCACGTTGCATTTGTCAACCCAACAAATGCTGATGCTGAGCATCAAAACAGATGCTGAGCAGGGATGCAGACATGGCCTTTGCAGTGCTGGTGGGGGAGGGCTGAGGCCGTGCTGTACCATCTCCCCAGGCTCTGCACTGGGTGCCAGCCTATGCCTGCACTTTGTCCCTTCCCCACCCTCCAGATCTTCCTGTTCCTCCCCTTGCAACCACATGGAGCGATGCTTTCTCCTTGCCACCCGCACACAGAAGAGCACATCTCTCCCTGGTTGCCAGCACAACTCTACTGGCAATTTATTCCTCTTATTCCTCTTCCCAGATTATGTCAGACCTGGCAGCACCCAAAAGTCTGAAGCCAAGAGGCAGTCACATACCTGGTCCTGCTTTCCCCAGATGACCTGCGTCGGTGCTTTGATCTTGTTCATGTTCTCATGGAGAGAGTGTCGGGACTTCTCATCCACAATTTCTAAAAACACTGGGGTGAACAGGGAGAGGGTAAGCCTATGGAGAGGGATGCTTTGCATGCAGCCCCGTGACATGGAGAACCAGCTCACAGGCAGGGGTGGTGGTGGCATTCAGCACCTCCACCAAACCGCAACAGAGGCATTTTTCAACCCCACCTCCGCATAGACATCAGTATGCATTGGACCAGCTAGAAGGATGAGGACAAAGCAGCAGCCCCATTGCCTATGCACCCCTAAATCCATCCACCCCACTGCCATTTGGGCTCTCAACAGGGGGCAGCCCAGGGACACAGGACACACTTACATTTTCGGTAGAAATCGTTGTGTGGGATGCGGACGTCCACCAGGCCCTGAAGGATCTGCAGGGGAAGAACAGGGACATGCTGGGGGGCTGCACCTCCTATGGGGCCAGCGGTGTGCCTGCCCCACCACCAGCTGGCCCACTGCATGTCTGGCTGTCACATCAGCACTTGGGTAACCAGCATTTCACCAGAAACTATTTCAGCCTTTTGTAATGCTAAACCGCATTTTTCTCCCATGGCTGGCAGGCTGTCTGTTTCAGCCATGACTCTGCTTTTCTTCCTTCTTTTGTTCTTTTGCCAAAAAAATTGGTCTTGGCATGACTTCACATTTTTTTCTTATTCTCCAATCTACTCATCCCAGACTTCCTAAGGAAAACCTGGCTAAATAGTGAGCTCCTTGCCAAGTTCCTCTCACCTCACAATGTCGTGATTAACATTTCCATAGCTTCTGCTAAAAAAGCAACAAACAGTTCCCCTCCAGGCCAGACAATAGCCTTCTTTATTTATTTAGTGCTTCCTGACAGCCATATTTATTGAGAAACACTTCTGTTTCACGGCCTGCTGCTGGAACTCTTGAGCCTCACGCAGGGTTATTCCAGCCGGCACTGGCAGAGGGCAGCAGGGAGGCGCACAGGGAAGTTGTCAGCAGGCAGATCCGGGCCGCCCCAAAATCCCGCCCCTGCTTCCTCACCTGCTGTGGCACCTTGAAGCGAACGTAGGAGCAGAGCTTCAGCATGTCGGCCATCTCCTCGGGTGTGGAGGGAATCAATGGGATCCTGTCGGTGCGCTCGGACTCCTTCAGCTCCTGGAGCATCTTGACAAACTTGCTCTCGGTGAAGCTCGGCAACCCTGGGGCAAAGAAGCAGCGGTGAGCACAGCGCAACACAGCACAGCCCCCAGGAGAAGCCCCCTGTCCTGCATGGGCTCCTGCACCCATCTGCCCGAGGCTTTAGCTCCAGCTGGGCAAACTGCAGAGCTCTGGAGAACACCGATCAGGGCAGGGCTTTTAATTCCTACCGTGAGCTCTGTGCCTTGCCAGAGAATTTCAGACTATGTATATGAACTGTTTCAACAAATTTTGTACTATGTGATGTGCGAGGACACTTTAGCACCAGCACTACTGAAGGTTCTTGCAGCAGCTCCTGCTCACTCTCCTCCATGTTCTGCCTGCCCCATGTTACTCACCTGCAGGACAAATCAGAGTCAGGCTGCACACATCCTCTGGGTACTGCGCGGCATAAACCCCAGCAACATTCCCACCCATGGAGGTGCCGACGAGGTGGAAGGGCCTCTTGTTAAGCTTGATGCACTCCACAAACTGCACAGGAGCAGAAGGAGCATTGTTAGGGCAGAGGAAGCAAAGGTGTGGTGTCCTTAGAGAAATTCACCCCAAAACCATGAGGCCAGTGGACTGACCCGGCAGCCTGGGCACAACTGGGGAGGGAGTGGGGCCACGCGGGTACCAGCATCCCTTACATCCCTCATGCAGCAGGAGTGGCAGCGAAGCACCAAGAAACTTTACCTGGTGGATCCTCTTTGCTTGTCCCATAATGGAGTAATCGTCCGAGGCTGAGCGTGTTGTGCCCTCGTGCCCAGGCAAGTCAACGCACACCAAGTGCAGGTTCTTAGGGAGGAACTGCCAAAAGAAAATGGGGTGATCATACCAATAGGAAGGCAGATGTGCACTCATAGGGATGAAAAGGTTCCAATGAATAACAGCCACAGAGCAGAGGGCATTCCTAGCACGTTATAATGATTATCATAGCCCTTATGCCCCCACACCACCCTTGAGCCCCAGACTATTGACTCACTAAACAGCTACAAGAAAACTGGAGTCCCACCTTGACTATGGACAGCCACATGTCTTTGTGGCCTGAGAAGCCATGTAGCATCAGGATAGATGGCCGGTACCCAGGTCTTCCTCTATAGGAATAACAAAACTGATAGCTGTCGTCATAGTTTATGTATTTGACCTGCATGCCCAGGGCTCGACGCCAGTACCTGGAAACAAGGAGAAAATAACTCCAGGAGCAAGACCAGGGCACAGCAGGACCCTTTTCCCATATGCCACCTCAATGGCCTTTGAAAATGTGTTCAGAGACACACACCAGCACTCTGTTGGTGACTGTCCCCTGCCCAGAAGATACCAGCCTGACCCCACAGAAAACTATTCCTCAGGAAGCAGACAGCTCCCACCAGAGCAGGCCTGCAGCTGCCTAAAGATGCTGCAGTAAAACTACCAGCCAGAGGGGACCTGGGCAGAGATTATCTGTGACACTCTGGACAGATGCTGTGTGCATGCAGTCAAAGGCCATGGAGTAGGTACGGTTTGTCTGCATTTCCCCTACAGTCAAAAGTCAGAACAACTGCTGGGATCCTCCTGCAGCCAAGGTGCTTCCAAATACCTCCATACACAATGTCAGAATTTACTTGAGACACAGAATCAAGGTCACCAACACATGCTGGGCTGTCCTAGCTCTCTGCCCACACAAAGCTTATGCATAGCTCAATCCTCTTTTACCATAATCCCTTTTTTGAGGGAGTTAGTGGGACTTAAGCGATATCATGGCCGCATGTGGGTCCTACAAGGAGAGGCGAATTTCTCCCTGAATAAGTGTCTTAAGAGTGCTCGCCTCAAAGGCACTGGTGTAAACTGCTGATGGGCAAGTTGATAACATTTTTAGCAACTGATCCTGATGGATCAATTCAGCAGAAGACAAAATAATCTGTGCAAAGCTGAACTGATCTCCCGCAAGGTGTTAACAGGATCAGCAGCCACAGTTAAACCACTTAACCCGTGGGCAGCAGCAGCTGACCCTGCTGGGCTGGCCCCAAGTACCCCTCAGCCCCTGTGGACACTAACAGAGAAGCATGATTGGTCTTCCAGGTCCTTGTGCTGTGGCATCTCAGTGATGGTGAGGAGGGAAATGAGTGATGGGAGAAGGGAGGGGTGTCCGGGGATGTGCCACCACCTTTCTGCTCTCATTCAGCTCATAATTCACAGCCCTGAAGGACATTGCGGCGGGCTCTTCTCTGTCTCCCCCCCAACACCACGAGGTGATGCTTTGCCCTGTGATGCCCAGCAGGGAGCTGCTGTTGGGTTGGTTTGCATTACCTCAACCCTCCCACCAGCTCCCAGATGCTTTGAACAGAGGGTTGCTATTATATACTCCATCAGAAGGACAGATTTAATCATGCTGTGTGGCTGAGCGGCAGGGCGGGATAACATCCTTCACTTACAAGAGGTCACTTTGGTGGGGAACACCCCTGAGCCAGGCTGTGGGAGCCACCATCTGCCACCAGCACGTGATAGCAGCCATGTGGGAGGCCACTGAGATGCTGCCCAGCTCCCTGCAGGAGCTTTCCTCTGCTACAAGCCCAGAAATGAAAGCCGACAGCATGTTTATTGCTAATTTCCAGGGACAAATGGGATGAAGGACATAGCGCCGGCCTGCTGCTATCAGGAAGGACAGGATGCACGTAGCTAAGGAAAACCCCCCCTACACCCACAAGAGAGGAAGAGAATGGGGAGAGTCCTTTCTGTAACTGCCAGCACAAGGACAGCCCCTGCCCTGGAAGCTGAGCCCTACTTTCAGAGGGGGGCACTCACCAGTAGTAGATGCGGATGAGCGCAGAGGGCCACAGCAGGAAGGAGGCCACAAAGGCCAGGATGGGGATGGCCAGGGTGCCGCCAGCGATGACGAACATGTTGAGCACATCGAGGTCCATGCTGCTCCTCCGGCCTGGCCCTACCTGGGTGCATTGAGGGATCAGGGGTTAAACACCAGAAACTAGACAAGGCTAAATGAAATCTTGGCAGCCAGGAGAAGAGGAAAATGGCAGGGTGCAAGGCACAGGACAGCAATCAGGAGGGCAATAAAGTTTAAAGCTTAGTATGACTAATTATTACAATGTTCCCTACGGTGCAGATCCTTAAGGGCAATAAGCTCCAGGTGGGCACAGACCAAGGCACAGTGATGCAGGCAGCTCCCAGCCAGCCCAGCTGGTGCGATGCCCACCCATGAGGTGCTCATGGCTCTGCAGCTCACATGCAGGCCCCACGCAGGCCCTGCCTGTTCCCAAATCCCCAGCACACAGCTGCTGACCTAGAATCCACAGCCTGAGCCCAGCTCCAGGCTCATTACTGCTCTGCACAGGCACTGACTAATCAAGGGAGCAGAGCCTATTAGTGGTCTTGGGAAGGGAAGGAAGGAACCTGGCAGGGTGCTCTTTGGCCACCAGCCCTTATCTGAGACATATTCATCCCTGTTCCTGATATGGCACCAAAACATCCCCATACTCCAAATGCCCAGGAGCCATTTTGTGCTTGCTGCATTTCTCTGGATCCAGCACACCTCCCAAACAGCTTCCATCAACGTCCCCCCAGGTATCACCAGGACAAGCGCCCACAGCCCTTTCTGCTCTCCCAGCTGCCCGCAGCAAAGATCTATTTTTCTCAAGGGATTAAACCCTGCCACAGACAGCCTTTAATTCCCGCTGCTCACCATGCTCACCTATGTCATGCCCCTTTCCTCAGCACTAGCTCTTTTGTCACACTTGGTTATAAAACAAAACACTTCCAGTGCCTGGTGTCCTCTCACCCATGTCTCCTCCTGCCCCAAATTTCCCCATGTCAGCACATGCAGATGTATTTCTGCTTCCCTTAGCAGCCAGGCTGGCATGCTGTGCTGTGAAACAGGAACCAAAGCACCGCGGTGATATCCTCTCCCACACTGATGCTGCAATACTGAATCACATTACAAACACATGCTGTATGTGACCAAGATGAAGAGTTCACAAAAAGTCCACAGCAAAATCCAGCTTCCCACCTTCCCCAGGGAAAAAAAGGAGTAACTGTAATTCAAGGAATGCAGGAGATGTTTGCACCAGATTCCTCCTTAGCAGAGCCAAACATCAGCTACTTCCTCAAGCCTGAATGACACAGTTATTCATTTCATTTCATTTCATTTCATTTCATTTCATTTTGCAGGAAGATCTTTGCTCCCTGTGCTCCCTGCCTATAAACAAGTCCTTGGAGCAGCAGCAACACCTCAGCAGGGCTGCACAGCCCAACACACCTGCCAGCAGGTTCAGCTGTGCTGCTAAGACAGGGAAGAAATGAAGCACAGAGCGCAGGCACTGCAGCCCATGAGGAAGACAAGTGAGCAGCAAGGACAGCACAGGATGCAGTGGGATGGAGCCACTGCCTCAGCTCCTCTACCTTCACCACTCCTGGAAAGCAAAGCAAAAAGGGAAGAGGCATTCAAAGCCTGGCTTACTCTCTAGAGATCACCTCCTCCTCCTCCTCCTCCTCTCGGCACAGGTCCTGCTTGCTGTGGGTGCTGTGACTCGCTGTTGAAAGAGGAAAACAAGGTTAGGATCACTCTGCTGCTTTCCTTCTCCTTGCTGACCTGCAGCAAGGGAAGCAGCGAGTTGGAGATATTTAAGGCACCAGCTCCCCTTCCAAACTCATCCTTGATGACTTCTGACTAACCTCTCCCCTGCTTGTATAAATGCAGAACTTTGTTCAACGTTGTGCCAGCAGGGCACTCATTCCAAGTGGGATCAAAGTGTGCACTACAGGTGCAGATAATGGGAAAAGCAAGTGTGGCCCCAGGCACCCCAGTGTCATGGAGGGTTGCCTGGGAGCCCTTGGCTGCCTGCTGGAGGGACAGCTCAGGCTGAACAGTGAAAGTAAATGGGAACAGCCAGGAGCCTTGTGACTGCCACCTATTACTCAGCACGAGGCTGCAAGGGTTATTGCAAACAGCGCAAAGCAAGGCTCCTGCCCTCATCAATTAACTCACAAACATCCATTAGGCAAGTCCGATAAATGCCTTGTGATGATGACAGCAGTAAGGCTGTGTAGCTGGCAGGGCATGGGATGCTGAACCAGGAACACCGGTTTGGCCTCTGCGTCCCATGGCTGCTGGGAGAGGGCTGGGAGACAGCCCAGAGCTGGGGTCCAGGCAGCCCAAGCAGGCACTGACATGTGCCAGAGAGGCCAGGAGATGGGAGGGGGCTGCAGAGTGCTGCAAGGACAATATGTCAAAGAGTCCCCAGAGCCACAGGCCAAAGGGACAAGTGGCTGATAGCCACGTTGGAATCCTCATTAATATTTGTTCTCTTCCAAGCTTATTGGGGCACCCCAGGGAGGCCGGAGAAGATCCAGAGATGCAGCCCAAGTATACATGGCGTTTTTTTTTCCAAACCTCATGCAAGATGCAGCAGGAGCAGCAGCACACAGCAGTGTGTGGGATCAGAAACCTACATTTAGCTCAAAAACAAAACCCAAGCCCACGGATGTGAAAGCAGCTCACATCGTTTCCCAGGGAGACGGTGAGGCTTTGCACTGAGCAATGCCTCTCATAGAGCAGCTTCTGAGGATGCTGCAGCAGGCACGGGGCGAGCCCCTGAGATGGGATGTGCACTGGCAGGGCTGCAGGAGGTACAGGGGAACAGGGGGGTCTATGGCCACAGAGCCCTTGTGATGCACCAGCTGAGAAGCGATGCTGCCTGCAGCTGTGCGCACGGCTCCTCAAGGGAGCATTTTCACACCAAGAAATCCCCAGTGCACGCTGTTCTGCTCATCAGATGTGTCAAAACTCAAGTAGAAAGGTTATGGGTCTGTGCCGGGCAGGGCTGGGCAGGCAGGGCTGCCTCCTGCACACCGCTCCCTGCGCCCACGGCTCCCTGTTTCTCCCCAGCAGCCCAACAGATTGTACCTCTCCGAACATCCAAATGCAAAGAAACACTTTTAAGCATACTCTAATTGTTGCATGAAAGCGATTTTAAGATCCCACAGCAAAACCAGGCGGCTCCAGTGGGCTTCAGCAGCACAAACAGAGCCCCCAGGAGTCCCAGCTCATGGTGTAAGGAGAACCGGCGCCGTGCAAATAAACATCTCCCTCACAACCGCCTCCCCTGCCATCCCCAACAGCCAGAAAAACACTACTGACTGTCATCAATGACATAACTAACATTACGATTCCTCAGAGGTATGTTTCACGGGGTGACCTTTCAGACACCAGTCGCAGCGAAGTAATAATTTAAGATCTATTTGTATTTGGACGATCTCTGTCTGTCAGCCAGCTCTCTGTCTTAATCCAGTCTCCGAAAGGCTGGAAGTAGGAAATGTGCCCTTTAACCTTCATTTATTTATAGACGGCAGAAATGAGATCATTATTTCTACAGCGCCGGTTCACAAAACACCCATCTCTGACCCACTTGCAGCTGCACAGCACGGCCCGGGGCCACGAGCCAGACCCCACCGCCACGCCACCCCCACCCCAATGCAGATGTCACGAGTGCACCCGGCCTCAGCCCCCTCCAGAGGACGGGCTCGAGGTGCTGAGGCCACCCCCACCCTCTCCCCTCATCCATATATCCCTCCCCAAAACCTGCTCCTGCAAAATGACGGCATCCTTCAGATAGCACAGCAGCATCACCGCTCTCCTCCTCTTTGTGCCCCGATTTTATCTTTTAAATTGGAAGGAAAATTAACGACAGTTTTTAAGCGTATCTTTACAAATTACTCCTTGCGTTCCGCTAAGGCCTTTCAGTCTCCTCCTCCCTCCATCCATTTCAGGGCCCGCGGGGCAGCGGTTCGGTATCCGGGTAAACCCCTCCGGTGCCCCTCGGCCCCAGCACTGCCCCCCGCAGCTCCTCGCCCCCGTCGCTTACCGGGCCGGGCCGAGCGGCGATGGCAGCGCCGAGAGAAACGCGGCGGCTCCGTTGCGCCCGCCTCCCCGCGCCGGTACCGGGAAGGATCCGCGGGGGCGCAGCGGAGCGCACGGGCGGTGATGGAAGGGGCGGTGCGAAGGGAGCTGCAGTGGGGGTGAAATGGGAGGTGGGAGGAGGTTGAAAAGGGGTGCAAGGAGGGCAGGGGAGTGGGGTGGAAAGGGGGCGGGAAGGGGCTCAGAGGGGATAGAATGGGGTTGTGCGGTGGGAATAGGAGATGTAGTGGGGCTTCGGTGAGATTGTAAGAAGGGACGTGACAGGGGTGTAATGGGACTTCATCTGAGGTGTAATAGGGCTGCAGAAGGAGTACAAGGGAGGGATGCAATAGAGGTACAAAAGGAGGATACAACAGAGCTGCAGTGAGGGTGCAAGCGGGGCGTGCAATAGGGCTGCAGTGGGGATACAACAGGGGAGAAAGCTGGGGACATAGTGGGGCTTCCATGGGGGTACAAGGAGCGTACCAATGGGGGTGTGCAAGGGGGATGCAACAAGAAGGTGGTGGGGTTAAAACAGGCTGCAAAGGGGCTGCAAGGTGGGTGCATGGGATGGGGCTGCAGCAGGTAGGATACAGTGGGGTGCACTGGGGATGTAAGGGAGCATAGAGAAAAAATATAATTGGGATATTTTATATATAAAGGGGATGCAGCAGTGAAAGGAAGGTGATGCAACTAGGCTTAAGAGAGGATGTGGTATGGCTGCATTAGAAGTATACAAGGATGAGTGCAACTGTGATTACATCAGGGTGAAGAGGGGAGTGCTGCACCTGAAACAGATTGCACAGCCCTCTTGCACCAGGAGAAAATGTAGTTAAATTGGAAATAACATAATCTCCTGAATAAATATGAGTAAATTGCAATGAATCCTCACCATATCTGTGCTATGGAAAAGCACGTCCCTTTGGCCTGACCGGCTGTGAGAGCTGCAAGAGGTGCTGTGCAAAGGGCTTGACAGGTTGGGGTTTCTGGCAGTAACACCAAGTGTTTGATAACATGAGCTGCCAGAAGACATTCATGAGAGCACTCACAGGTGAGTTAAGCAGTCAACCCAGCTGTGCCAGTAAGTGTCATAAACCAAACCTGTGTTTGCTAATAGGGCTGATGATGCTTTGGGTAGGTTTTGTAGAGCTTTCATCTAAAGGGATTCCCAGCAAAGTTAGACTGAGCAAAGAGCTTTGGCTAAGGTGCCCTAAGCAGAACGTGAGGCATTCCACACTTCTCTAAGCGCTGTTTGTGGCCCTGTTTGTTTGCACAGCCCTCCTGTGCCAGGCGCAGGGCTGGGAGCAGCCCAGGACATATCCTGTGGGACATGTGCAGATGTGAGCAATGCAACAGGCGTCAGTACAGATCACCCAGAAGGAACACCCTGTGATGAACCACCACACTTAGAGCAGGGAAGCCAGAGCAGAGTGGGTTTGTGTTGAACCATGGTGTGAGATAACTGAGGAGCTCCCACATCCCGTGCTAATCCGCTCTGCAATCCTAACATCAGTGCGTGGCCACGGCTCAGGGAAAGACGTCACTGAGTGCCTGCTTCAGTCGCAATGAGAAAAGGGAGATCTTCGGCCCCCCTGAGCCACCACTTGGGGATGGGCACAGCATGGGGATGCAGCCTTAGTCCTCAGAAAGGAGGCAGAAAGACCGTCACAAACTGCCTTGTTTCCCATAGGAATGTGAAAACTCTGCTGTACCCAGGCCAGGAGAGCCAAGGCTTTGGCTTCCCCAAGCTGGAGGGCAGCGTTGCTTCACCAGACCAAAAGCTTCCATGCTATTTCCCACCACTGGGTCACGCAGAGAGCAAGGTGAGATGATTCGCACCCACAAGTGGCAGCACGCCGCTCTGCCACCATGAATCACCATGCTGGGGTGACAGCCCCATCTGTTCCCACTCCTGGTGCAACGCTATGAGCAGCCCAGGGTAGCAGATGCCCCTGGCACATTCAGGCCAGCTGCAAGGTGCACCTTGCCCTGTGGCACACGGCCAGCAGCCAGCTGCTGGGATTACGGTCCCTGCTCAGCCCCAGGGCAGCTCCCAGCACAGCCCCAGGCAGTCGCCCCTGTGCGCTTCCCATTGCACAACCTGGGAGTGCAGCCACAAACAGCTCCTGGCTTCTGAAATGTTACCCAGCGAGAATTCCCATTGCCTATTAGCAGCTTTGAATAATATTTTTTTAACTCTGCTCAAAGGCCTCGCATGCATTATGCGTGTTGTAATTATATCCTTCAGTGCTAACAATTGCTGTGCGCTAATTGTCACAAAAGCTTGGTGATTTGGTGGCTGGAATGCCTTTATGGACCTGTAGTCCTGAAGTAATCAGCGTGTGCCGTGTGTTTCCTTTCATTTCATCGAATCATAGAATGGCTTAGGTTGGAGGAGACAATGTACTTCAGGTGGGGCTTCACGAGGGCAGAGTACAGGGGGCAGTCCCCTCCATTACCCTGCTGCCACACCTCTGTTGATGCAGCCTAGAGGACCACGGTGCTTTCTGGGCTGCAAGAGCACACTGCTGGCTCATGTACAGCTTTTTGTCTCTGAGAACCCCCAGGTCATTCACATGGCTGCTCTCAAGGAGTTCTCACAGCCTGTACTCCTATCTGGGATTGCCTCAACTCAGGTACAACACTTTGGACTTCGCCTTGTTAAACCTACTTAGATTCTCATGTGCCTACTCTTCAAGTGTGTCCAGGTTCCTCTGGATGGCATCCTTCCCTTCTGTCCTCCCTTCTGTTCGGTCAGCTGCACCACTCAGCTTGGTGTCATCAGCAAACTTGCTGAGGATACACTTGATCCCACTGTCTACATCATTATTAGAGATGAGGAAGAGCTCTGGTCCCTAGGCAACCCCTGGGGGACACCACTTGTGACTGGACTCTACCTGGACATAAAGCCACTGACAACAACTCTGGCTACAATCATCCAAACAATTCTTTATCCACCAAATAGTCCAGCCTTTGAATCTGCTTTTCTTCAATTTAGAGATAAGAATGTGATGTGGAACCATGTCAGAGGCTTTGCAGAAGTCCAGGTAGATGCAATCAGTTGCCCTTCTTTTGTCCACCAGTGCTGTCTCTCCATCACAGAAGGCCAACAGACGGGTCATGCACGATCTGTCCTTGGTGAAGCCATGCTGGATGTCTCGGATAACTTCTTAATCTCACACGTGAGAGACGAGCACCCCAAGTTTTGCACCTCAGCTATGTAGCCTTGCTCAAGGCAGGGCTGCAAAGATGGGCTTTGTATTGACAAGACTCTACTGATTCCAGACATGCACCCTTTGTCCTGCACACCGCCTTTTTACCTCCAACTAACTCCAAATAACCTCAGGGTGATGTGAGGACAACTGCTGTTGGAGCCTCCCTTCCCAAATGGCCATGTTTGGTCATATTTGTAGCCTGGTTTCAAACTTCAGCAGCCTGAGCACTTTGTCATTTATTAACCTGAAACTCCAACATAGGACAAATAAACAGTGTCGGATGGCTGTCCAAGTCTGCCAGAGCCCAAAGGTCCTTGTGTGTGCCTGGTACCACCCTGACCAGCAGCAGGCATGTGGTCATGCTGCCCTGCCTCATTCTGCCCCACAGCCTGTGCAGCAGCCATCATTTTCAGTGGTGCCCCACTTGGCAGCCAGGCAGCAGTGAGAGGGATTACCAGGGATCGGGTCCAGGAAGCTTGGGTTCACAAAAGGCAGATCCTGCTTGACCAACCTCATCTCCTTCTATGACCAGGCGACCCACCTGGTGGATAAGGGAAAGGCTGTTGGCATGGTCTGCTTGGACTTCAAAAAGCCTCAGTCCCACAGTATTCTCCTGGAGAAGCTGACAGCCCATGGCTTGGACAGATGTGCTCTTTGTTGGGTAAAGAACTGGCTGGAGAGCCAGGCCTAGAGAGTGGTGGTGAATGGAGCTACATCCAGCTGGCGGTGGGTCACAAGCAGTGCTCCCCAGGGATTGATACTGGGGCCCGTCCTGTTTATTATCTCTACTGATGATCTGGGTGAGGGGATTGAGTAAGTTTGCAGATGACACCAAGATGGGGAGAACTGACAATCTGCCTGGGGGTAGGAAGGCCCTGCAGAGGACCGAAACATGTTGAATTACTGGGCTGAAGCCAACGGGATGAAGTTCAACAAGACCAAGTGCTGGGTCCTGCATTCGAGTCACAACTCCATGCAGTGCTACAGGTTTGGTCCGGAGTGGCTGGAAAGCTGCGTGGAGGAAAAGGGCCTGGGGTGTTGATGGTCAACACTCGGCTGAACATGGCCAGCAGTGTGCCCAGGTGGCATCAGCAATAGTGCAGCCAGAGGGAGCGGGAGGCAATCATCCCTGTACTCAGTTCTGGTGAAGCTGCACCTCCGGTGCTGCGCTCAGTTTTGAGCACCTTGCTATGAGAAAGACATGGAGGCCCTGGAGTATGTCTGGAGAAGGGTAATGAAGCTGTTGAGGGGTCTGGAGCACAAGTCTTATGAAGAGTAGCTGAGGGATCTGGGATTGTTCAGTCTGGAGAACAGGGCAAGGTGATCTTAGAGGTCTTTTCCAATCTTAATGATTCTATGACTCTATGACAGGAAGCGGCCCAGCCGGCGGGTGGAGGATTGCTCCAGACATCCTGTGCCCCTGCTTTGCCACAGGGCACATGCAGACACATGATAAGGGACACATCCTGCCTTGCCTATTCCTCAGAATCTTCCTAAGAGGGGAGGAGGATGGAGAGCCAAGCATTGCTCCAGAAATTGCAGAACTCCAGTATCTACATGGTGTTGCTGTGAGCCCAGAGCCTCACCACCGACACCTCTAGCCAGAGAATGGACTTTGTGGATGGGCTTTATGGGGTGACTGGAGAACAGCCTGCAGTTGTTGCTCGGAGGCAAAAACAAAGGAAAGACCAGCCTGCAGCAAAGCAGAAGGTGTGCCCATGGCCGGCATGGGGGATGCCACAGCCACGCATGGCAGGGATGGGTGGGGATGTGCCCAGCCCAGCAGCCAGCACCTCCTGTGCTCTTGTGCAACAACAGGACAGCCAGAGCTGCACCACCTCTGCATACAATGTGGTACAAAGGGTAGAAGAAGGAGATAAAGCAGTGCAGGGAGGAGCTGGATCCCCAGCAAGGCTGTCTCATGTTACTGCCTTCATGAGATGGGAACTGAGTCAGCCTGACATAGAAGCTGCCCTTGAGCAGAGAGGCAGGGCATGGAGCTCAGGGCTACAGCCCCCAGGGCCCTGCAGCAAACATTTGCTTTTAGACACTGAGATGGTAAGCGTACGGAAAGGCCCTTTTCTTCCAGATCTTGTCCTGCCCACGTTCAGGGTGTGCCACTGCCTTTTACCAGATCCTTGGTGCCCACCATCAGTGCCCATCAGCCCCCCTCCAGCACCCCCTGCTCCCAGGCTCTTTGCCTCTCTCTGTGGGTCTGGCAGAGCCATGGCCCCTCCTGGGCACAGCACTTGGCTCAGAAAAGTGAGCCGTCCTCAGAGCAGCGTCAGCGTCCCAGAACTTCTTTGGAAGATGGAAGTGAAGGAAAGGAGGAAATGGCAATTCCTGTTCTTGATTGACACAGCTGAGCATTCTGACCTCTCAGCTGGCCGCAGAGGGACGAATGCACAAACACATCTGCACATATTAATAGGCACGCTCGCAGCTGCTCATTTTGTCTGTCTCCAAGATGTTGTTCTTGGTCTTGTTTTCGCTCCTCTGTTTCAACCCATCTCTGAGCCTGAGGATCTGCTCCTTCAACGTGAGGTCTTTTGGAGCAGCCAAAATAGCCAGAGCCGAGGTGCTGGATGCTGTGGTGAAGGTACGTCTGTGGCTGGGTGGGACAGATGTGGAGCTCAGTGTGGGCTTCTCATCTGTATTATCTTGTGCTTCATCCCTGTGTTCATACTTGAATTTCAAGTAGAAGAATGAGTTAATAATTGAAACAATTCATGCTGTTAAAGTGAGAATCAAGGCTGCAGTGGAATCAAGGGCATTTACAGTGCTTTCAGCTTGTGTGAGAGTACAGCGCAGACAGCACTCGCTGTTTCCTTTGGAATTTGTATTAGGAACAGATGAAAACCTTTCTGCACAGTAAAAGCAGCTTTTGCTTGGAACCCACAGAGCTTTGCTTTGTGATATGCTATTTACCTTGCTTAAGTGCTAATTATTCTGAAACGTTCTAGCCTAATTAAATGTATTCTCAAGTTAGCAGAGTATCATCTTGGGGAGCAGCACGGAACTGCAAAGCCTGATTGCTAATTTCTTTAGACAAAGCCTCGCCATCTTGCTGGCTCTGTGGAGCTGAAGATAACTTGGTTTAAGACAGAAGGAGCCGCGCTCGGGCATCGCAGCTCAGCAGTGCCACCCACAACACAGCAGCAGGGACCCCACGCTGTGCCACGCTGCAGCTCTGGGGCTGCTGCTGCTCTTTGTGCTGCGATCCTTTCCGTGCAAGCAGCTGTTCTGCACTGCGGAGAGGCCAGACCCGCACTTCTGGACTGGCCGTACTGCAGTCAGAACTATGAGTGGGATAAATACAGGAGGGGCAGCGTATTTACAGTTGCAGGGGCAGAAAGGGTTTTGTTTTCCCCTCAAATGTCACCCACAAGATTTGAAGAGAAACAAAACCAGCCCACGCCGGCCCTTCTCTGCGGAGCTGAAACCGCTCTGCTCCCAGTTCCCTCTCCCAGCGCTGAAAGGAGAAGGGCTTTGCTCGCACTGCTGCCCACGGCTGGGGCCCTTCCACCAGCTGCACAGCAGCAGCCACTTCTTTCCCACTCCTCCCTAACGCCCCCAAACACACCCAAGCACAGGCTTGCCTCTGCTCTTTCCCATTGCAGATCGTCTCTCGCTGTGACATCATGCTGCTGATGGAGATAAAGGAGAACAAGAACAGGACGTGTCCCCTGCTTGTACAGCAGCTGGCTGGGTAAGGTGGTGTGTCGTGTAAGGGCAGGAGGCTGCTGGGGCAGGCAGGCAGCCCTGTGGCACACAATCTGCTTTTGCCATGGCCTGGGCTGGGTGTTTCTAAAGACAACAAATCTTGCAGGAGTTCAGTTACTGGGAAGGAGGCTCGGCCTGTGCTCAGCTCTGCTCCTCCGTGCTGCAGGGACAGTGGTGGGGAGAGAGCTGGGCTGGGCAGGGCAAAGCCAGCTCCAGGCTAATGCAGGGGATGCATTTTTGGAGAAGTGTGGTCAGTGTATCCCCCTTTCACGTTGGGGAATTCACTAAGCAGCCCCTCTCCTTCCAGCCAGACAAAAGGAAAAAGGGAGGAGTACAGCTGTGTGGTCAGCGGGCGGCTGGGCAGGAAGAGCTACAAGGAGCAGTACGCCTTCCTCTACAGGTAAGGTGGGTGGCATGCCCTTCCAGCACATCACCCTGTGGGGTCAGGATGCACAGCAGGGCTGGGGCAGCTGCTCTGAGTGTCACAGCACAGCCATCACCGGTGGGATCTCCACCGTTCTGTTGCAGGAGAGACCTGGTGTCAGTGAAACAAACCTACCAGTACCCCGACACCCAGCCTGGGGACGAGGACGCCTTCTCCCGAGAGCCCTTTGTTGTTTGGTTCCAGTCACCAAAAACCGGTGAGATGCTCTCAGCAACACGTCGTCCTTCCATTGCACTGCCCACACTTCAGCAGCCCGGGCCTCACGGCTGTGCCTGTGCTGGCAGCAGGGCTGGGGCAGGTGCCAGCAGCACAGCACGTCCCACGTCCTCAGCCCAGTCTCAGCTGTTTCTTCTTTAGGAAACCTGTCTTCCCAACCAGTCTGTTTTTCTTTGTGATTCATTGCATGTTTAACCTTTTGTTGTTGTTGTTGTTTTGTTTTGTTTTGTTTTTTGTCTTGTTTTTAAGCTGTCAAAGAGTTTGCTATAGTCCCTCTGCACACTGCGCCGGAGATGGCAGTACGGGAGATTGATGAGCTCTATGATGTGTATTTAGACATAAAGCAGCACTGGGACACCAAGGTTGGTCACCTTGGGGACCATGGAGGCTCCTGCTGGTCTCATTTTGAAGAGCCGTCCTCATAAGTGCCTTTGAACCCCCTTCTGCCTTGCAGAACTTTATCTTCATGGGGGACTTCAACGCGGGGTGCAGCTACGTTCCACGGAAGCACTGGAAGAACATCCGCCTGAGAACGAGCTCGGAGTTTGCCTGGCTCATCAGTGACACGAATGACACAACAGTCAGGAGGAGCACCAGCTGCCCCTATGACAGGTTCCCAGCCTAACCTTCCCCTGCTTGTAACACCTTATGGCAAAGCAGCACACAGAATGGTGCTAAAGGCACACATCCTTCAGAGCTGCTGTGGAATCCTCCCGGTGTCAGGGAGCGCTGCAGCCACGTGTGCATGGGGCTGCCTTGGCCACGGTTCTTGCCCTTGTGTTCCTAATCTGAAGGCCGAGGTATTTGGGTGTCTCACTGCCAAGGGATGTGATGAGCTGGCGGTGGCAGGATGCTGAAAGCATCCCCCAGCCACCCATGTGTAGGATGCACCATTTGTGGCTGTGACCGTGTGGAGGGCATCGACTCATTGCAGCCCTTACCAGCGCCCCATTCCCTTTCCTGCAGGATCGTGGTCAGTGGGGAGCAGCTCAGCCAGGCCGTCGTGCCACACTCTGCTAACATCTTTGATTTCCAGATGGCTTTTCAGATGAGTGAGGAGCAGGTAGGCACAGCCCATCCCGTGCGGCGGGGCTCCCCCCGGCACCAGACCCCTGGCCAAAGCAGGGCCAGCAGTGCCCAGCCTTGCAGCAGGAGATGCACATGTGCAGAGCTGCACCCACCCAGAGCAGAGCGGTGCATCCCCTCCCCACCACCCCATCCCCATCTCCCGCAGGCTCTGGGGGTGAGCGACCACTTCCCGGTGGAGTTTGAGCTGCAGGCACGCGGCGGCTTTTTCGACTGGATAAAATCCAAGTTCTCAAAGAAGGGGAGAACAAGAAAGAACCTCCGCTCGGGCTCATGAGCATGTCAGGTCCGCTCGCACAGCGAGAACACAAGGATGCCAGCGGGGCGTACAGCTGAGCAGTGCTGACGTGCTCACAGCCAGTGCAATATTTAGCAGGAAAACAAAGATTTTGTCACACTTCAAACGTTTTGGGTCCAAAGGTGAATGGAACCTTTTTGATTGTAAGCTCAGTGCAAATAAATCAGCTAGAAGCAGCGTGCTGAGCGTCCTGCACTGCTCACAAACGTGAAGCGGTAACACAGACAAAAGGCTTCACACCGTGCCTGTAGCACACAGAGGGGCTCTGCATCTCCCCATGGGCGGCTGAAAATTCGGCAGTAAACCAGACATCATTGAATATTGTTTATTTAACCTCATGGTACAGGGATCTGCTTTCTCAGATCACTGTATTTAGTGTGTGCCTTGTCACAGGGAACACACCAGCAATGTGCAAATAATCCAGAGGTTCATAAAGGTGAATATTCACCTGAATGCACACCCCTTGTTTTATCTGCTGGCAAACAGATACTCCTGTGGGGGAGGAAACAGTTCAGCCTTTGTGCAAAGGGTCTGTCTGGGGAGAGAGAAAATAAATCTGGAGCAGATCGTGCCAATGGGGGACAGCGAGCGCCCCGACTTTCAGCAGCAATTAATCTGAAAGCGATACAGCGTTTCAAAAGCTGCCTTGATTAATGCTCCAGCCGAGGCAATAGGAAAGAAAGAGCCCTGATTCAGAACAAATATTTACATTGGGATTTTTATGGAAATGCCACTGTCTGGCTGACAGCAGCAATGTTTCATGAGAAGGCTGAAATCAACCTGGGCCTCCGGCCCCGCATCTCAGCGCACACAGCAGCCTCCTGCCTCTCAGAGAGAGGCAATGCACAAAGGAGGAACGCTCCCTCCCCGGGAGCTGTAATGGAGAGATTCAATCATGAAAAATATGTGAATATGACTCAGCCATGCTGAAAAAGTTCATCCTTATTTGCGACAGCACATACAGTGCCTTACGCAGCCTTTGGAAACAGGAGGCATGCTCAGAACCTAATTAACTGCTGCAGCCTGGGGCACCATGTCAGCAGCTGCCACTCTGCGGCCGCTGTGGCACAGGGGAGGAGACTGAGCTGCAGAGAACATCCCCACACAGAGGGGCAGAGATGCCCCTCTACCGGGCAGACGGCATCCGTGCTTCATTTGCAGCATTGGAGAGGGGCTAGGAAGCGTCCAACATTTGCACCATCAGCAGGAGAGAGGCCTCAGGAGATATCCCTCTGTTTATTCCATGCCTTCATCAGACAGCATTGCAAATATATTCCCACGCGTTTGGCAGTTCCTGAGCTCTGCACCAGGGGACCATCGCCCAGCTCTCCCCTTTGCAGAGGGCTTTAAATAATCACAGCCACAGCACGGGATGGTCCACAGCAGAACAAAGCCTTCTTTAGCTGGCTGCCGAGCCTTATTTACGACCGGGCAGGAGTTTTGTGCTAGAAACCAGAAGCAGCCCTGAGAGACTTCGTCTGGTTGAGCCAGGTCTGGGCCTGGGGCACCAACAAAGGGCTTTTCTGCAGTGCCAAGCTCCACGCTTCCCCTGCAGCGGCCCCGGCCAGGCGCGCACAGAGCACTCGGCTCCCCACGGGCGCACACCGCATGCGGCACCACCGCGCTGCAGCCCCAGCGCAGCCCCGCTCGTCGCGCGGATGCAGCGCACGCAATAAATATTATTCGGGCCCCCCCTGGCGGCACGGCCGTAAATGTCCGCGCGTTGCTCGGGCCCACGCACCGCAGCCAAACCAACGTGGGGAAGGACGCTGCTCTGAACTCTGCGCCTCCATTGAGAGCTCCCCCACCTTGCTGGCCGTGCCTGCAAGGAGCCCTGCAGCACTACAGGAGTGCTGCCACCGGGAACCCGGGAGCCCCCCGGGCTTCCTTTTTCTTGTTTTAACTTACATAAATGAGCCTTTCTTCAGTGTTATGGGAAGAGAGCGCTTAAAATCTGGTCCAAATTAATGGTGATACAAGCTGCAAATCCAGGCAGATGTGGTGACTGCCCACAGGTTTTCTCTGAGCACACGATACAGATTTGCACACGTGGAAATGAACAGTATGTGCAGTTCTGTGCTGAGCAACAGCCAGGCATGCCGTGTACCTGCACAGCTAGGCTGGCTCTCAGGTTTTCTCAGTGTTGCGGTGTGTTTTTTCCCCCAGACTTTAAACAGGAACTTTGAGCTGACATAGCACAAAGCTGCAACAAGGAAACAATCTGATAAACCTGGGGCAGGAAAGTCCTTGGCAGCCACCAGCAGCCCGCTGCGGCTCAGGTCTCAGCAGTGCTTTCAGCAGCAGCAGTGTTTGGGAAAACAGCTGCTGGTTGCCATGGCCAGGCCCTGGAGCTGAGGTGCTGCTGGGATCCAGCTCCTGCACACAGTGCCACCCCATGCACCGTGCTGCTGGGCCCTGAGCCACAGCCAGGCTGCAGCCTGGTGGGAGGTGATGGACTACATAGGAAAAGAACCCAACGTTGGTTTTAACATGCACATTTTAATGAAGCAAACATTTCTATGTAATAAGTTATAAGATACAATTTTACAATCCTGCATTTTATTCCAGTTTATTTTGTTTTCACTTCCTAGTTTACAACATAGTGAGCATTTCACATTAAGGCACAAAAAAGCACGGTAAAAAAAAAAACCCAGCCTTCCTTTATTTCCCCAATCAACTGTGCTCAAGGGTAGTGCATCCAACATAACTACAGAACCGTAAGTGTGAAGTTCTCCATAGGGACAGACAGTGACGTTTCAACAGGCTCTCAACAAATCCTACCTTCTCCTAATGGCAGAGCTAAAGCTCATGTGGAGAGCTGTACTAAAGCCCCAGCAGCTGACAGCAATTGAGATACGCACTTGGAAAGCAGTACTGAGTAACCCAGGACAAACACACGAGTCACAACAGAAGTTTTCACTCCTTGACCCCAGGCAGGAATCCCCTCCACAGCACGGAAGAGAATTTCAGAGGAGATGAGCATGACTTGGGCACGTCCTTGGACTGAGACAGAATAAAAATGGCTTGCAGCAAACAAGGTTTGTTGGTTCGTTTTGCTGCTATCAGATTTACACACCCACCCTTCCCCCATCCCAATACCCGAGTACAACGTGGGTCCATCCCCAGGCTGGCTTTGCACCATCTTGCTTAACAGCCTCCAGTATGCCATATGCTGCCATGCTCCGACCCGCGCGGATTGCTCAGATGAGAACAGGACTGACATGGCAAGCTAAGGGCTCTATTTAATCCAGCCAAACTGGGGTTGTTCTTAAGAAGACAATAAATCAGTTGGGAGTTACCTGTAAAACAGAGCTTGGGGAATTTCTCTAGAATCCCGAGCTAATTAAAATGCATTGCTAGCATCGTGGCCAAAAAGCTCCCGGTACGGATTTACAAAGCATTAACATAAAGGCTGAAAGCGCCCAGGAAGCAATTTTCAGTCTGCTTTTGGTCTGCTATAAAAGATAAACCTTTCCTAAGTGTAAACCTTTAGCAAAGCATTTTCAAAAAGGTTTTAAATTTGAGTGGTACAGCCACTTTTAGTAGCCTTCTATAATGTTAAGCATTAAAATGGATCAAGTATACAAAGGCACCTATCATAGTACCAGTTTCATCTCATTTCTTTACAGAAAAGAATTTGAACTGGGGACAGCCCAAGTCATATTCCATAACTAAAATGTAAAGTCTCCAGTCAAATAAAATCAGTAGTTAAGATACCCAATCACAAAGACAAATTCCAGTTTTCAATTAACATCTAAAGTCTTTAACATCCACAAGGGAAATTAGTGTCTAGTTATCCATCTGATTCTCCAAACATCAACAGTGACCTGGACAGCACTGCAAAGGTACAATTTGAGGAGGACATTAAACAGATTCGTGTTATGTTGATAAGTAGGATAGAAGTGAAATGCTTGTAAAAACGTTACAGAAGTTACTTCTGAGTGTATTGAAATGTGAGCCGTGGGTATCTAGATACTGCAATTGGCAACAGGACTGCACCCAGTATAACTCTACGGCCGAGCTGCGAACGGACCGACGGACACGGGTGGGTTTAGGGAACCGTGACATGGAAGGGGCTCCCAGGGATGTGCTCGTCACCCCACTTCACTGCCAGGACGTAGTCACCCCTCTCCTTGACCACATACGTCACGTTGTACTGGTGGTTGCCCAGATGCTTGATGGACACCTCTTCACACGGGATTGTAGGCCCGTGGACGCCGACTAACAGCATGTTTGAACCTACAGCAAAATAAGAGTTAGCGCTCATGCACCTAAACAACCAACCATGACGTTTTTACAGCCAGATCATCACCTCAAGCTCTGAATTTTAACTCTGCAAAATGCAGATTTGCAGCTAAAGCAGATCAGGTCTCAGAGCGCTGCCAAGAGTTCTCATTAATTCTTAGCTGCCAGCTCAGAGTCACGCTCCTCCTCTTTCCTAATGCAGAGCTCGCAATTAACCAAAAGCTGTTTCAGTGCAAAAGACATCCAGCTAAACCATGCAGCTGGCTCCTGCTCCCTTACCTGCTTTGCTGCAGTCCACAGAGAAGGAGCTTTTCTGACCCACAAAAGCCTTTGAGAGTCCTGCTCCCCGGGAAACCACTTTGCTGGCATCCGAGGTGGATTTGGGAATGGCACTATAGCAAGTTTCGGTCGATGACCTCGTCACCGACTCCACCATGATGGAAGAGGTTTCGTTTGCGCTGCCCAGGGTGACCAGCCGCTGTCCTGGAAACAGAAAAAGCTTCTGACACTCAGATTCACC
Source organism: Lagopus muta (assembly GCF_023343835.1). Lineage (NCBI taxonomy): Eukaryota > Metazoa > Chordata > Aves > Galliformes > Phasianidae > Lagopus > Lagopus muta. The sequence continues at coordinate 8,867,379 of NC_064443.1, read as the reverse complement.
CCGTCTGAAAGGCAGTTAGAAGGAGGTTTTGAAATCCTCCTAGTGACTAGCATGCATTCTGCATCCAAAATGCATTATCAGAGAGGAGCAACTTCCTTCTTTGGTATTTAAACCGACACCGTCCAGTAACACTGCCAACAATCCCATCCCAGAGCCCTTAAGTGGCAGAAGGACCACAGGAACTTCAGGATTCAGTAAGCAAAGCTTGCTGCTGGAGAAGAGTTAATTGTGCTCCAATCACCAAATGCCAAAAATGGCTCAAGTTGGCAGAAAAGCAGGTGCAATTTTGCAACAATCCATTTTGAAAGCAGAGCGTGTCCCAGCCAGGGGAGTGCGGTCCCTGCTGCCCATCCCAAGACCACCACCACCACCACCACCTTCCTCTGGCTTGGGGAAGCAATAGTGCTTCAACACAGCACTGAAAAGAAAGAGCCCTCAGATGTAAAACCAGCCTTCCTCACATCACCTGCAAGCTCCCAGACACAACAGCCTTCGGTCAGGCCAGAGATGCACCAAAATGAGACCAAGAGGGCCATCGCTGGTGCTCTAAGTGCACAGCTTACAGGCTTCGGGGAGGAAAGTGGGTAATAAGCCATCCATCCCCACTGCTGATGCAACACCCTAAAGCTAGGTCGAGGTCTAGCATCCCCCCACGATGCTGTTTCACAGAGTCTAGCTGGCAAGCTCTGAGACCCACTCACAGCCTCTCCCAGATGCTCCTACCCCAGGGTTTAGCAGTAATGGAGAGAAGCGTTTTGCTTCTCGTGTCTTTGGGCACCAGGCATCTCCACTGACTGCTGACTCTGAGGGATATACTTGCTGAGTGACACAAAGTACGTTGGGCCCACTGCAAATACTGGTTAGCTTTTTACCTGTAACCTTTGCCTTGAAGGGGCTGCCCACTATGTGGTTAGGTCCACCATATTTAACTCCAATTAAATAGTTTCCTGGAGCCATGGGTGTGTACATGACTTTGTAACCTTCTGGAGTTTCCTGGCAGTCCATTTTCACCTTTGATGGCCCTTCAATTGTAACAGAGAGGGTACCTGGACCAGCCTTGGTCGTGTTAATGAAAAACTCCGACTGCAATCCTAGAAAGATGTAGCACAGTAAGACACACTCTTCCTTACACCATTGTTACAAAAGCAGCCTCAGTTATAAAACAGGAACCAGTGACTTGGTGCAAGGGTCAGGAGATCCCTTCCAGACCAAAAGGGAAGAATTTCAGCTTCAAAATGCCAGCTCAAAGGGGAAAGGCATGACTCAGAACAGAGCCCCTTCTGCTGGGGGCTCCTCCATGCCTGAGCTCAGGGCAGCTGGGAGCCCTCTCACCACACGGGCCATAAATCAGCGGTGAAGGGCCCACAAGAAACCAAGAGAGACAAGGGCTGAGAGGTCTCCTGGAGGAGACGGCTGTTTGAACTGCGCTGCAACAACACTCTGAGCAGTGTGTGGAAACAAAAGCTTGTTTAATTACAGCATCTGGTTCACAGAACCGAATTACTGGTGCTAATACTAAGCCAATGACACAACGCCAGCAGCACGAGAAGAATTTAAGTGAGGCTCTTAGTCCCCCCACATAACTTACTGTCAAACCCTGGCTTCAAATATTTACGACCTTTGGGTTGTTGTATCAGATGCTGCTGACGAGGAATAAAAGGCTCGGGCACGACCAAACCGAGACAGCTATGGGAAAGTTCACTACAGCGAGGCTGAAGCACGCTGAGTGCAATGGCAAAGCTGGGAGAAACTTCTGGCCTCCCTGCACAAGAGGTGGTTGTGTTGCAGTGCCTGGAGAGCCTGCACAGCACAGCACCGTGCTCTGCTGTTCCAGCAGGAAGCCGCACAGGCAGGCTGTGCAGATGAAGGCTGGCCTTGTTGGAGGCTGCAGGCGCACAGTTCAGGTGCTCAGCGCTCAGCCACCACTGTCTCACAGTGGGTCATTGTGCAGAACTGCTGCTTGGCAGCTCCCAGGGCAGCGCGCCACGAGCAGCAGCCAGGAGCCAACAAGGGGGCACAGAGCAACAGCACTGCAGCTGAACAGCCTATTTAGATTGAAAACAACCCCAAGCACCTTTACAGGCGGAGAAAAAATCCCCCTGTCCCTGCAGTATCAGTGGCTAGTATTAACGAGTGCTTTTGTTTCCACCTATTAGAGAAGTGAAGGCAGCAACATCTTTATTTTACACAGTATAGCCACACGCTTCCAAAATCAACTGCTTGGTTCTGCAGAGCAGCACAAGCTTTGGCTGAATAACTGCAACTTTTTTTTTTTTTCTTGGGAGAAAAAAAATATATGAAATAGAATCCAAAAAAGACAGAAGTAGATAAGATAAAGGGAACTTGTTGTCACCCTGCACATCAAAGGGGAAAAAAGAACAGTTCTGCTCTGCCGTTCACCGGTGCGTGTGGCCCACAGAAGCACACAGTTTAACAGATCAAAGCACAGATCCTGGAATGCTTTCATATTTTCTCAAAAAGACCAAAATCATATAAATGAATAAAAATAATCTACATTCTTGAGTTGAGAACTGTCAGCTGGGGCAGCCGAAGGAGATAAATAGGGTCAGTATTCATGCTGCACCTGAAGCAGTACGGAATACTACAAACAACACAACCCATCACATTGCCTACGTTTTGCACATCATGTTATCATTAACTTGAAACCTCTCAGGGGTGCAAGCGCTGAAGGAAAGCTAACTGGGTGCACCCTGCAACCAGTGGATTAACAGGGAAATGCAAGTTAAAGGAGACTCCTCAGACTAGACAGCCAGCTGAACGACTGCATTCACTACAAGCTGCTGGAAACTCTGCTTTACTACTACTGCCCATTACCAAGTTCCAGGACAAAGCAAAACAAATCTATCCATCGCATTCGTTCCCCCTCGGCCTTTCACCCACTCTGGAGCACACATGCAGTGCAGTCGCTGACTGCTTTCTGACGGCTGCAGAACTCTGCAAAAGCTTTGCAGACCTCATGTGTGCAGTTCTCACGTGGAACTGAGCCAAAGCATCCCCAGAGCTGCGGGAGACCACCTACGAGGAGCTCAGCCGCCCATCACTGCAGAGCAGCCACACAAACCAATCAGGTTCTGCTGCAGTTGCTGGTTAACAGAGGCGTTAAGTTCACTGAGGCACAGTGTAGCATGCAGACCTGTTAGTCGATGGTTATAAGACTTCAGGAGCATGCAAGAAAGCAAAATTAGTCTGCACCCAGGTCAGTAGAGCACGTGTGTCAGTTCAGCTGTCTCAGCAATGGCAGTCATATAAAAATATGCCTAAAAACAGCTTCTAGCTCTTTCCAGAAAGCCAAAGGCCAGCGAGGGAGCTGTACAAGAAGGGTTACCCGTGGTGCCGCTCTCCAGGCCTGGTCCATACGCTGTGACGAGCGTGGGGTTGCCCGCCTGGCCGGGCTCACCAACACGCACCTTGAAGGGGCTGCCCACCACGTGGCTCCCGTTGAACTTCACGTCGATGGAGTGGATGCCATTTTCGTGGGGGATAAACCGAACGGCATATTTGTCTGCAGAGAAAAGAGGCCGTTCCAACATGGTGAGATGACATCAGCAGAAGCTAAACTCAACATTAGTTAGCAGTCTGAGCAAGGCTTCCACACCATTTCAACATCTTTTGGTTCCAGCAACCCAACCACGCTAACTGCTGTGCCCCTATTTAAGTAGGAAAATGAAGTGTTTATCACAGGAGGTGTCACGGATTGCATTTTCACCTTGTCTGCAAGGAACTGATGGTTGTCACCCAGCCCGCAGCCCAGGCTTAGAGCTATTGCCTGACCTGGAGCTAGAACGACTGCTGAGCCACAGCCCAGCCTGACAGTGGGAGACAGAGCAGCTGGGGAAGGCAAGCCAAGCTGTACCAGCAGGCTGAGTGTGCTGCACCAACACCATAGAGACGGCACCTCTATTTAAGAGTCATTCAGCAGCTTGCTGATATTTAACAGTTTCAATTGCACGCTCACCCAGAGGAGCAACTGACCTTCCCCAGCCGGGCTGCAGCAAGACTGGCAGAGCACAGAACATAATTCATTCAGACTTCAACCAAAAAAGAAAAGCTCACTGCTGAAACAGGTGTTGAGCTTTCTGTAGTGTTTGCTTACGTTCAGTTTCCTTGACATTCTATATGAAGGAGTGGGTGCAAGTTAAAAATAAACTATTTGTCAAAGATGGAAGCGTAGCTTTGAAAAATAAACTTCATTGGCTAAATACAACAATCACATCATATTTCAGCCCCTTCCCTTATGAATAATGTTGCTGTACCTTCACTGCAAGCCAAGACTTCATGTGAAAACCCTTCAGAGTTTGCCCTTTAATATCAGTACTTTACAGAAGTTAGGGCTCCATCAGCTCTCTAGGAAAAACATTGATGGAACGATTCCTACCAGAGCTGCTGACAACCAAATGCCATTCTCCAAAAGCATGGAGCTCACTCCTTGGTGGGCTGTTTGCAAACCAAGGGATTCAACTCACTCGCTAAGTAGCAGGGAGCATTTGTGTAAGTCACCCAGTGTGTTCTGATAAACATAAAGCTGTTCTCACCTGGCTCCAGCTCAGACACATGGCACTCTTCTACAGCTCCGGAGGGGCTGTGGACTTTAGCATCAATCTTGCCCTTTGCCCCGTTCAGCCTTATAGCAAAGGATGCCGGCTGATTAACTTTTAATCCAGACTCCTGAGAATGCAACAGTCAGATTACCAAACTTAAAATTTTGTTTCAGACAGCACAAGATGTGAGGAAGGGAAATAACCGCTTTAGCACAGTTTTTCAGATTTCAACAAAGGACAGCGTTGTGACTCACAGTAATTCTCAGATCAGAAGGCTTTTCACTCTTACACAGTGACCGATTTAAGTCACCTACATCTGCTAGATGCTAAACAGTCCCAGACTGTTTTGGAAGCCAGACAACGCTTTGCCAGATCAGGCAAAGGCATGTTTACAAGCCCAGCCACCCATTATCACTGAGGTCAGGCCCCTGTACTCAGGCACTTGATTTAAAGGATGTTTGAGCGATAGCTCCATTATCAGCTCGTTCATTCATTCCAGATTCATTCAGAGGAAAAGCCTCTGATAATCCCGTTGTCTGTAAGAGTAATAGGCGTGTTTATTTTTGCCACAAGAGGCTACATTTAGAAAGCTGCCACAAGGCATCTTAAAATGAGAAAGCAATTTAAGACACAGAATCAGATGTGCTGCAGAACATTGGCACTGTACAGTGCTGCTTGCTGAAGGCAACTCAGTTCTGCATCCGTGTGGCACTGCTCGTCACAGCCACAGCAGAGCTCATGCAGCTATGAGAAGCAGTATTTTATGCTGAACATACTTTACCTGATTTCATTTTCAATTAAATCCTGGAGAGGTAAATAAATGCAACTGAGTAGAACTGAGGTACGACCTGTAGAAAGCAAATCCCTGATGCAGGTTTAGCTGCACACTGAGCTCCTTTACAGAACACTCAGCTTTATCTGCCTCTCCAGGACATAACTGAAGTGGGTATTCCTGTCAAAAGTCTTTAAATGAAACACAAGAGAAACATCAATACCACAGTGACTAATTAACGCCCTTGTAACTCCTTGTTAGAAGAGACACTTCTGGAACAGGCTGTCACGGTCCATTTACACAGTGAATGTTCAGGCAAAGTCCAGGCTGAGCACTTCAAAAAACCTCAACTGAAGTCTTAACTGCTAATCGCCACTCGGTGAGGACTGAGGTACAGTATATTTAGACACACGTTCTCAGTCTCACTTCCAAGTTTCTGGCTTTGGAGGTTTAAGTCAGACCTTTAATGTTACTTGTACTTTAATGCAAGTAACCACACACACACACACAAAAATAATGGTAAGGTTAACAGATGAACCCAGACCAACTACAAAGCTGGAATTCACTCATACAGATTTGCTACCATTCATGGATGTTCTGAGCTGTGACTGTGTGGTTTCATGACGTCAGCCAGAGTGAATTTGTGCTCTGACTCCAGTGTGGGGCCCTGTCCATCTGCTTCAAACAAGGCTGCAGTAATGTTCCTACATGGCCTACACCCTCTTGCCCACAGAAATGCAGCTTTCAGCCCACATGCTGGTACAGCAGCTCAGTTATCAGCGTGATCATTGCTTGTTTGTATTCATGTTTCAGGTTTGACTGGGCCTCCCCAAGCTAAATCGGGGGGAAAGCAAGTTTTACCTCCTCCTCCTCTTCTTTTTGATTATCAGACATCAGCACCTGCAGTATACGTATTCTAGCCTTCTGCCTTCAAATCCTAGCTAGCTAGAGCAGGGCCAACTCTACTGGCCAATGCTACCAAGCTCCCAAAAACCTCTCTCTGTCTGCAAGCTGAACTTGAAATGAAGCACTAACCAAGGCAAGGTTATCACTAAGAAGAAAGGACAACCACTTTGGTCTCAGAGAACAAGGACGAAATCAGTCTCTGTGGCAAGTTGGGGGATGTTTCCTTATGTCTCACCTGAAGGCTAGTGACAGTGAGCCTGCGAGCATCATCAGACGGGGCGATGATGGGAACCAGGTAGGGGCTTTCAGGAATGTGCTCATCATTGAACTTTATGGACACCTCATAGTTGCCTGTGGGGAGAAAAGATGCAGAGAGTTTCTTCAGTGTATTTGGAAGTAGCCTCCAGTTTTATTTCAGAACATTTTGGTCTTGGTGCGTACCTGGCTCTTGAACTATGTAAGACACACCACAAGATCCATCTTTATGGTCTTCAAAGGCAATTTCTGCTTTACTTGGACCTTCTACAGCAATGGACAGTCCTCCAGCTCCAGCCTCCCGTGTCCATATGCTGAACTCAGCTGTTGAAGCACATGAAAAAACAAACAAGTGTAAGCTTGCTGCAGCTGGGCTCCAGCTTTTTAACAGACCTGCGGCATTCACAGTTACGTGTATGAGAAATGGTACATCATGCCACATCCTGCAGAGTTTCCTAAACATGAGTTTCTCCACCTGCATGACACAGCAATGCTATTCCCTTGTATGTGTTTCTCTGTTGAACACCCCTGGTTACTGGGGTGACCCTGTGCTGTTACATCAAGCTCTACTCGAGCTCTCTGAACAGAGGCTCCTATAGGGACCAACAGAAATCATTTCATCTGCGCACAGTGGGCAGAAGTTGAGGGCACAGGACTCACCTGGGACACCTGTCTCTCCACGCTCCAGCCCTGGGCCTCCAGCTCTCACTTTATGGGCTCCTCCCTCGCCGAGCGGCCCCACAGTGAACTGGAAGGGGCTGCCTGGCACGGGCTGCCCTCTGTATTTGACATCCACTGTATGGACCCCCATTTCTTGTGGCACAAAGCGGACACAGTAGGTGTTCTTGTCGACTTCCACTATTTCTGCATCGGAGTTTCTTCCAGAGGGACTAGTTACCTGGGCTGTCATGTCCCCACAGTCAATTTCTAACAAGGAAAGAATACAAAATGAAGAACAGGAGTGACAGAGTGGTTGGGTACTTCTTTTTTCAACGGAGCTCAGCAGATTACGCAGCACAGATGACAGAAGGGGCAGGCAGGTGCTAGGTCGTATCCCAGCAGAGCAGCCAGCCCAACCAGTTACAGCTCACCAGGTCCTATGGAGGCGGATGAGAAGGTTGGATAAGTGCAGCCAGCTAGAACTGCCCTACGTGATTCACCTGTGCCAGACAGCAGTACAAACACTTAAGAGCCAACCCCAGAGAGAGGCTGAGCTGTGCAGCCCATTTTTCCAGGTTGCTGTACACAGAACAGATGAGGGCCTCCCTGGTTTTTATATCTCCATACAGTGATCATGGATATGTTTATCTTTAGCAATTCAAAAAGACCACACTACCAATGTTTCTTCCCTGAGCTGTCTTAACACGTGGATAACTCAACACTGAAGTTCTTATTTCCACTGCTTCAAGTACACCTGCACTATGCAAGTGTAAGCTATGATTATAGGGAAAAGGATGCTGCTTACCTGGGATTTTTAGGTTCAGATCACATATGCTTCCAACTGTTGCAACAGAGGGAGCCCGTCTCGTTCGTGTGATGCTCTCCTTAACTCTTCCCTCACCACTTATCTTCACAGTAAATGGGCTGCCTGCAAGTAGCACAGCAAGTCATTCCTTCTCTGCTCACCGTATGCTGCATATATTGCATCAAGGAGAAGAGTGAAAGTATCTTCTAACTTGTAGCTTATCGAAGTGAGGGTCTTGCAGCCAAGTTTACAGAAAAGTCCAGGTGAAATACAACCACGTAACCAAAATAGTTCTGGATTGTTGCATGGAGGGTACTGGCAAAGCCTCCTAGAATCTTTGGGACTTAAGGTCTGCACCAGATCAGCCAGCCCACCTGCAATTCCAGCACTGGACAGCTAGGCAAGACCTCTGCTGTATTAAACTAAGTTGCCAAACACTCCCACTTACCTGGAATATGTTCATCTGCAAATTTAGTGGACACAATGTACACGCCAGGTACAGTTGGAAAATAGGATACTTTGCAAGTTCCATCTTCTAGGTCTTCAGTTTGGATATCTACCTTGCTGGGTCCTTCAACTGCCAGCGAGATCCCACCATAGCCTGCAACATAGATAAGTAACCTTACATTTCCATAGTGATATTATAAAAATGACTCAAATCCAAAACAGCAGCTAGTCAGTAGCCAGCTAGTTTTAAAAGACTATGTGGGCACAGCATGATGTTTTAGAAGGCCAGAATATATTTAAGCATACATTCAGCTCCTAAGACGTTCTGACCATATCCCTTTTATTTCACTGACACTGAAATGTTAACTTCAAAGACTGGTCAAGGCTTCACATTAAATAAACACACAAAAAAATTGTATCTTCCTCATTTCCTTCTTGCTGTACACAACAATTCTAGATCCAGCTCCAACAAATGAAAGAAATCCTTTGTTAGTGATAGCCCTTGTTGTTGTAAAGTAAGACATTAGCTAAGATAACAAAAAGCTTTTTAGAAACTAATAGCATTGCCTAGAGTTAATAACTGAGAACAACAACAGTGCATTATAAGCAGAATGCTTTGCAGCCTGTGACCTGGAGATCCCTTGCAGAGGAAGACAACACTGTGCTTTACAGAGTTCCTTTGCAATCAAACTAACCTGCATCTCTTGTGTCTACAATAAAGTCACACATTTCAAAGGTTCGCCCTTCTACCAAACCACGTCCATAAACTCTTGCTCGTCTGGCATCTCCTATCTCAGACTGGACCACCATGATTGTTACAGGGCTGTTTGGTACATGGTTCCCATTCTTCTTGATGCTAACCAGATGTTCTCCTACTTCCCGTGGAATGAATGAGATACCTACAAAGCAGAGAAATGTGACAAGCTTAGTCAATTTTTATGCACGTTACACTGGATTATAAAGCCTTAATCACACCAAGAAATGAAATATTAAAGGAACACTCTACACATATCAAAGTGTTGTTCTCAAGTGGCCACAGAACCATTCATATAAGCAAATAGCACTTTGGCCACAGCCTGGAATGTTAACAGAAAAGATCAGCCTACCTCACCAGCTGCACCATTTGGTTTGACAACACTCCTTCAGGAAAGTGTGGTAAAACATTAAGTCATCTTAAGCAGGAAAGAAAACTGGAGGAGAGGCTGCTATGCTGCTCTCAGGTGATGGCTGTTAGGGCTTACCAATGTGGTTGTTGGGCAGCCTCTTCAGAAGACAAGGCTCATCACGACCTGATGGGGCTTTAATGCTAGCTGTCAGGAGACTGAGATCAGTCTCGTTGATATCCAACAAAAACTCAGCAGCAGATCCAAGCTTAACTTGGGACCTTCTTCTGTTATCATCTGTGGAAATACAGATAAATGAGTAACAGAAATTAGGACGTTAAACGCAGAACAAGTTGGAGGACTTCACTTTCCTGACACAAACCAGGCCCCCTGTGCTACCAGAGGTCAACTTACACTCTTAGTTGCTTCCCCCAAAAGTCTAAACTTTATACCTGTAATCTTGGCTGTGAATGGACTGCCTGGGATGTGCTTGTCATTGTACTTGACCAGTATGCTGTAGTTCCCAGGTAGAGTGGGCAGGTAGGTGACTGTGCACGTCCCGTCCTTGTTATCAATGCAGCTGATCTCCGCTTTGGAAGGTCCTTCAATAGCCAAGTCCAGTCCACCTAGGAAACACAAAGAACAGCATTTCTCTAAGTCTTCATGAACACCAAGACCGAGGATATTTAAAGAGGAAGATCTGAACATGGTGCTGGAAATACAGCTCAGATTTACCTTTTCAAAGGAGAGCAGCAAAGAGCTCAGGCCAGTTTATTTTTAATCAAGTGAATCATTTGCACTCTATACCACATCTGAATGTACTGCTCTCAGGAAGAAGTAATAAAACAGTTTTTACTGCACATATGACACAGCTCGATGGAGGCCATTTTTGCATTATATTTGCACAAGTCATTGTTTACATCATGCCACAGATTCATATTTGAACAAACAAATGCAAATTATGCTTCAAATTAATGCTGACCCACATCACACTTCTTAGGAGTTCAAAGCTTAGAGAAAGGTGGGCTTAAAGAACAGACTTACCCTCCTCTGCATCTTCCGTGACAATGGTAAAGGTTGCTGGTTTATTGGCAACCCCATAAATGAGGCCAGGCCCATAAGCAGACACGCTGCCGCTGTTTGGATAATTCACATAGAACTGTAGAGGGCTCTCTAAAGAAAAAGAAAACAATAATCACTTCAAGGATTAGTGGCCTGGGCTACAAGAATGAAATAGGCATCAAGTTGCTCTAACCCAGCGGGACCTTATGCTTATTCACTACCGCATTCTTCAGTGCTACTCTCACCAGTTGATATTTGAAGAACCTTTACACCACTCCAGTGCACTTTAAAATGAATATGCCTCTCCTTTCATCTTCAAAAGATACTGCTCCACAGTTTAGTCATGACAAAGCGCTACTTCAATTACCACAGATAAGCTTAAATGATGCTGTAAAGGATCTTACTCATCAGCAGTTTATATTTAGCACATTAAATCAGAGCATGACTCAGAGAAGCAGTCTTTCAATTCAGATACTAATCATGAATTTGGGCAGCTCAGAATTAGGAACAAGCACTGCACATTGCCTCACTCAATGAACCTGAACTAGCAAATTTGAAGGGTATCCAGAAACGCATTTGCCAGCCTGAGATTAGTAAAGCTGGTGTGCAAGAACAAGAAGTACAGTCACCAACAGCCAGTAAGAGTTTCAAAAAAAGGCACAGACAGCTTCCAAGTCCAAAGCTAGATTCTGCAGTGAGACAGAAGCAAGCTTGATTCACGACAGCCTTCGAGAAGGAAGCGCTGAGGCACAGCATCCCCCTGGCCAGGCACAGGACAATGGTCTCATGGAGCCAGTACGTCAGCCAGTTTGGAACTCAGAAGCGCTATACACAAACACGGTACTGAAGCAGCTCTGTGCATCGTGTTATACGAGCTCCTTGCCTCAGCCAGTTTCCATGCCCCAGAAGAACCAGCAACCCAGTCGAGGCAGTGCTGGCAGTTCTCTGCCCCATATCTGCACACCGTGCCGCAGAGCTGCCCTGTTTCCCCAGTGCCTGTAGGCAGCCCGAGCTGCCAGGGGGGCAGAGCGCCAGTGGGGAGCTGGGGAACTAAGGACAAAAGAAGAGAAGAGAGAATGAAAGGCAGTGGTTTCTTTTTGTATAGAAGCAGCCAAGAAGAAAGAAAGATTACAGCATAGCGTGCATGTGTGCTTTATTTTATTGCACTGAGATGGAAAGAGTAAATATAGTGTTTTAGCCACTTGGTCCTCTGCACAGATTGTAGCTTTTATGCCAATGCAGTTTTAAGGATATACATGTACTGTAACTATTAGTTTTGCTGAGCAACAAGGCAGTAAATTTCAAGCCCCCAAAAATGGTATTTAGAAAATTGTATGTTTCTTCTCCATAGTAAAATGCCACAAAAGCTAGCCTCCAAAACCAAAATCCATTTTAAGCCTGGCTGGTACTATGAAACCACAATGGAAGCTCACATGTGCCTGCACTTACTTCTTTGCTTTAGTTTTTCATCGGACTGCATGCAGATGAACTGCTGCTGAGTGCTAAAAAGTCCCAAGCAGCTCTTGCAGCAGTGCTATAATGAGGCTACAGAAACCTTAGCAGGGAAATTATGTGTCAATAGGATGCTGTGCTCAGCTTCATCAGCCACCTGCTTTGTCAGACTCACCTGGGATGTGATTTCCCATGTATTTTATGTGCATCTCATGCAGCCCCACTTCTGTAGGAGCGTATCTCACTGTTACAGTGCCATCCTTGTTATCCACAATGTCTGGTGTATCGGTCTTTCCAGAGGGCATGTGTACTTCACCTATGAAAAGGCACCACGTGAGCCACAGGAGGAGAAACTGCCTGCTTCCCCTCTCCCACCCACAAAGAATTGTCTAGCCATTTTAAGCAAGCAATTGTTAAACTACTTACCCACAGGCACAAACAGGAGACTAACGGGAACACTAAACAGACATGTTTTTTACTAAAGCTACATGAATACAGCACAGCAGTAGACATCTGGAAGGCAGTTCTGTGACCTTACAAACTCCACAGGCAGGGCTGTTGGCTGCAGCCTCTGACATTTGCATGGAGAGCCCAGGAAAGGCACCAATGTGCTTCACTGCAAGATGCTCTCCCTCTGCAATCAGGGACAGAGCGTGGCCTGGGGAGGGATGGCTGAGCCAGAGCAAGAGCACCCAGCCCACACATGCAGCTCAGCACAACAGGGTGCTGCCAAGTGATGCTTGTGCAGAAGAATCATAGAATCCTTATGGTTGGAAAAGACCACTAAGGTTCTTTAGTTCAACTGTTGAGAAGGCTTGACTGTTTTGGAGAAGGGACATGGTGGGGCAGGGGCCAATCAAGTATGTATAGTTGCTCTGGAGGGTAAAAATCAGCAGCTGGTCCTGCAGTGCAGTACTTCCCAGCCCAGCCCCGAGGGCTGCAGCGGCACCAAGAATTCAGAGCATCACAGGCGTATCCCACTCAAACCCCAACGGCTGCCACTTGATGTGAAATTAAGCAACTGAGTTCCTGGCGTAATACAATTCTCCTCCACATGCTATGGTCTCGACCACACAGACTGCTAGCTGCAAATGCACAAACACGCTCACAAAGGGCAAAGCCTTCCCAACAAGCTCCACATCCTTTGGTACCTGTTATTTCTCCTTTCCTTACAGCAAAGGGGATAACCATATCGAAGGGCCGGAATCCCATGCCGTTCATGTCGCCAACTGGTACGTAAGCCTCTTCTGTGACCTGTGGGAAGCAGAAGGCTCAATCACATCACAACCAAAGGCAGCACAAGGGAGCTGAGCACTGAGCCACTCCGCTGTGAGCAGAAGCAGGACAAGGCGCGGTGATTATGGCGGTCAGCAGCCACGGGCTGGGGCCCAACTAGAGCATCCCGTCAAGCTTTCCTCCATAACACCACATCGCAGAGCAGAGCAAATCAAACACGGTGCGGATGGAAGGCATGCTGGAAAAAAGTGAGCGGTCAACATGGAATGCAAGAGCGTGGGAGGCAACGCAGCGCACACAAGACCCAGAGTGGCTCCATCGGAAAGGATTTAGTTGCTTAAGGCCTGGAAGAGAAAGTGATTTGAATGTGGCAGAGTGATTGCAACACAAAATTGACGACAGAAACAAGTTTCACAATGCGACTCTGGACTCAAGACACGGTGCTATTTCACTGGGAAAACAGAGCAATGCGGTCAGGTTGCTTTTGCCAACAGGAGACATTGCAGAAGTAGAAGCTGTAGATGTAATGATCCTCTTCGTTTTTAGGATGTTACTGAGAGTTTACTTGGAGACTCCCTTCAAGCAGCATGGAAAAAACAGGTCTGGATTCCGAGAACAATTGATCAAATAGAAAGAATGAATACAATGACCAGAAAGAATCAAGCAGTCCCAAGAAGCAGGCTGTCATCTGAAATGGAACACAGATGGGGGAAAACAACCAAAAAAAAAGTAAAAATTGTGTACCCAAGGGCGGAATCCGGGGGGGGATGCACCCACTGTCTCCTGCGACCGCACAGCAGCATCATCTGCATCTACAGCCTGGTTGGTGGTAAAGGCAGGTTAGCATCGCTCCCGTGTCAGCACTCCTCATGTTTCACACAACATGACCTGCCTGCTGCTGGGCACCTTCCTCCCACCACCCACACCCACCACAGTCACCCATACAGCCAAGGGACAAATCCACCTTTGGGAGGCTTGGAGGGAAGCTGGAGAGCAGCACCTATGCTTAGTTGGAACTGAGTTTCAGAGATGCTTCTTTATGGGACTGGCATAGGGAGGGAGGTGAGAGGCTAAGGCCTGAGACTCTGTGCACAACCCAGCCCATGCTCAGCCATGGCCCCTGCTACCCTTCTGCACTTTGTTTCCAAGCTTTTGCTCAAAGGGCTTCTGTGAGCCCTCAGAGGCACCTAGTTTGCTCCCAGCAACACACAGGGGTTTTGTTTGCTTTTTGAACCTAAGCATGCTGAAGGATTGCATGTGGGAAAGGATATAATTAGGAGGGGAATTTGGCTGTAACACTTTAGCAAGCATTTGCAAATCATTTTTAAGTGTGAGCTAACAGCCCGCTTCCTTGGGATCTGTCAGCACAGTTTCTTACTTTGGGGTCCATGTTATAGAGTGAAAGACGGACAAGTCAGAGCACTGTAGCTGACAAGAGCTGAAATAATTGGTCTTAGAGGCTGATTACAACCACTCTTACATCGTTTAGAAAAAGAACTACGTAGTCAGGAAATGAAACATCTGACCAGAGCAGCTAAGCTTTCACCCTCTTCTGGCTCACCTAACTGCTCCAAATAACAAGGAACAAGGACCCATTAGCTCCTGCTGGTCTAATAAACGCCTACAAAAATTTACATGCACGCAGACTTAACCTATCACTGAATAAAACGTGGAAGCAGGAATCTGAGTGGGAGGTATCTGTGAGCAGAGCTGGCTTACCATCACAGTGAAAGGACTGTTGGGAATGTCTACCCCACCGAAGCGGACGTAAATCACGTAGGTTCCTGGTTTGGCAGCCGTATAGAAGATATCATAAGTCCCGTCCTCGTTTTCAACAACATCTGCCTCAGCTTCTGTCCCATCTGGCGTCAGGACGGTGCACGTCACTTTTCCCTTCCCTGCTGATTTGGCGTCCACCACAAAACCAACCTCCTCACCAGTCCTCACTGTGGGTGCAATTCCAGGACCTGCAAGGCAAGTTTTGGGCAGAAATCATTCAGAGGGCTGCCTCGAGGCAGGCAGCCTGGCACCAAGCACCCCACAGATGCTCTGGGGAGCAGATGTACGGCAGGGACACTGGCAGTGGGCACAGTAGCAGCCAGGGCCACGTCTCCTTTTACGTTACCAGCAAACCATTTTCCGCTGTTTTGCCACACATCCAAAAAAATCATGAAACAATGCCCAGATCGAGCAGATCCAGCCTGAGGAACGCTGTGTTTAAATGAGAGCTATTAACTCGTGCTTGCAGTGTGTATTTGATACTTGTGTTTTCGACCGCCGCTTGTTACCGGGTAAATGGCTCGCTTTCAAATGGCAACAAACCTGTCATTTTAATACCTGAGCAGTATTCCAGCATCCACTCCTACAGTGATTGCATTTCAGCTTTGCAGCAGAGAGTCAAAGGCACTTCTTGGAAATGGGAAATTTAAACTGGCATCTAAGAAGAACTGCCATTAGCGCTATTATGAATAGTTAGCAACTTGAGTTACTTGGAACAGCATCAGATTGAGCCATTAAGGCCTCTTTTAAACAAATTTTGAAGCAAAGGGGATACCTGCCACTCTGTTTTTTCCATTGTGCCAGGGACATATTTCTGGTTTAAACAGGCCTGAGAGCAGCCAGCTGCTGGCCTGACACTGGGTATGCTCTCATGCACAATTCAGGTCAGCACAATGCTCAGACACTCTCACAGGTCTACAACCATAGATTAAGTTTCCCTGTTCAATCTGGCCTTGCTCAATTTATTTATAAATCCTGGACCTCACATTCAGTGATGATACCCTAACTAGTTCCTACCCATCCTGCTCCTCCCCATAGTCTCTGGCTGGCTGGGAGGTGGCTCAAAGCTGCATGGTGACCATCTGACCTGAGAATGGGTAAGGGCTGTAGCTATAAATGAGCTCCAATGGCAACAAATTTGGAATCCCTCCCCTATGTCGAGGCACTGATTTTTGAGCATAGTAACTTCTTAACCTTGAAGATACTTTTTTTTTTTTTTAAACCCCTTTTCCAAAATTCCACCTTCACTCTTGATCAGACAGAAAGGCAGCAAAGAACACTATCAGTAATACCCAGCCTGAACAGGATTGCTAGCCTTGAAGCACACAGCCAACTACTTACACCCCCCAGCATTAATTCTGCTTTTGTTCAGAATGAAAAGCTTCTTGCAATGCTAGCAGTGCAAGGAGCAGTGCAAAGGGAACATGTGCAGATGTGTTATTTTTAAATCAACCTCACTGCAATTCTCAACAGAATTCACCTAGGCCAAAACAAGCATCAAACTTCAGTTGCATCTGGCTCTTTATAACAACACCCCAGGCAGTCTGAAAGATTTTGCTGGAGACTACAAGAGATTCCTGTTCACCCATGGGGTGGAGGGCTCTTTATCTTTATGAAAACCCCTCTTGTAAGAGCAGCCAGATTACACGACTCTCATGTGTTCTACCACAGCAAACCCCTTGTGCTTTTTCTCCCTTCAAATTAGCACTGTTTAAGAATTCCCTCTCATTAGACGGTGCACAGGGAGCACGTGCAGCCTGTCACACCAACTGCACAACCCTCTGATGGGTAACAACAGCAGTAGACCCTAGCACACACCTGTGGCCAAACACTTGCTGGCATCCCCCGCTGGAGACGCCCGGATTCGGTAGGGAGAGGATGGGATGTCATCCCCTCCGTACTTCACACCGATCGTATAGCGGCCCGTCTTGTCAGGGACGTAGGTCACTGTGTATGTGCCATCCTTGTTGTCGTGAATGTCCACTCTCTTGGGCTTGCCCTCCTGGTCCTGAGGAAAGCAAAGCAGAAGATTTAGGCGTTCTGAAGTCAGTTAGGATTCTCTTCAGCAGGACAGCAAACCTGTTCACAGTGATACTTAGGAAGTCTCAAAGGGGATCAGAAGTGAATCGCTAGGAATGGACTTCCAGAAGCAAGGACATGTCAGATTACTGTAAAACAGTCAGGGCGATCAGCAACAGTCCTCTACGTGATACAAAGCAATGCTTCTCAGTGAGACACTCAGCTCCTGAGAGCTTGCAAGGCTTGCACTTAAGAACAAGCCCTCGTAGTCCCTTCAACTACCACTTCTACACTATATAAGGATATATAAGGATCTGTGCTTTAGCACTGAGCTTTCTTATCTAAAACCACAGTCAGCACCCTGCAAAACGCTTCTGAAGAACCCCCAGCTTTCAGAGCAATTTAGCTGCAAAGCATGAAGCACTTTGGAAAGCCCTCCAGAGTTGCTGACACAGAGGGCTACATGTTGACACCTTCCTGTAATGACTTTAACTGACAAGAGTAGAGTATAAGCTGCAAAGGACTTGAGATTTCATGTACAGTGTGAAAGAGCTCCCTCTTTCCAGAGAAACATTTGACATTCAACAGTTCAGAACAAGAAATTGTAGCAAAAAAATGCATTCCCACCACATAGGGCTTGTAGAACTTGATCTTCAAAGCTGTAGCCATGCTGGGAGCTCTGATAAGTAATACAGATCCTTCAAAGGCACACTTGCATTCCAGAATAAAGCCAATCACTTGGCAGCACCCTGAGCAGATGGGATAGCATGGGAGCAAGAATGCAGAACAGCAAGTATAGCCGCCGTGCCATGACCTAGGCATGCCAGGGCTGAGAAACATGCTTTATGGCCCACTAAACAGAGACCTTTCTGCAGAGGCCACAGAGACCGAGCACCAGAAACTTCAGGGAAAGCAATAACTACGTCAAGCAAAAACATTCCTGTAGTATCTCTTTAAGTGGCTTATGACTTTGGGTAACCTTGAGGGAAACTTGTTTTTTAATTTCTCAGCACACAGTGCTCAGTGTGGAAGTTACAGTGTGGCCTTGCTGAACCACACTGATAGAAGGCTGTCTCCATCCCAAATTCCATCATTTCTGTAATCTTGTAAGAAGCTGTACTTATCTCATTTGGGTAATTTGCAGAGTGTAAGGTTAATTGTAAGCCACATATAGTACAGAGGATGACTAAGGCAGAGGTGTCCTGCATGGCTTTGCAGTTACTCACAGTTATCTGCACAGTGAGAAGTCCCTGCCCGGCATCTTTAGCATCCACAGCAAACTCCACAGGCAGGCTGGCTGGTATGCCATAGGAACTGAGACCTGGTCCACTCGCTGTCACTTTACTGGCATCATATGTAGGAAGCACCTTCACCTTGAAGGGACTGAAAGAGAAACCCATTACTGCTTCCTACTCCTAAAATCAAGGCTGATTACTGCAGTACACAGTGGACTGCACGACAGGCACTGGCAGCTACCAGCTTTACCAGCCTTTAGTATCCGCCCAGCCAATCCCTGGAACACAATCAGTCAGGAACTCCTCAGATTAACGACGTTTATCCTTAGCACCTTACCTGCGAGGAATCTCTTCGTCTGCATATTTGACAGAGATCATGTATGGTCCCTCCTGTGTAGGGGTGTACACCACCGTGTGGGTGCCATCTCCATTGTCTACTACATTAACAGGCTCCACAATTCCTAAAAAAGCAACAGATAACTTTCTCAGCTGCACTACTAAAATTCAGTTCCTCATCAGCCATTTGCTGTACGAAGCTCCAAGATGTTCTGCTGATTTACAGTGTGCAAAAAGCTAGGTTTTTTTTTTCTTTTTTTTTATTAAATGAATGCAGTCAGCATGGATCAGTTTCCCTTATTTTGTATTCGAGAGCCATTGGTTTAACACAGATCTGTCATTCACTGCTCTTTGGATTTCGATCTTATTGTGAACAATAGCTAGAATGAACATACTGGAGAAAAATCTGCTTTTCTGTAGCCAGGTCAAGAGCAATTGCTCAAAATACATTAAAGGTCCTTCCAGAAAGAAAATGAGTAGGTAATGGTTATAACTGCCTGAACAGTCATTTACAAGATTACACACTGAGATTCACTGCACAGAGTTGAGCCTTAAAGCCAGTTAGTGCATAGCATTCACCAATTTGAGTCTTTCACAATCAGGTATTAAGAAAGGTAGGCTCACTGCCTAGACAGGAGAACCCTGCAAGCTGCCAAAGTTCTAAGAAAGCAGGATCAATTATTTCAATTTCCATCAAGCCAAATCTACTGCGAATTATGTGACATATCAGCACGGATCACACAAAGCAGCCTGCAATTACAAGTTGGCTTGAAAACACAGGAAGGATTAGCAGTGTAGCAAATGCAAAAGAAATATATAGCTGTCATGGAAAGCCTTGAAAGAAGCACAGTTTGCTCCCACTCCTTCCCTCAGGTGATTCTTGCTGTTGCCAGTTAGATTTCTGAGCGCCAAAGCTGCCATTAGTTAGTGAGAGTTCAAACCTGTCGCAGTGTCACCCTTTGGATCACCCTTAAAATCCGAAATGCTTTTCAGTGGAGAGCGCCATCCCTGGGAATCCGTCTCATCCACTAAAATCAAAGAACTGTTACCTGGAGGGCACTCACACAGGGTGACCTGACCCTAGGACATTGAACTGGCTCCTGCCTGCTAGCAAGGGGCAGAGGGAAAGTCATCAAGTGGCATGACCACCCCTGCGAGCAGGGCCACGACCCCAGTGCATCCCCACCCCAATGCAGATGGGCACAGCCAGATGGAGCGCTCTGGTTCTCACCTCTGGGTCCTGCCACCACCACCTCCAGGGGTGCTGCTCCTGCCTTGCTGGTGTCCACAGTAAAGGACTGTGGGATTTTGGCTCGAACAGCTGTTCCCAGGCCTGGTCCTGCAATCTTCACCTTGCTGGGATCCACAACATCCTTCACAGGAACCTTGAAAGGACTGCCTGGAAGTTAACACAGCTGGTGTTGAACAACACAGATTGAACAGTTTCAGGAAAATGCCCACACAAATGCAAACGGTTGGCTATCGCTTTGGGACTGGGCCTCTTTCATAGCACAGGCACTTCCATAGTTCTCAAAGACAAGTTACAGATAAAAGACAGCACCAGCTCAGCCTACACTACGCACTAAATCAACAAAGAATAAAGTTTCCAGGGCACAAGCAACTGATCAAAACACTGGCTCTCATTTCCTTCACATCTTATCCATTTCAATATGTTGATGAACAAAAGAGGGCCAACAGGACAGAACCAGCTCCCTCTGAACATCTGGGAAAGGACACCTAGATGAATGCTATATGACAGTGTGTAAGCACACACTGCAGCAAAACGTGCCTGGCATTTAGGAGCATTAATTATTGGTCTTGAGAAAAACATCCTTCTTCTAATTGTAAGCTGCTGGCTGCCAGATGTATCTGGAACACTGCTTAAACCACTTCAGCTTTACATCCACAGCAAACACACAGACAAATGCTTGTTTTCAGAACAGTCACTGCCTTCTGCAGTGATCAAAACTTGCAGCATTTAATATAATCCCTATGGCAGTATATGCTTAATATACTGTCAGTTCCCATGACGATATTTAATGTAATCTCCATTAGACTATTTCACTGCAGAACAGCCTTGAAGACACACAAATGAAAGGGATTATTTTCTTAACCCAACAAGTTGCACATTACTAAAATCATGTACCCCCTGCCCCAACACAACAGAATGGGCTGCATCAGTTGTCTGTCAAAGCTAGTATCCCTTTTTCTTACTCCACCCATCTGGATGCACTTCTTTGCTCCTCTCACCCAGATGCTACAATTTCTGCCTTTATTTTCAGGAAAAGCAGAACATCAAAACCTCAACATCCCCCAAGCAAAAATAAGACACAGCAAAGGCACCAACTCAACACTTTCTTTCCTTTGGAAACCACTGCACAAGTGCTCTTACCAGGAATATGCTCTCCCCCATATGTAATATTGACATCGTAGTCTCCTGGAACATAAGGAACGTACTCAGCACTGCAGCTCCCATCCTTGTTGTCTTTACAGCTGATTTTAGACTCTGAAGGTCCCTCAACAGTTATTCCAAGGCCACCAATTCCTGCCCCTCTGCAGATGAGAAAGGCACATTGTTAGAATTACCCCTTTGCAGCAGCAGCTTCACAGCACTCACGCTACATTTCTGCCCTTACTGGAAAAGCAGCAACCTGACTTCTGATGCCCTGCCTTTAGTATGCTCTGGAATGCAAAGCAGTTCAGCATAACCTCACTGACATTTCCCAGAATTGTATCCCCAACCATTATCAGCTCATAACCTCTGCAGAGCAGAGAGCTCAGTAACCTATCAGATAGCAAACCCATTAATCAAGAGGACATAGTTTGGTTATTTTATAAATATTTGTACTGGTTTTAGGATCTTATGTTGCACAGCCCTCTATGCTCCTCCCTCCCTCAGATATTCTCGAAAGATCAAGTTGGCCTGCTTACCTGGTGACAACCGAAAAGGCATTAGGCTGATTTGTGAAAGCTTCTTTGAGTCCAGGTCCTTGTGCCTTAACACGTGATGGATGGCAGCCCTCCGTCACATTCACTCTGAAGGGACTGTTTGGCACAGGCACGCCATCATATGTTACACTGACTGTGTGTGGACCTGTTAGAGGAGGAAAACATGTTCTGAACTCCCTAAATATTCTGTTCGCATCACTCCTACAAGATTCTACAGATTTGGATGTCAGGAGGTAGATAAGACCTTCCTCCTGCATTTCACAAGACCTTAGCAGCGTTTCGTAACTGAGAAGCCATCTATGTGCTGTTTTGAAGATAAGCTACTGTAAGTCATTTCAAGTTAAAATAGTAGGTATTTCCTGCAGAATTAGCTCCCCCACTTGCAAAAATCCCGCTGAGAACGCCAAGGAGTTACTGGCAGACCTCAGCAGTTTGCCAAATGAAAGTATCAGAAGTGTTGCTTGCTGCTGGTTTTCCCCTCTCAAGTTTTCTTTTTTTTTTTTTTTTTTTTTTAAAAAAAAAAAGGACAAAAAACAACCACAGAGGTTACCCTTTTCAAATGGTGTGTACTCCACAGCATACGTCCCATCAGCGTTGTCTTGGATCTGACAGTCTGTGGGGGAGCCGGATGGGCTGGTGATCTGTGTCCTGATGTGGTCACCACCAGCTTTCGTTAGAGGTCGGGCATCCACAGTGAACTCTGTTGTAGCTTCTCGGAAGACATCTGCAGGATAATGTTTTGAAGAGTCATTTCAAGAAGCACATGCATTTCAGACAGCAGAACATTCTGTGAACCAGCAAGATAAACAACATTTGGGAACATAATGAAACATCCCCTTCAAGGGTCGCCATGGGAACATGCAAAGCTATTACAACTTGCATTGCTCAGAATTCTTGGTGCTGGGTAAAGGATCTTAAGTCCTACGAACTCCAGTAACAGGAACAGGGTTGCTCTTACCTTTCCCTTCCACTCCCGGCCCAAAGACTTTAACTCTGCTTGTGTCCACAGCTGGCTCCACTTTGACCCGGGCAGGGAATTTAGGCACTTGCTCTCCTCCATATTTCATCTTGATGGTGTACATGCCAGCTGAGAGCGGCACATATGTCACAACGTAGGTCCCATCCTTGTTATCATCGATCTGGATCTCAGCTTTGGAACCAGTATCTGACACTATGTCCACCCGCAGGTTACCAGGACCTGCTTCTGTACAGTCAACATTCAGCAGCCCTGCCTCACCTACTTTGCCACGTTCAAGACCTGGTCCTGTGGCAATGACTTTAGAGACATCAAATGGCATTTCTATGTCTGCTTTGAATGGCGAACCAGGAATGTGAACTTCTTCAAAGAGAATGTTTACAAAGTACTCTCCAGGCTTGGTAGGCAGATAGGAGACAGAGCAGGTTCCATCACCATTGTCTGAGCATTCAATCTTAGCTTCACATGGACCTTCCACCGTTAAACCCAAACCTCCAGTTCCTGCCCCTTTGGTATCTATTGTGAATTGAGCTGGTTTTCCAACGAGGCCTCCTCGAAGACCTGGCCCATGAGCTCTTACCTAGGAGAGAATATGCAGCTCAGATACTAATTCTTTCATACCGCTGTACCACAGATGACCTTAGACAGACTAGTTAATACGTAAGACTTGACTAATAATCTCTTAAAAATACATATAAAGCAAAGTTTCCTTTACCACTCCTCCCAGTCTTAACATAAAGCTGGTATCTCTTTCCTCCAAAGAAGTTTCTAGGCAGATATTCATACCCTTGTCACAGCTGTTTTTATGTGTCACTGAACGTAAGGAGTAGGCATGCTGAATAATGGATAGCTGTATGGAACTACACTTGAAATTTATTTCTGTGCAAAGAAGCATCTCAATTAATACATTTGATATGTATTACGTTGGTCATGAAACCAACTTCTATTAAGTTAGAACACATGCATATGCCACACCGTGCAGAATGCTTGCAGTATTAGTTCAAAGTTATTCCAAGTATTCCAATTCTTAACAATTGACTTCCATGAGTCATGGAGTCTGCGAATGGAACTGAAATGAAACAAGCTCTGAGAAAGGATGTTCCAGGGTCTAGTTTGGCTAAATGTAAGTTGGGCATCATGTGACAGCCCAATTCACTTTTCAGTTACTAGTTGTTGTTACAGCCATTACCATTTACTTACCTTGGAGGGATCTGGAGGCAGAGTGGCCTCCACAGTATAGGGGCTGCCTGGGATTGGATTGCCATCGTAGCTCACATCCACCACATACAATCCTTCCTCTCTTGGGATGTATTTTGCTGTACTGCACTCCTTACCAAGAACTGGCTCCACCAGACATGGTACAGCTTTCCTCATAGGACTGGAAATATTAACATCCAGTTTACCTTGTCCACCAGCTCCTCTGGTGTCAATTACAAATTCTTGATCCTTCCCTACTTCCACTCCTGAAAAAGAGACAAAAAAAAAATATCTATATTACTACATGAAGTATCGAGTAGTTGACAACACTCCAAGAAATCTCTTATGCAATATTAGCAAGGGAGCAAGCACTGCCAGAGCGCTACTCAGTCTACATCCTTCCACATGAAAAAGAAACAAAATGCCTTGGTTAATCAGCAGCAACAAAGAGACAGTGCTAAACAAGGCTGTAAGGCATGGCCAGACAGTAACACAGAGGCTCCTCTAAGGAACACAACATTTTACAGCCCTTGTTCTGCTTTCAGAAAATGAGACTGTATGAATGAAATTCCACACTTAAGATGTTACATCTCTTTGAACAGTGATCTAGCTCCAGAGAAACCAAATTACATCAGCAAGTTGCTGGTCTGGTGAGGAGTCCAGCCTCATTCACCACCAGAGACTTTACCCCAACACTAACCTTGCCCACACTGTACACACAGCTGGTTTTTCCCCTTAATACAACAAGTTAAAGAAAATGTGTTTTGCCCCCATATGTTTCAGTGGTACACGTCAGCTGACATACTGAACAAGAAAACACTTCAGAAGTAGGCCATGGGGCTCCCAAGCCCATGTTGTACTTACTGTTTTCAAGTCCATTAACTTTAACTTTGCTCAAGTCTAGCGGAGCAGCAACTCCCACAGTGAAAGGGCTTTTAGGGATAGGATCTCCACCGTACGTTACCAGAACCTTCATTGGTCCCTAGTTGGAGAATTGATGAGTTAGCTCAGTGTCTCACTTCACACAGATGCATAATACATAACCATTTCATCACCTAATCCATTTTGGCTGGGTGCTGCAGACAGGTATTCTGCCCCACTGCACCACAGCCACACCACAGCCCAGCCTGCGCTGAAGCTGCTTTATTACGGCATTTCAAATACCAGGGCTTTAAGCTGTACAAGTCAGAAAGATTAATGCTCTTGTGTATTTTGGCTGAAATACTGCACAGCTATGGCAAGTTTCAGCCCAAGATGTGTGTTCCTTTTATTCTCTTCTACCACAGTCCATATTTTAGCTATACTCACTGTTTGCTTACTTTTCTTTCTTGGCCAGCTCAGCTCCCAAGTGAAATAATCACGGATATTTCACACAAGTTTGTGAATAGCTTCCATGATTATTCTTAGCTGTTTTTGGAAAACACACACAAGGGTAGCTGTAGCAACATCACACGTGAGAGAGATAAGCCTGAGCAAACAGCATTAAACCAAGGTTCCTTTACTGCTGACACGGCCCCTCAGGAACTTAACTACCTAGCCAGGCCTCCAAGCACTCCATAGAGTCCAGAGTCTCACCGATCTGCTCTTAGATAAGTTCCTGCTGACAAACCCTAGGAAGGCAGGGTTCAGGACTGATCTACGTGTTTGCAGCCTGGAGGGAAAGCAAGGATACTATTTACCACGCAGCTTAATTTCACTTTTTACTAACCACTGTTCTCCTGCCACCACTACCTGTGAGCATCTCCTGTAGGGCCAAGGCTCCTCTGTGACCCAAGGTGCTCCCTCAGATGTGAGATTCCAGCACGCACACACAGCTACATGCTCACAGTCCAAAGCCAGGGAACTTGTTCTGACTCACTATACAAACACTACCAGCTGAGATGCCCCCTATAGCACTGCAGAACTATCCCTACAGCATCCAAACTGCCACAGTCCAAAGCTCTGTTCTTACAGACACGAAAGGCAGCCAGGTCTGCCCATGGCTTAGTGAAATCCAAACTCATTCACTAATGAAACTATCTCTCCTGAAGAGGTAATGAGCCAGAGGGTTTCTAAATCTGGCAAAGGGGTGCAGTAATCCTGAGCACAACCCCTGCAGGGGATACCAGGTTGTGGTACGTGCCCTGTCTCACCTTTGCTTTCTGCATGAAGCATTTATTGCTCTTGCACAGCCGCAGAGTTGCTCCCTTCTGCACACCAACCCTGACTGAAAAAGCCAAAGCCTCTCCAAACAGACACACCAACCACATCCTCAGACCATGCAACTGCTTTATCCAAAAACAAATGCTAGCTCTGTGATGTGTCCAAGAATGCTAATCCAGCACTATCAGACAAACAGTGCTGCAGGCTTCTGTATCAGTTCATTTTTACAAAGCTACATTCAAGGAAGTCAGCGTGGTTGACCAAGTAGCTCACTTGTTTGCTCAGCGGAGTATAGTCATCAAAACACTTTCATCTCACCACTACAGTGCCTAAGTCTTTAAAAATACACATGAATTGAGCATAGCATAAGGAAAACTATTTCTAGTTATTAGCAGCTTCCACTTTAATGGTGTTGCTAGGAAGTATCTGTCTGAACCAAAACAAGTTCAACTGAAGTTTTTTCAACCCATGGGCAAACCTCAAATACAGGCAAAATACTCCGGCCTGTTTAATCTGCAGCCCAACTTCCCTGCCCAATTCTTTCACTTCTCTGTTTGGAAGTTACTCAAACACTGTACTTTTTTTTTTAACCACACTCCAGTCTGCAGCTGAGCAGCAGCAGGCTGACAGCCACACCCCACAGCCCAGCAAAGCAAGGGGGGGCAGCGCAGGCTGGCCATGCAGCAGCTGGCCTCAATTCAGATCCCAGAATTGCCACCTTTCCCTTTCAACTGATAAGGCAGCAAAAAGATACCACCATTGTGCAATGGCAATATGAGCCACGTGCTGCTACTTCAATACCTCACTTGGTCCCAGAAAAGAAAACAGTGACAAGCCGCCAATAACTAAACCAGAAATCCGTGCCTCTGCTTTCCAATCCCCACTGTCCCACAGGCTTTGTGTTAGGGGAACAGGACACCAGGTTTTAACTAGAAGTCCCCCTGTGCACAGCACCAGATCACAGTGCTACAGCAACATGAGCTGCTCCCTTTTGTGTTTTGGAGTACCCAGACCTACCTGCTGTATTGGAGTGTACCGGACAGTGTGGGAATAGTCGTAGTTGTCAATGATGTCCACATCTGCCACCACCTCTCCTGGCACAGGGCTGCTGAACTGCACATCCAGGGGCGCCTTCCCAGCTCCCTTCGTGAACACAGTGAAGTGGGTTGGCTTGCCATTTTCCACACCTGAAGAAAAATGTTAATTTTAATTTATGCAGAGCTCGCACACAGAAACTCTTCCCAAGAAGCATTCAGTACCTATAAATCCCACTCAAGTAGAAAGCCAAGAGAACAGAGTTCTTTCCAGTCGCCTCCCACCCCTACCAGCTGCAGCCAGCACCACACTGCTGAACCCCAGCAGTGCCCAATCACGCAGTGGCTGCCCACAGCATTGGCTGACAACACCTCCACCTAGGTCTCACCAGTTTTGCTCAGCCCAGGTCCTTCGGCTTTCACTTTGCTGGCATCGTGAGAGGGGTCCACTTTAACTCTGAAAGGACTGGCAGGAATTTCCTGCAACAGAAATACAGCTCTAAATAAAACCAGGTCACTTCTCATTACTCAAACTAGACAGATAAAATTGAAGCAGAAGCACCTTAAAACAGTTGGCTCCAGCAGCCTCTCACTTAAATGCTCCACCTTACTGGTGGCAGCACTCAAAGTCTAGGCCAAAGTTAACAGCTGGTCTGCTTGCATGGGCTTTTCCCACTTATTTCTTTAACAACTTATTTTCATGCCTATTCCTTGGATAGTAATTTAAGTTTTCTACCATGTAGAAAATAGCATTGCCTTGCCTCTAGAGCCAGTAGGTAAGCTAGCACTGATACACACTGATTATACCAGCCAAATGCATCACATGGCTTGACTCTGATAGTCAACGTTTGCCTTGTTTGTTTACATTCAAGTACTAGAGAAGAGTTCTAAAAACAGCAACCAGACAAGGTGCATGTGGGCTGGAGTGAAGGGAGTCACCTGTACACTGCCACACTCAACCATTAAGTGGCAGGTGGTGTGTGGGGCGGAACAGATAAACAGACTCTGAAAATATCAGCCTGTAAAATGAAGATTACATACCTCTCCTGCAAAAAGCACCTTAATAGTGTAGCGTCCCGCAGCAGGTGGTGCATACTTCACTGTGAATGTATCATTAGCATTGTGGATAATGTCAAAATCAATGTCCTCCTCTTCATCGCTGACCACACGAGCATCACACTTAATTCCAACACTGACATCACCTAGGAAAAGCCAACAGAAGTTTCACTGGATGGTACAGACGCTGCTAGCCAAATAGCCAGCACATTCCTACCAATTGATAAAATTGATCATATCACAACTCATTTCCACATTCTACTTCCCAAAGTTTTTTTATTAAGAAAAAAAAAAAGCATAAAAAAACCAACCAGAACATAAAACCCAACCATGCATAACCTGCAGGATACCACAGCAATAACCCAATCTGCCTTTACCTTCTCCAGCATCTGTGCAGTCAACAGTGAAGTGAGTTGGCTCACTTGCTTTCAGGCCAGTTCTCTCCACGCCAGGCCCAAACACTTTCACCTTCTGAGGATGGCTCCCCTGACCTATCAGGACCTGAATGGATTCACAAGTGTCAGAATTACACTCCTGATTCATGCCCGAAATCACAGTCAAACTGAAGCATTGCTTGGGCAGAAGCTACATGAAAACAGCACCAAGTTAAGAACAAACTGCCCTGATTGCTCCAGGCTGCAGCTGGACTGATACAAGACATCCAGCATGCGAGACTGTAAAATCAGAAAGCTCTTTTCAACAGGAAACATGCCCATAAAAGACAGCAGAAGGGCACACTGCTTTCAAGTTCCCAAAAAGGTTTTATCACCCTTGTAACAACAAGCAGTTGTTACAATAATGTTCTACTTACCCTAAATGGGCTATTGGGCACGTTGGCTCCTCCCCAGACAATAGAAATAGTATGTTTGATTGGTTTAACTGGCACATAGGAACAGGCAAACACACCATCAGGCTTGCTCTTCATCTGGATATCAATAGGGTTTCCTTCTCCATCCTAAAGAGTGATCAGTACAAGCAGCAGTGAGCACAAGTGGCAGAGAGTACAAGCAGAAGGTTCAGGCACCTTACAAGTATTTGTATAATTCGAACATCCCAAGAGACTGCTCCAAAATCTTGTTCTTTCCTCAGAAGTACAGCTCAGAAACATTGAAGGAACATGCAGATTGCACTCCTGTAAGCCTTTTTCATCTAAATGGCTTATTTCTCACATCATCTCACAACACTTTAACAAGTTCACCTGAGATTCACAAGCCCAAATACACTTCAGGTCCTTTTGAATGACATCTTAAGAAAATTATAGTCTGCCTTTTTGAGGAGGCTCTGAGTGCGAAAGCAAAGCCACACACTTCAGACTCAAGGGGAGAAGTCACCCTGTCTCAAGTTAGATTTGCTGTCTGACTACATTATATGGATCAAAGCACAGAGCTGCAACAGAATTGCAAATGTTCAGAAATAAGCAGTGCGTAATCCAGCAGAAATACTCAGGGCATTTTTCCCAATGACATTAAAGCCCTTTTGCTGGAGCTGCCTTTGGCTTTTTACCTGTGCATATATCTTCAGAGGTGCTTTCCCAGCATCCTTGGTTTCAACTGTGAACTCAGCAGGATTGTTCACTATGCAGCCACTTCTCTCCAAGCCTGGACCATAAGCCCTCACCTGAAAACAAAACCAGGAGTCTTAGCTGGCAATTCAGAAAGAGGTAAAACAAAGTGATTTATTTCTACAAACCTCCTCTTCCTACAGACCTCAAAAAGCATGGGATACAAGTAGAGGCTAGTGTGAAAGCTGAGAATTTTGACTACTTCAGCAAGTTTGCATTACATTAAATCGAAACCACAGCAGTGTTATTAGAAAAAGCTGAGTAATATCTGGCTGGAGCATACAAACACAGAGCTTTAAATAGAGGCAGCTTAAGAGTCAAGCGTGTTACCAGAAGCCTTTAGAAGCACCTCTGTAAGAGTTCTACCAAACCACATTATGCTCCAGTGAGCAGTTTACACCACCTTATCCGGGTTGAAGTCTCCCGACGCCGGTCGGATGAAGGCCATGTAGGGGCTGTCCTTTATGTCTTCATCATCACACATGATGTGCACAGCGTATTCACCAGGCTCTTTGGGCCAATACTTCACATCACATGAGCCATCGTTCTTGTCATCACACTCTATTTTAGCCTGAGAAGGACCTTCTATTGCAAAGCCTGAAAAAGAAATGCTTACTTACCAATTGTGCTACAGCTGTGACGGCTGCTAATCTAACACTGTTCCCTCAAACTGCTTTTTTAAGCCGTATCCATAACTGATGCTTGCTATCTCTCCTCTTCAGCACCATGTGCAATAATCTATCACTTCCTTCTGTATCTCATCCCACAAAACCACATCCCACAAAACCACAGTCCCCATCCCATGCTGTGATAGCTGTTGTTTCTCAGGAGTTTGTTACCAGCACTGCAATATCTAAGTATTTCAGGCGAGCTAAGCAAAGTAACATACCAAGAGAACCAACTTCTGTGCCAATGGACTCCACCACAAAGTCAGCCGACCTGCCCACAATCCCTTCATGCAGTCCTGGCCCCCAGGCTCGTACTTTCTGAGGGCCTGCTTCATGACCTATGTGAACTTCAAAGGGGCTACAAGAAAAAGAAGCACAATTAGAAACATACAGACTACGTGCTTTTCTCCCCAGGCATTTTAATGAGGCTTTACACTGGACTTCCCAAATTAACAGATGCTATCTTGTGGTGGCACAGCGCCCAGCAGTCCCTCTAGCAAAGAGGTCATCTAACCTATCACATACTTACACTTTGCACAACAGATCCTAAGTGTCAAATATTTGGTTTGCTCTGCTTGCTGTAGTCCCTGACAATAAAACAACAGATCTCTTCAAAAACTCAGAGTCAAGTCCAAGCTGCATGAGCTACCGAAGTTTATTATTTTTTTTGTACTCATCATTTTGGGTTTAGTAAGACTAATGCAAATCAATCTCCCAAGTTTTCCCAAAGCCTCTGCAGCCCTAAAAACACGCTGTTAGATAAAAAGCCAGCCAGCCATGCAAACCCCCAAAGGACACAAAAAGCTCAAACAAAACTACTCCTCACTCACCTTTTTGGGATGTTGTGCCCACCCCATGTAATCGTGACAACGTACTTCCCTGGGGTAGCTGGATAATATTCAAACGCATATACACCATCCATAAAGCCTTTCTGTTTCACAAGCTCCTCCAAGCCCTCTGTTGAAAGATCAGTTCAGCATTAAACTTAACAGCTTCCATCCTGCCGTCAATTACGCAGGCACATTCATGTTTTCTAGTATTTATTTTAGCTTGGAAGAAAAAAAAAAAAAATCCTCCAACAGAAAGGAAAAAAAAAAAGGTCAGGTTATAAGGGAAGTTAGTTCTAGTTGCCCTCTAGGACAAAGACAGCAAACACTTCCAGAAGAAATACAGCAGAAAGTATTTTAAGTTACCAGACTTAATAGGTTCCCTTGTGTTTTATTTTCTTAGTCTGCAGTATGATGCATGTCATATGTTAAAACAAAAAAGCTTAACATTTGTCAGACTTTGCAACCACAAGTATGCAGGGAATGCCTACTTTTCATTTTCTTCAAGATGAAGGATCTAGGGAGAAAAGCCTAATACACTAAAATTTACATCCCTACGTCTGCTGCTTTCTCCCCCTGTAACCGCATTAAAGCCACACAGTCAGAACACTGTGTGTGTGGAGGAGGTGAAGGCAATACAATGCACCTTTTAATACAGACCCAGCCTGGGGGGAGGTGAGTGCTTCAGAGCACAACACAAACAAAGCCAGTTCCTTTGTGGAACTCAGACTTGGCGCAGGGCATGGAGAGCAGAGCACAGCCACCACGGCTGGGCAGACCCCAGCCCACGGCCAGCGTGCCCACTGCCCTGCTGTGCCACAGTCCTGGGGTCGTGGCAGAGTGAGGGGCCAGGGACTAGATCTGGCAGAAAGGTCTCTCCTGCCTCAACACTTTGCCCTCCTGCTCATGAGCTGAGCATTCAGTGCATTCAGGATGCCGCTCTAAGGCATTCCTAGCATTTTGAGAGGATTTCCACCTTGCCAGAGTCACTTTAGTGTGATTTGCTTCCAGAGATCAAAGATGCCATGCAAACCCACAAGGCCAAGACAAACAGTAGTGCCAATTTCCTCAGTTATGGTATGGTGATGCAAATCCGACCAGTTCCAGCAGCTACCACCTCTTCACTACTCTTCCCTCTCACAACCCCTTCTTTGCCCCCTTCTCCAAAACACAGTCAGAGCACAAATTCATCCCAACACACGTACTTGGTCCTTTTATAGTCACCCCCAGGTCTCCGCTGCCTGCTGCTCTCGTATCAACCTTGAAGTCGGCTGTTTCTCTGATGCGGACGCCTTTGGGCTGCAGGCCTCTACCGGTGGCACGACAAGCATTCGGATTGCAGGCTGCAAGGGAATTTCAGACATCAATGCAGTCTTTGATTCTCAAAACACATGCAGCCTAGCCAGCTTGGAACAGCCTTTAGTTAAATGTTGACTCAGGGCAACCACAGCTGAGCTTTCAGCACAAGTCTTAATGTTATAGTAGGAAGGAAAACAGATGTGGAGTCTGCCTAGCCATTGTCCATGTCCTGCTGCTTTTGGACAGCAGCATTCAGTACAACCAGGCAACACTGAACCCCTACAAGAGCCACTGTTTAAAGTAAAGCAAACTCTGAAGCCATGTTGCTTTCCAACTTGATGCCAATTTTCAGATCAAAGCTTTTACTTGGCTATCAAACCCAGATATCTGCTGCACTAGGCATAATCTTCTTGATGTTTTTCAGGTTTATAGGCATGCTGCAGCACTGGTGAAGTCTTCCTTTGTAGATAAGCCCTAGTGAACAATATTATCGTGCTGTTCTTTCAGAAGCGTGACTGGAATAGCAGCTATTACCAGAGCAAAGTTCTGCATGTGCTTCTTTAAGACATGTCACTTCAACCCCCTGTGTGTCACAGTTCACACCCACAGCAGCAGAGCCATAAAGTCCTCCACTGATGGAAGCAGCCATAGGTAGGGGCATAAGGTTACATATGGCTAAGCTTAAGCTTGACACCTTTCACTCAAGTGCTTCTCCAGGCCTGCTGAGTTGCTACATAAACAAGTTAATGTGCACTTATGAACAATTCTTGTTACACGCTCCCAGCTATCAGGTGGTCTTCAATTCCAGAGACCTAAAGGGTTTGAAAAGACTCAGAAATCACAGCTTCCCAGTAGTTTAATCCCAACATGCACTTCCCCCAGATACACCGTGCTTACAGCAAGAACACAAGTCTGCCAAGCTGCTCATTAGGTTTTCATGTGTTTCAAGAGCTTACAATCCTTTTGCAGCCACATCACTACACGTCCTATGCTGGACAGTACAAGCAAACATTGCATGCCATCTGCTAACTCTGAGAACTCGGTGGGTGCATACATGAGCAAGTCTACCTTGGAGTGAGAAAGGCTCTCAGAGCCCTTACACAATTAAGCCAGGCAGTCTGTGGTTAAGCAAGTTTCACTGACTGGGTCACACAGTGTTTCAATTTGCTTGCAACTTTCTTCCCCATTCCCAACAAAAACCCTTTTGGCTGGGGCAAGCGGCAGGCTAGAAGCTTACAAACAGCAAACATGACAGAGCATCCTGCACACCTCTTACCAACTATGAAGCCATTAGCAGTGAAGTCCAAAATTCCACAAATGGAGGGTAGCTCAGGAGAGATGAGCAGAGATCTAAAAGCATAGGAGCACGTAAGGATGGAACAGAAAGCAAGTTAAGTGTCAGTTCAGGAGGAAAACAGTAAATATAGTCATTTGAGGAGCAAAGGCGGAAAATAGCAAGATATTGCACAGCTGCATAAAACACTCCAAAAAAAAAAAATATATATATATATCTAAGGGTCAGCTAAATGTTCAGAGGTCTAGGCAGAAAGGAAACTCTCGCACCAAAAGCCATGTGTTTTGTCCAGGTGAACACTCAGTGAATCAGGTCTAAAGTGTTGAAAGGTAAAGAAAATGCCCAAGTCAAGATTCAAGCAAATTCTGTGATCCCATTCAAGGTGAAAAGTGTCCGTCTACATTCAGGCACATTTTGAAAAAGCATACCCTCTCCAATGAGAACACTGCAAGGAGTTTTGGGAATTGCCTCCCCCGCAAAAGTCACTTTGACAACGTGAGGACCAGCTTGGACAGGTTTGTAGACACAACGATAGACTTGGTTGCCTTTGTCTTCTACTGCAACTTCAGCAAGGCATCTTCCCTGAGGATCCTCCACTTCCACAATCACGTCACCCACACCAGCACCTGCAAAGGAAACCAGCTGAGCTGAGCCTAGCCTTCCCCACAGCTGTGTGTTGTGTTCAGGAAAAGGTCCAGCACTGGGCTCAGCCAACTGTGCTCCACTATTATCCCCTGTACAGTGTAAGCGTTCAGCCTCTGCTGACAGCAACTGGAGGCTGAAGTGAGCTGGGGACAAGGCAGCATGATGGCACTCTATGAAGCCATCAAACCGACAGGGCTCTGCCAGCCCCTGCACAAGGCTTCACAACTACATTCCATCAGTGGATACACATACAGCCTGGTTATCTCACTGCTACAGCCAATCACAGACTAGCCCACAACTTTCTCAGTTAATTCAATTCTCTCATGTTTTGAAGCAGTTTAGATTAAGATATTGGACAGCACATATCCCTTGGTCTGAACTAGGATTCCTTCTCTGCTGGAGTATACATACTCACTTTTGCTTGGACACCTGCTCCTTACTGGTTTTTATTTAATTCATTACACAACAAAAACAGTTTTTCAGACACTTTCAGAGGCCAGATGTGCCCGTACATGATTCAGACCACACCCTCACCAATTAGAGACTGAATATAGCACTTCCCCTCATCATAATCACATTTAATTTTACTTCTAAGCACCCTTGGGTAGAATGCAATTTAAGATATGATACTCAGCATATTTCAGCGTTTCAGTACTTCAAGTAGCAGCCCCAAGTAGTTTCGCATTGTTCTAAATGAATTAGCATTTGCAACATCTTATTGAGTCACTCCTCTAGGCTACAGCATTGCCCTAACAGCAGGCAACAAACACGATGGAGATGTTCTAATGAAGATAGTAACCCACTAATAATTAGGAGAGAGTTTCAACCAGTTTGTCAGTGAAACATCAACTCAATGTAGCACCGGATCAGATTCTTTCTGCAATGCTAAATACAGAACACATTAAGCTTTTACAGTCAATTTACAGTTCATCATTCAGAGGTAGGTACTTCACTTCCCTGTTCAAAAGGAGTAGTGGGAAGAAACCACCCAAGAATTTGCCTGCTGCCATGTGGCAAGCTCATGACAAATTTCAGGGTAACATTTCACATCTTCCCACCCCAACTTAGCTCAACATGCCAAATGCTTCACATACAGCTGAAGCCTCCAGAGTAGCCTGACTATTATTTCACTTCTGAACTCCATGAGTTGAAAATCCTCATTCCTCCAAAACTCAGGTTCTCCTCACATCTGAGAAAGCTGCAGGATTTCAGCATTCATTCATTCTGCTTACCTGCTGTGTAGAGGTCAAAGTAGGTAGGCTTGTTGGCAATGTTTCCTGTTGCCTCCAGTCCTGGTCCCTTCGCTGTTACTTTGCTTGCATCTCCCTGGGCTTTGTCAACATTCACTTCAAAAGGGCTCTTTGAGATGTGTTGTCCAGCAAATAGGACTGAAACCTAGGGACAGACAGCATCAGCTTGATACTCAACAGGGCAAAGCGTGGCTCAGCTGCCCCGAGGCCAAGGCTCTGAATATCTCAGAGGCAAGAGAGACCACACAGCAGATAACCTAGAGAGCTGTACCTATCTTTTCAGGCTGGCTGTATGGACCAGCCACTCGTGCAAATGCTAAGCAATGGCATCACCCACCAAAAACCTGCTTCTGCAGACCCCTGGTGACAGAGCTGGGTGGAGACCCTTCCTGCAAAAGCCCTACAGCAGACAGCGTGATCAGCAAAGGAACACCTCACAAAAACAACTGGTTACTCTCCTCCACACCTCAGTGACAACCCACAAAACTGGTTTCATGAGCTGCAAGAAGTGGCTCCAGGTGAGAGAAAGCCAGCTGTGGTACTGCCTACAAGCCCCCACCTCACTGAACACCCACACACTTTCTCCCAACACATGCACACCCTTCCCCTTGAGAGGGGAACAGCTCAGAGAGAAATAAGGCTACATCAGATTACTAATCCTTCAAGATGCCCAAAGGCTATTACACCAGTAGGAAACATGCAGTCCCCGTGGGCTCACCTTAAGCAAGAGAATTCTGGTTATTTGACACACAACCTACCTTGTGAGGTCCAGTAACCTTTGGCATGTACTGAACTGAATAGGTCTTGTTTTTGTCACTGGATGGCATTATCTTTGCCTAGGAAAGAAAACACAGCTGTCTTTGAGCTGTGCCTATGCACAACAGCCTAAGACTTTCCTGTTTGGCATGTAATACTGTGAACAGTCAGCAGTATCAGTGTCATGTTTCTGTGGGAGCAAGTATTCTTTCTACATCCTCAATACATACCAAAAAATGATTTGTCTTCAGATGTGAAGCAAGCTATCTTTTCCCCTGCCCTCTCTTTGCTGCTAATTGCTCTACTAAGGCAGGCCAAAACTGAGGAGACATTAAGTCCAATGTACAGCTGTATTTCTCTGGAATGTCGTAATATGATCAAGTGGAGTACTTGGATGAGAAATTTCTATAAACATTAAAACCAGTATTTTAACTCAAAATGATTCATGGCTTCTAAATAGCTGCTTTAGCCATTCTTGCAGAATGAGTAAGGGCAGATAGTGATTTAGTGCTGTGTGTTATCTAAACGCCCATCAGAACGTACTTGGCCAGTCAAGCTAAAGCACTACAACTACTGGACATTTGACTTGTGTTGCTTAGTTGCAGACAGCAAAAAAAAATTTCAGGCTCATCCAATAAGGCAATTATGGAAGAAAAGCTTGAAGTTTGCATTTCTGATAGACAGTATTTTGTAACTTTTCTAGATTACTTATCTCGTGGAAGACAACAGTTACTGCAAAATCACTGGTGTTTTGACTAGCTTTATGTTCTCCCCACAAAATATTTAACATACATACCTCTTCCCTGTTTCCTTCTGGATCCTCTACAAAGACCATCAGGTCTCCCTGCCCAGCACTGATGGTGTCTACTGTGAAGATGGCAGGCTGCTTCACCATGTTCCCATGAGGTTCAATTCCTGCAAGGCAGATGAAGAGCAGCGTGTTTGCTACAACACCCAAGAGACAGCTTGCAGACTACCCACCAGCTGCTCAGACTTCTTCTTCGAAAGCTGCTCAAACAATTTTGCCAGTGAAGTCTATAGAAATGGCACGCAGCAACCTCTTCACACCATTAAAATCCTGCAATTCAGCACCACTTCCATCTAACTTAATCAGTTTCTTTATTTCTTAGCACAGGGCCTGCTAGAGCATGCATTTACCATCAGGATTTCATCATATCTCTGCACTTAGCCCCAGGTTGTTACACCTGTCATGGTAGTGTCAGACTGGGTGGGAAGAACTTCCCAAAGTTGCTGGTTCCAGACTAGCCCAAACATATATACCTTCCTTCCCAGATTATTACTCCCCAGCTTATTCATAAAACCGTGGGCACTCCAGAGTACAATTAGTGGAAAGTGCACTGTCTGATAGATTATAAAGGAAGTGGTTGTGAACAACAGAATTCCTGAGCTTGTTTATCTTCAGAAAACAATAACTTGAGAGCAATGCAAGGAAGATTATGTTTTTACTAGGAAATCTGAGCATTCTGATAAGGTGTTAACAATTGACATATTCATTCTTTCAAACTAACCCTTAGATTATCATCTAGTTTAAACAGCTATAAATTCACTGTGCATATCTTCAGTTGATTGTACGGGCATTAGGACTTGGTATTTGAGTACCCCTCCTACTGCAGGCACAAAGACAGGGACAGCTTATCCCCAGAAGATGGTTTCAGACATGATGGCATTAATCATAGCGCTTTCTTAGCCAACATTTAATCTAAATATCACCCTCTTCTCAGAGATCTGCTTTGGCTGGTTAAATGAGAACTCTTCATGTATCACTCAATCTGCAAAACACCTCTGCAGGCTCACTTCACGTTATGCTTGCAGACAGCTGCCCCAGAAGGAAATTAGCAGTATCCAGGGTGCTTCACCTACGATTCACTTTGGAAAGTGATGAATAACTTACTGCAGTACTTGAAAAAATGTAATAAAAATTAAGACTGAGCAACTTCACACTTGATGATTACCTTATTCTGGAAGCACAAAGAACTGTTACCTATTTGCCCCAAAGACGCTGCCCCGTTTGGCAGCAATCTCTTGCTGCTGGATTCACCTTCCACTCCTGAAGCGCGTCAGCAGTCAGAACTGTCATTTATACTTAGTGACTCAATTTTGGCATTTAAGAGGGAAAACATTCATCTTTCAATAGCTGCTCATTCACTGTAATTTCCATTTCAATGGCTACAGAGCTCTTGGGCACTGAAGTAGACTTTGAAAGAGTGTGAACGTGACTGGAGCCAGAGCTGGCAGACTGATGCAGGTTGATCAGTCGTTCACAGTCTGACAAATGTCTCCATGCACTCTAGTTTGCAGAGGAAGTCACCAACAAAGAACATAAAGCCCCAAGAAGGGAAACTCACTTGTGACTACACTAATCACTCATCAGTGTTCAGACAGCATCCATGCCCATTCAACTACCTACGTTTCAAGTTCAAAAAACCACCAAGAAAGAGAAACAAAACTAAGGAAAGTCTTTTTTCTTTCCATTAAATTCTTATACACCCAATTCTGAAATCCACTAATGCTAAGAACCTTGACAGACCAGCAACAGGCTTGAACAATACGGAAGGGAGAATAAAGAGCACCATATAAATGACATCTTGCTATATCCCAACAACTCTAAAGATAGAAGTATGTTACTCATTTAGCTGTTATTGTATTCCAATCTAGAGTGGAACCACATCAAAAGTAACAGGAATTGTACATGTAAAATGTAATATTAATGTGTATGTAAATCTACAAATGCACAAATGTTCATGGATGAGTCATTCCAATTAGCAAATGTGGTCTTTAGAGTAAAAGCTCAGCACTATTTAGTGTTTGAAGGGTTACCAAAGCACCTTTCTGCATGTGCAAACAAGGTACTCTTACGAAGCAACCAATTCAAATAACCCAGTTAGGATAAACGTATCCCAGTACGTATCTGCCACCGGTCTGAGAAACTGATTTCTGCTCCTCTACACAGCACCTGCTTAGAGATGCACATAGATGGAAGGATGTTTTTCCTCTTTAAAGAAGTACTTTACCGTCAGAAGCACTCAGCACTGTATAAGTGACGGTCAGCAGCAATACTGCTAGCGTATTTTTCATACCAAGGCTGTTTCAGCCCCATTTAGTTTCTTCTTCCATCTGCAGACTGTAAGACCAACAGCTTGCAAAACAGGTTCAGAGCTTGGGGAATTTACATGTTAGAACTAGGAGTGTCTTTTGGACTACATCCATGTATTTCTGAAACTAGGCACCACACCAAGAGTACACAAGTGAAACTTTGAAGTCTGTTACAGTAGGCCTGGAGTTCAACACAAGCAGAAAACTCCACCCAGCTTTCTGAAGAGTTAAACACTCTGCACAGCTTAAGCTTACTGAGTCCTTACCTCGGCCATAAGCTCTTGCTTTCTTTGGATTCAGTTTGGGTTTTAAAGGAGCTCCTGGCTTCAGCTTGGCTTTAGGGAACTGTGACAGGTAAGTCATTACAGAGTGCTCATCCACATCAGGGTGGATAATTTCCTCAGGAGTAATAACCTGAAAGACAGCACAATTAAATATATTGTTATCAGTGCTTGGATACGGCATGCCAACAGAGAAACAGAGCTACGGCACAAATTCCTGTGTTTCAGAACTCCCACACTCTAACGTGATTTCTTACATTCATTTCTCCGTGATAAAAACTAGTTCATTTATCATCTCATGGCAAGAAAATCAAGCAGCTCATTATGGTCCCACTGCAGTTTGGGAGGCAAGGGGTTCCTGCACTTGGATTATCAGGGGGTTCCCACGAGGCTGCAAAAAGCTAAATGGTGGCAAGCCAAGACAGTGCAGCCACACTCACAAAAGCAGCATGGGGATAACCAAAACCAAAGAACGAGGGATTCGTAATGCTGTGTCCTAGGGCCTTGAAGTGCAAAGCCTACAGAGTAAGACTTGGGACGTTCTTTTCCTGCTCCCAGGATACAAGGTGCTCCAAAAGCCCCAGAGACTCCAGCACTTCCGTTCAGTTTTATCAGCATGAAAATAACCTGATCTGTAAATACACTGTCCTCTGTTTAAAAGTCACCTTTGGAAGTGATTTCTTAGTCCAGTGTGTTTTTATCTCAGATAATTAATTCACAGAATCATTAAAGTTGGAAAAGACCACTAAGACCATCCAGGCCAACCCCACCATGTCCACCAATCATGTCCCACAGTGCCACGGTTCTGGAATACCTCCAGACATGGTGACTCCACCACATCCCTGGGCAGCCTGTGCCAGTGCCTCACTGCTGTTTTGGAGAACAAATTTTTCCTAACATCCAGTGCAGCAAAACAAACCCACTCAGCCATCACTAGAAGCGTACTGTCTCCCTACTCCACATACTTGCAACACTGGCAACCTTTAGCACAAACCCCTATACTAAACCTCATAACCAGAGCTCTGAAACATAATGTTACATTTCTCAGGGAATTTTGCTTAAGTAAACTGTGACCTTAAAAAGTGCCTAAGCAATTTCACCTGCTTTCCCCAGTCTTAGCACACTGTAAGAACCAACTCACGCAGTGCTTCCCACACCGCCTTACCTGCGGCACGCCCAGCCAGTCATCCGCCTGCTGCATGGCCTCACGAGCGTTGTCAACAGGCTTGCTCGGGTCCCAGGTCTCCCAGTCAGGGCACAGGCCTGCAAGGAAGTTTCATCATTAGGCACTGCCTGTAGAGAAGCTTCCCTAGCTGATGAAACCAGGTACAAACTCCACAGCTACTTGTAATGATGTTGCCATAAAGACATTTGGACCCTGGCAAGAGCAACCCAAATGGGAGAAGCGCATGCTGCTCGCCGAAATGCTTCTCAGACAACAACCAGCATCTCCGGGGGCTCTTCCAACTCAGTCTTAGACAGCCCATTCCAAAAGCCTCCCACCCACCTTGCCTGTCAGCACAAAAGACATACAGCTTCTGGGTCAGCCACACAGA
Source organism: Lagopus muta (assembly GCF_023343835.1). Lineage (NCBI taxonomy): Eukaryota > Metazoa > Chordata > Aves > Galliformes > Phasianidae > Lagopus > Lagopus muta. The sequence continues at coordinate 8,826,148 of NC_064443.1, read as the reverse complement.
GCACAGCTTTCATTTAAACTGTGGAAGACGCTGCTCTAAATTCACCACAAATGCACCAAGGGATCCTTTACATTCTGGTGGTTCTCCTACAGCACACTTCAAGAAGGGATTTCAGCTGCCTGCAACAATACCCCAGATTGCATTAGCAAGGCTGTATTATGAGAAAGTGAGGAAACTGCCTTTTTCACACTTCATCACGTTGCTTGCCTTAAGCTGCACAGTTGTAACTTGCTAAACACTGAAGTTGCAGGCAGCGTGCGGCTTCTGACTGCGCTGCACTCCTGTGCAATCCTCTCTCAGGAGGACACACAAAGTCTCCTGCTGCACCCTGAAGCTGAGAGGTTGTTGGCACTCGCTGTGGGAAGAAGTCTGTCTTGCACTTGGGAGCCAGCACTTGTGCCTTTGTCCCTTGCATCCAACGCAAGATTTAGATGCAGCACCTCCAACAATGCAAACGCATATTCTGCTTTAGGCCAGTACTTGTCTTTGCCAGATCATTTACAACGTGCTGCTTTCCACAGCTGGCCTCTTTGGACTCCAGTTTTCCTGACAGCCTTGCTTCCGCCTTCAGTACAGCTCTGAAAACCTCCCCCTCTATGAACAGCAGAGCAGCCCCAAGAAGAGGGGGCAAGGAAACATTGATCAAAGGCTTACCTGGAGCACAGCTGTCAACGAGAGCCCCAAGTGCTTTGCCATCCTGCCAGTTCTGATTGAAGTTTGTGATGGGCAGGTAAGGGATTTTGTTCTGAATCCAGCCCAGCAGCCTTTGCTTGGGGGTCTGCTTCTTTGCATCATCGTCACCCTCATCCTCCCACACAGGCATGGAAATCGAGTAGTGGAGGATAAGGGTCCATATCAGACCAAGGATCAACTTCAAGTTTCCATCAACTATGGCTTTACTATCTGGAAGACAAAAGACAGACATCTGATTATTTCCTATTCTACAAGAGGCACATTTTTAAGTTCCTCACTTGTGCCCAGGTAATCCAGGTGAGAAGCACTTAGGTCACCCACAGGCACTTGCACAGGCAACAACCCTGGTTTGTTTGATCTCAACCAAAACAGGGCTATCCTGCAACCTTTCAGGATGCCCTTGCACCTGATCTTATCATTCAGAGCAGCAACTGCCACCAGAATAATTGCACAGGGATCTTAGTGAGCACTAGCTAGCAAACAGAAAGCGTTCAGTGCTTTGATGGCCTACAGTTCAAATTCAGGATGCTTATAGGTAAAGTCAGCAAGTGCGGAGCACACTTTGCTCGCTCCTATTCACCTCACATATCACAGCAGTACTTCAATAGCATATTATCAACATACAGAGGTCTTGACTTTCAAAAAAAAAAAGTGATTACACAGAACAGCTACCAAAAAAAGCAAGCAACAGTGCATCTCCTTTATCCCAGTGTTCACATGAAGCTGTTACTATTCACATGGTTTCACAATAGGACAGTATGTCCTGAGCAGATAATACTCTAACATCAGACCTTGAGTGGCATGCTATCTTTCTCAATAGCTAACATTTCATTTTGCTTGGCTTTTATTTACATTTTTTAAAGCATCAGTTTTGACTAATCTTACAGAACAATGCTAAGTGTCTGGGACTTGAATGCTCATAGCTGATCTCACATTCAGTCTGAGATGTACAACAGACAGCCAGAAAGTGAGTAAACCCTGCTGGATTTTTAATGAGCGGCTGTGAAGAAAAAGACAGCATCACACAAACACTGCTGAGCAGCTTTTGCACCACAGCAGAAGGCACAGCTACATTTCATATATTATAGAACAGCTTAGGTTAGAAGGGACTTTAAAAATCACTGAGCTCCAAATCTCTCGCCTCCCACCAGATCAGGCTGCCCAGGATCCCTTCTAACCTGGCCTTGAGCATCTCCAGAGATATGGCATTCACAACTTCTCTGAGCACAGGAGCATCCCAAAGCCTTGCTGGCTGGCTCAGCACAGTGCAAAGATGCACAAGCAGTTACTAAGGCTGAAGCATACCAAGTGCCCCAACACCCATCCCACAGCAGGACCAGTCCTCACAACACAGTGCAGGCTGCTGCAGCCTCACGCCAGAAACATGTCCAAGCTTTTGCTCCGGATTTATACTGACATCAGCATTTTTACTACAATGGATGCAGCAATGATTTAGTGTGCTACAAATAAATTTGTCTCAGAACGCCATCCAGCATTCCCAGGGATAAAAGCCAGCGGGACAGAGTCACCTCAAGCACACTGTTACACGCATGTTACTTAGGATAAAAAATAGCCTGTTCCATATTTATACCACATAAATATGTCTCAGGCAGATGTACTGTGGTCACTGCAGCAGCCAAGCAGCTTCCTCCAGCCCCACCACCTCTGAGGGCACAACACAAGAGCAGGGTTAAGAGCCCACGCTCAAAAGCTTCCCCTGCAGCACAGGAACCCCCAGCCCCAGCAGCAGGAAGAGGTCACAGCAGGAGCAGGACAGCTCTTCCTCCCTGAGGCTGATGCTGTCCCTGCAGCGGTACTTTTTTAGCAAAGTCGGTTTGCTCTTACAGTCCCCACACTTCCTGACATGCATAGGGATCTCATGATGTAATTTTTTCCAAGCCTGCTTGCAGGAGGGCTGTCTACTCTCCCTTAGGTTGGGGAGAAGGGAGGGAGAACTTCTAGGCAGGACAGACTTTATCAGCACCCTATGGAATACCCACAGGGATCCCTTCCAGCTTCCACCAGAGCTCAGCCCTGGCTCGCCTGGGCTCTGAAATCCCTCAGAATTCAAAAGAACCCTTTGAGGTTCACAAAGAAATCAGAGTCTAGCCCAAAGCAGCTTCATTTCCAACCAGCAGTGTAGAGCTCAGCTCTGCTGGAGTGCTTTGAGTTTTCCACAAAGCAGAAAAGGCTCTGCTTTGATGGAACTCTTTTAAATAGCGAACTGAGACCATACAGTGTCTTTCTTCTTGGAGGTCTCTTGATGTTAACATGCAGACACCAGACACAGACCAGCAGACCAGCTGGGCCTGTACTAACCCACTCAGTACAACCAAGCCTGCAACCACCTCCACCAAGCGCACACTGCCAGTGTAAAACATCCAAGATTGGAACATAGAAAAAAAATGTTTCCAGTTACACTTAAGCACCAACAATTATTACTGCAGGCACTGTCATGTACCACAGCTTGGCCAGTTTTCCAGTGGAATTCACCCATCCCGTGGTTTGCCTAAAGACACTTTTCCTGGCTGTACCAGACTGGAAAATGGATGATATGAACAGCAGATCTTGCAGCACTGCTTTCCTACCATGAACGCTACTTTAGTCATACTTATTTCTCATACAGTCTACACTTTGAAGCCTTACAGAGCCTTTCAAACCATGTTCTTCTGATTATTCCTCTGAAGCTTGTGGTAAGTCTACAGCATGGAGATGCACATTTACTGCAGTCACTGCTTCAGGGGCACAATGCAACCACACAGCCCCTGCAGCACACACTTCCACCATGAGCAAAGTCTGATGAACAAAAATGGGAAGATTTACACCACGTTCATGAGGTCATCGGTCAGTCTCTGCTCTCAGGTAGCAGAGATAAGACAACAATTAATGGTCTTAAGTTGCACCAGGGGAGGTTCAGGTTGGATATTATAAAAAAAAAATTATTCTCAGAAAGAGTGGCAGGGCTCTGGAATTGGAAGGAAAGTGGGAGAGTCTCTGTCTCTGAAAGTGTTCAAGAAACACAGAGGTGTGTGAGGGTCATGGTTTAGTGGACATGGTGGAGATGGATTGTGGCTGGACTTGATGATCTTGGGAGGTACTTCTCAGTCTTAATGATTCTATAAATGCACATAGTAGGGACAGGTCCACTGTTGGACTTGGTGATTTTGGAGGCCTTTCCCCATCTTAATGATGAAAGCTTAGTAGTTTAGGTTATACTCTCACATCAGGCTCTGGTTGCAACAAATGAGTCTAAGTGTGCATTGAGAGCATGGAGAGGTGCGTTCCCACAGCCTGAAGTAAGGAGCCCTGTCTGCACTTAATTCACATTAAGAATCCTCAGCAAACATCTGCAAGGGCCATTCTCATGCACAGCATCAAGAGCTTGCTCACTGGAGCTGGTGGGAGATGTCTGCTTTTGCACTTGTGAGGACTTGAGCCCAGCAGCAAACAGACAAGCAAATTCAAAAGTGTCATCAGAGTACCCAAAGGAGCAGCTTATAGCACGGTTTTTGTTTGTTTTTCCTGTGGCCTCCAAGCAGCATACAGCTTAGGCCCAAGCTGCAACTGGCACACTGAAGCCAGCCTGCAGCAGCCAGCAAACAGCCCAGCCCTGCACTCAGTGCGGCGGCAAGGCCGAGTGCTGTGGGATGGCTGCCAGCACAACTTGCTTGTTCAGTGCCGGTGTTGGTTCTGCAGAACAGCTCAAGCACTCACTCTTCTGTTAAAGAAAAGAAAAAAGCCTATATATAGACTACAACATTAAGTTTTATGTAGGAGTATCCTGCTTCTTAGTCAGCTATTAGGTTTTAAGTGGCTGCCTGGTAGGGTAAAGAGGAAAACAGACCGAACCAGAGCTAGTTTGCTTCCCCCATCACACCTCAGAGTCTAGATTGTAATTCTGACCCTTTTATTATCCTATTAACTAAGTGGCAACCAGCCCAAAAAATGGATTATGGAGATTCCATAGGACTGCAGTACACGCCAATTTCAGTCTTGAAACAGAACCAAGTTTTAACTGCTTGAGCTGATTTATAATTGTTGCTCTATACTAAATATTAATATGATATGTTACACTTGGACACGTTAACACTGCACTCTTTAGAGTGCAGAGGAAGACATTACATTGCCTAGGTTAGAGCCACTAACATAACTTGTTTGAGCCTCAAATGCAACCATTTCAAGACAAACGTGCCATTTGTAAACCTTAGGCAACAACACACTTCACAACCCAAGCTCCCATGTGGAAAACAGCCAAGGTTGCAAAGCTTGGTGCTCTGTGTTTGTACTTTCAGTTGTCCCAACAGAAAGAATCAAAGTTGAAACCTAACCTTGATCTGAAGCTTTCAAATTCACCTACTCCAGTGGAGACCTCTGAACTTCACCTGAAGCTGTGCACCACAGCAAGCAGGACACCAAGATTCCCCACTTTATCTTGGCTCTTTAACTAAAAGCTGTCTTCAGTCTTTTAAGTCATGATATCCATGACTAAGAACATTCTACATCTTTTGCCTTTAAATTAAGTGCCTTGGACAAATTACAATTGTATTCTAAGCTATAAAAATAATTATTGCTTCATTTCAGGAGTTAGCCCTTCAAGTGAAATTCTTGTGTTCTTATGCATCTTTCACAACAGCCTCCCTTGCCCATCTCAGGGTTTTTCCTAGCCCAGCACACATTTATTATTTCAGTCAGGTTTATACCAGAAGAAAGATGGTTTTCAGAGTTAAAAATAATAATAATTGTGTTAATAAATCAAAACAATAAATCATCCCACATGCAGCACAAGGGGCCCCTCACTCCTCTATTTAAAAATTTCCAAGTCACAACAACACGGAAAATTCCAAGCAGATTTCCAGGAAAAAGGGAAAAAGTCTTCTCCATGAGGGCTGTCGCACACTGGAGTGGAAGCCCAGAGAGTCTGTAACATCTCCATCATCAGTATGTCCAAACTCAAGAGGACACTGCCTTGAGCAATCTGAACGAGCTGAACCTAATAAGTACTTGTCTTGGAGAATATCACCTTCAACAGCCTCTCTGAAAAGAAACCATTCCACAAATCAAAAAAGTTCTAGTGTTACAAGTGAGCCTTGAAATAGCATATTTTGCTTATGTGCAAGTCTGCCTTAGGTTGAGATTAAGCACAAGTACTACACTAGCTGTGGCAAGGTTCCTTGAACTCTGCCCCACAGCAGGACTGCAAGTCATTTTCTGTTGGACAATTAGTGGAAACAAGATAAGCTGCCGCAGCAGACAGCTTCCTTACTAAACTGAGCTGTAATACAGACTGTGCTAAGTCTTGTGAAACAAACGAAGGACTGAAAAAGCATTTCTGAGTGCTGAATTTTTTTTAAAGCTGTTTCTTAGCTACAGCCGCTTGATCGGTGTGAGCAAAGCCATCCCATACATTCTGCCTCCAGCCTTCACATGTGAAAGCTCCCACAGCTTGGACTAATCTTCACATCCAGCTCTTCTAAGAAGCACTCACTCTCTCCAATCTTCATGTTGGTCTCATTTACTACTTAATGTGATGCCTATGTGGAAGAAGATGACAAACTTGAAATACATGGTCCTTAAAAAATGAAGGTGTGGTCCAGTAACAGCACTTTCTTCACAGAAGGAACTCATACAGTGCAAAGTTCATCTCAGTTACACATCACTTATTCTAAGTGCTGTTATCTTGCAGCTTATGAATTCTTTCTAATTATTTTCATCTAGCATTGAATAGTTACAGTAATTGTAGGGGAATCAAAACTAGAGCACTCATTAAGGCTTTGTATTCTGCAACTAAACCTCACATTGAACTGAGCTCTTCCAAAGCCCTTTCCCACATTGCTTGTGCATGCCAAACAGAAGTAGTATACATACGAGATGGAGCTAAGATGAGCAAGCTGTCTAAGGAAATTCTTCACCAAAGCATACAGTATGTGTTCACAGGCTCGCCGTGCCTGCTAAAGACATTAGCAACATCCTCTGTAGGGATAGGATGTCTTTAAATCAATTACATGGGTTCCTCTGTGCTTTCAGAACATACTCCAATTGTTTCTTTCAATGAGCCCTTAAGCTTAGGACTACCTTGCATCTTCTCAGAGCTCAGCACACAGCTTGCCATCTGGACGCATGCAGTCAGCTTACCCAGGGAAAGCACAAGTTGTGCTCCCTGCACGTAGTTGGCACCAGGATAGCTGAATTCCAGCCAGGTTCCTGGATTCGTAGCCATAACCTGGTAGCCTCTAATGGCAACACTCTCCAGACTGCATCTCAGCCATATTTGCAGCTTGTGCTGTGACCCACAGAAGTGTTTCTCTACACCCAGCTCACCTAAATATCAGCCAAGGCTCTGTATTGTGCTAAGTCACAGCACAGATGCTGCTAGAGGTCAACTTTGCCAATGAGCCCCATGGCATCATCTGCACCTTGAGGAAGTTTAGCTGAACACATCAGCTCCACCAAGCTTTGTAAGAAGTTCCATAACTGCTTTCTAACAAGAATTTTTCTGAGAGGGGTGGCATTACACTGGAAAACTATGAACAGTCTGATCTGGACACAAGCAGGAGGATGGGAAAGTAGTGGTGGGTCTTTTTTGCAAGAGGATGGAAACCATTTTCCTCTCTGCCCACCCGTGTGATCAGTTATTAAGAAATTTGAGCCGCTCAGAGGAATCTGACATTCTAGAAATCAGGAGATTAAACCCTATAATTCAGGGGGTTCAATAGTTTTTGTTTGTTTGTTTGTTTTAAACTTTAACTGAATTTGAAACCATCCAACATAGTCAAAGACCTTAGGCAGCTAACACATCCACGCCCCTGTACTGCATGCCTGCTGGGCCTCTGAGAAGGAACTCTCAGGAGGTGCAACAGGCAACTGTAAAAATAAAGTCAAATTCAGCCCCTTCAGTGAAAGCTTGGGGAAAAAAAAAAAAAGCCTTTAATGCAAAAAGAATCAAACCAACGGAGCTCTGAGGAGCAAAACACACACTGAAATAGTATTGCCCAACTTCTTAATGGGCACCTACTTAGCAATGCACATGCAGAAGAGTAAGGTGCAATAGGAAGGGAGCTTAAGCTGGCAGCCACTAGCCCAGTTTCTCCAAAAGCAAGTGGGAACCCAATGTGGCTGGAAGGAGAAGTCAGAAACTTCAGAGTTGGGAACTCCTAGGGCAGGAGCGGAGGAAAAAAGTTAGATCGCATTCCTTCCTACTCTCACTCTGATACAGGGCTCCTGTGGCCTTAAGAACCATACACTAAGCTGCAGACAAGGAAAACATGCTGATCTGACATGCGGCTGTTGCCTGTGGCTCTTCCTCAAACTCATGCACACCCTTTTGACTCTTGCAGCGAGTGCTCCCTGGGGACAACTCTGCCATGGGAGCTCCTGCAGGAGAGGGCATCAGAGACACCTGAGCTCAGTAGCATTGCCACAGGAGTGTCCCAGAGTGGGAAGGACAAGCAGGCACAAGGAGAGCCTGCATGCCTCAGGGAAGAGCAAGGATACAATGCAAAGGGTAAGGGCTACCATTCACACCAGCTGCTTAAGACTCAGCTGCCTCTGCCAAGCAAGTCCTGGTTTGCAGCTGCAGAACCACAGGTGCAGATACCCAGCCACCAGACAATGCACAAGAATGCCACGCTAATTATTTTCCTTTTCAGGAAAAAGTCAGTGCGAGTGTCCAGCCTCTGCGCTTCAGTGAGCTTCCACAAGCACTATTTTGTTTGCTGCCAGCCCCATGAGGCAGCACACCAGCCCCAGCCCTCTGCACCACCATGCTCCGTGCCCCAAGCCCCAGTGAGGCTGGCGAGCCCCCTGCCTGATGACACCGGCTCCTGCAAGCCCCCCGCAGCTCCCAGGATTGCCAATGGGAAGCGGGCCTGCTGCAGGCCATGACATCACCACCAAAACCGCCAGACAACCAGCCCCACACGCAAACAAAGCGCATTCCCCTCTGCTGAGCTCATCCGGTGTCAGCCAGGCCACCGCAGCTCCCACTCGCCTTCAACAGGGACATGGACGCACTGCTGTGTGCCCTCAACAGAAGAGCTCTGCTTTCGGGGTAAAGTAACGAGCAAAGTGCAGCTGCAAATGCAGCAGCCATTTATGCTGCCAAGGGCTTTTTCCACTGAGGATGTTCCTGCACGTGGTGAGGCTGCATATGGCGGGTCCCAGCCACAGGGCAGCTTCACGCAGTGACTGGCCACACCAAGCCCACTGGAGACCTGTGCCTGAACAGCCAGTGGAGTGCTATAGTGGGCAAGAAGGCTGGCGGCATCCTGGGGTGCATTAAGAGCAGCATGGCCAACAGCATGAGGAAGGTGATCCTCCTCTCTGCTCTACCCTTGCAAGGCCACATCAGGAACAGCGTGCAGTTCTGGGCTCCTCAGGTCAAGAAAGACAGGGAACTGCTGGGACAGTCCAGTGGAGGGCCACAGAAATGAGGGGACTGGGCCATCTCCCATATGATGAAAGGCTGAAGGATCTGGGACTCATATGAGACCCCCTACAATTCTGAGAAAGGCCCGGGAAAGGCGTGGGAAGCACAGGATCACATCCCCACACCAGCAGGGAAGCACTAGGAGGCCGGAAGGATGATGAGAGCAAGCCACAAAAGATAATTACTCATTTGGGAATTACATGTAGAGGAAAGTCCCTGAGCTTTGGGAACAAGCATGCTGGAAAGTAGACTTCTGCTAAATGCTGAAAGGAGGGGGGCAAGAAGAAAGGCATTCTCTTGCCTCTGCCACATCCTGCTGAGACAGCCATGAGAAATGCTTGTCTCTGCTTTTGAAACTAAGCAACCCTCTGGCACAGGATGGCGAAGAGGAATGACCCTCATCAGGTCAACAGTGCTGCTGCAGCACAGTGAGCCTTTGCATTCCCAGCACAGCAGGTCAGCAACACTGCTACCCAATTCGGAACAATGTGGTTCTATCCTAAGTGAGGCATAAAAACTTCAGTCAAATGCAAAAAAATACTTATCTAGGAGTCTGATAACTGGAGGATGTTGCTGCATGCAAACAAAAAAGTGCCTTCTCGCAACACATCCTGTGCCTACACAACTAGAAAACCAAGCCTTGATCAGCAAGAATGCACTGATAAAAGCAGCTGTGGAGTCAGATTTCTGCAAATGTAACACAACAAAAGCACTGAAGGGTGAGAGCACTGTAACCATCTCTGGATTAAGGTAGTCCTAAACCTCAACCATTCACTGCAGGTTGAAGCACGGCTACAAACTTTACCAGTTCTTGAAAATACCTTCCAGGGATCAACACAGAGGCACATGACAAGTCTTTAGCACTGTCTTATGTCTTAAATTACTGGGGTTAAAAAAGAAAAAAGCTCAACGTAAGGGGGAATCAGCCAGCAGCTCCACCATTAGGCATCAGTGCACTGGAGACAAAAATGGAATTGACCCCACCTGCATCATTTCGCCTTGCTTCTCCCACTCTACACCTTGGGTACCACACTGCCAGCACTTCTGGCACTATCCCCAAGAGCAGTAAGGCCAAGCAGTCACATATGCTGCGGAGACTTCGAGATGCTAGGGTGACCCCTGCTTTATTGAGGAGTAAATTCACTCACACTCAGTAGGTCAAGACGGCTGTACGAAACAGAGTGTAAAGCTCTCTAGAGATATATGAGCCCGTTTAGATAGAGCCATCTAATGCCTTCTGTGCAGCAGACGTCAGGCATGAAGGCTGCCTGGATGGAGTTCTTGAAGCCAAAACCAACACGTCGGAAACTATCAAAAACGATTACTGTCTGGGGAACTCCTTGGCCACAATACACATTGAGATTCAATTTTTCCATCTGAAACCAGAATCACTGTAAGGACACAGTGCTTGAAGGAAATCCTCATTCATGGTTGGTCCATGCAGAACTGCAATCTCTGCACCATGCTGCAGCACTAAACAGCTTAAGATTGGAGCACGCTTTACGGTCCTGAGTGGGTAACACATCAGAAGATATTCCACTAGTTATTTCAGCTTTTGGAAGGATTTGTGGTTTGTCCAAGTCTTTTTCACTGATATTGAGCACCTAACAGCATAGCTCTGAGATTATTTTTTTTTTTGGAAAGTATTTAAGCCCAAAAACCCTGTAACTGATACTCTATAGCTGTCTGCAGCTTTGTGATAAGCTTACTGCAGAACTTATCAGGAAGTCAGCTGTCTATGCCTTAACATTTCCTCAAAAAGCGATAGGAAAGATGAATTCATCTCTAACACAATCACATCCTCACTATAGAGAGTGCTCATCGTCCCACACAGGAGAGTATCGTGTTTATGACATTCTGGTGACAAGCTGCTCACTCAAGGCGCAGGCCCATATAATTCACCCAGCGGTGGCAGCTTATTGGACAACACCCCTGTGAGAGGAGCACTCAGAAACAGGAGGACTGTGGCAGCTCTAGACAGAGACACAGTCACACGGGTGGTCTCTAAGCACCTTAAGAAGGGCCAGATGGGATTAATGGCACAGCTTCAGCACACATTAACCACAGCTGCATGACACGTGCCTGTGCAGAGCGCATACCCTCTCACCCACGCTTCCCAGCACTCCGTCACTGTCTGTGCTCACTGCACAGCCAAGTTTTAGGACACACAGATGCACAAGCATCACCCTGAGCAGCCAGTCATCACAGTGCTGCTTCCCACCTTGTACCCAGGATCATCTTGCTGCCCCCTCTGCAGGCAGCACACCCGCAGCCTGCAGGCAGCAGGATCTCTGCCTTGACACAGCCAGCATCACCCAGCTTTACTGGGAGCTTCTCAGGCACGACGGGCTCTGACTGCTAACAGCACATCCTAGCCAGCATGCAGGGATACCACCTTTCCTCTCTGGAAGTTGGACTTGGAGCCTTTTGACGAAATACTTCACACAAACCCTTCCAAACTTCACAAGCTCTCTGCGTGGCCTCCAGGGACAGCACTCTGCCACATACTGAACAGGGTGCAGCCAGTTACCCAGCCACAGGATCTAGTTCTTCCACTTGCAGCCTCACATCGTTCACATTTGCAAGCCAACTGCATCTTGCATTCCTAACACAATATAGAAAAATGAAGCACTGGCTTTAGGGGCAATGTCACTAGAGCCAAAACAGTCACAGCCACACTGTTCTGCCTCCTGTACCACCTCCTCATTTCACACCTATCAGGAGCACTAAAGACAAGCTCAATCAGGAGTAAGATTTATGCCCAGAGACAGTCACTGCATGTCCCACAGCACATCTCCACCCCAGAGTACGTATCATTTGCATTTCTGCACATGCACACCATAGCTTTGCTATTCAAGCAGTCGTCAGTTCCCAGGAACCAATTCCATGTTATCCAAGAACAGATTAATGGCACACTAATTCAAACAGGCAAGTCCAGTCCAGCCTGCATGAGACCAGTCTGTGCTTTTGACATTCAGACATAGGTACCCATGACCATATCCCTACCAGGTTTAGTGCCATGTTAGGCCACCTTGCTTCTTACCAGTTCCTCAGTTTCACCATAAAAACATTTAGCAGCATGCCTCACTGTTACCTCCCTTTAGATGGAGCAAAAATCCCATGGGTATTTCTCCCATAGACTGTGACTGGGCTGCTCCTCTTCATTTTGATGCTTGAGCTTGAATACATCTGCTGCCCAGGTTTCTGCTTCAGGAGTCCTCTTTCTTTACAGATAGAACACAAAATATTCTGTAGCCTATGTTTAAGTAATAAAGTTGGTTAATTAAAATATTTAAGCTTCCCCTGCCTTAGGCAGCGTTTTCAACCAATAGCTGCAGCAGTTTATGTCAAGCAGTTCACTTTTCCCTCCTAATAAAAAAAAAATCACCTGTTAGTTGTACATAGCCTAGCTTCAGTTACTTAGTTCTATCAGAAACGGTATTACCTTCATTTTTAAATATTGAGTTCAGCACTGTGCTATGCTGTGATACTATAGCAACGTATAAGGCAGATGTACTGAGGCAGATTTTTCTGTTGCTGGTTCCAGGGGGTTCCCTGGCTCAGCCACAGGTGCTGGGCAGAGCTTTACTCGGAAATCCACACACCTCAGCTGCTCCCTGGGACAGAGCCAGCAGCATCTCACTCATGTTTGCTGCCCCTGGTGCTGTAGCCTCAGCTGCCAAGCTGGTGTTTTACCTGTTCAGCAGCACCAAAGAATAAGGCAAGCCTCAGTGCCACAGCTTATCACTGCTTTACACAAGCACCTTGCAGGGAAGGTCTGCCCCGCAGAAGCTTACCCCATGCTGTGCCCTGATCCTGGGTCATGCATTCTTGCAGACTCGGCAGCCAGGAGCTCAAGGTGGCACATCTCTGGTTCCAGAGCAAGAAAATAACTGTGGGATGGCACAAGGACCAAGTCTGGGGCTCTGGTGCCTGTCTGCATTGCAGAGCGAGCCACCCATGGGACCTCACTGGATGCTCCAAACCACCTCCTCACACAAAGCTCTTTCTAGGCTAATCCTCATTTCTGGAGGACTGTCATTTTTAAGTTCCCATCAACTCCTGCAGTGCATTGGGGAATCCAGAAGCCCCTCAACTGGGAGTGGCAATGTCACAGCTGCATCCAGGGGATGCTTAGCCATGGCAGCCAAACACCCTTCACCCTAACAGAGTAGGGCATCACCATCCTGCCTCCTGGCATTGCATCCCACAGGTACTGAGGGATAGGGAACTATTATTTTTATAAAATACAAGTGACATGCATTTTGTTAACATGCCACACAGTGGGAAAAGTCCAGGAATACAGCCTTTGTTTATATGGACACACACATCTCTTTGCGACAGACTCCTGGCACACCAAAGCTCACAGAAAGTGAGGATGCTGGTGGCAACAGGGTTAATTCTTTGGGACAAGGTCTCTGCAATAGCCTTCCTCAGGAGTCCCACATGCTCCTGTCTCTGTAAATGTCTGCAAGTCGTTAGCTTGTTCACTAATGCTCACTGAGCAGCCACTAATCATCTGGCTGTGACAGCACCAAGGTCAGGGCTGTGCCATCCAGCCTTTAAAGCGGCCATGAGCTGAGTGAAAAACTTAAAAGGTGCCTTTTTTTTTTTTTTTTAACCCCTACGTACCAGAGGAGAATCTAGGCCACTGGATGAAAGTCTCAGACCTTTCCTGCTTCTTTTTGGGTGGAAAAAACTCTTACCTGCAAGCTGTTAGCTGTGCTGCTTCTGTACAGCTTTGGGAAGCACTAGGGCACACAGCAGCCAAGACCACAGCAATCCTCAACAGCCTGGTTTTGTAGTCCACCACAGAGATCTCACTCAGCTTTCAGCAGCTGGATTGAACTGGAATCCTCACCCTTACTTAATGCTAGGTAAGGTCAGGAACACAACCTGTGCCAGCTGGGGTAGCAGCTGTACTGATGAGCAGTAGGACTTCTCTTCCACCACTCCTAACTGATACAGCCATTCAGTTGTCCAGCATGCACACTGTGTACTCAGCTAAGAGTGTCTAATTATTAATTTCTAACAGCACTAGACACCACAGGGCTACACAATGACACAAAGCTCACACCCACACAAGTGGCTAGGAGTTCCCATACCCAGCATAACGTTAGCTCTCACCAATTTCCTTTTCACACACAGGCTTTGTTTTCTGTCTGTAGGAAGGGAAAAGTTCTCTGCATTCTTGAGAGATGACACAGGCACACTTTCTCAGATGTACAGTTATCCTTGGACACTCCTGTTGGTGTTTTGGGATAGTGAATCAATATGAGCACAGCACAGACCAGTCACAGGCTCTCCAGTTATCCTTACCCAGGTTTTGACCAAGAGCAAGATGCAGCATAGATAGTTCCCATTAGCTAGCCTGATTCTCATAAGGAACAGAATGTCACTTCTCCATCCACTCATCAAGGATGTAAGTACTACAGCAAGATTCATCATGACCCATTTTAGCCATTCAGCAGAGACCTCCAAACTAATCCAGGCAGTTTGAGCTACTTCTGCATAGCAGAATCCCTGCAAGGCAGGTTTTAGAAGTTCTCAGATTACAGAAGCCAACAAGTCCATGGCCAGCAACCTTCATATAATTCTGGTGGTAGCCTGCACACCCACACTGAGATCAACCGCTCATGAGTTGGGAGCATTGACTGCACTACTACAGAAAGCCCCTGAGATCCAGACCAACAGCTTTCACGCATTTTTTTCTGGCATTCAGAAGCCACAGCATGCGGCACTGAGCTCAGGCTATGGCACTGGATGTTCACACTCCTGTAAGAGTCACCACACTTTCCCTAGCAGTCAACAGCCTAGTTTTTCTTTATAGCTGCATTTTCACCACAAGCCTAAAAGAAGTAATCTTCAGATACAACCAAACTTGCTTTTATTTGACTTTTAATTAGATCATTGATTTTGTTCAAGCAGTTACATAAGCTATCAGACATTTTGCATGCAGCCACAGTTATTCAACAGCCAGATTAGAGCCAAAACAATGCAATTAGCATCCCGGTCTTCCCACAGTCGGTATGTTAGGTCTGCTCAGACACCAACACTTCCCCCCACAGGGAAATGTGAAAACAAATGATGTCTGTGAGAGTGACAGAGAACCACTGTGACTAACAGGTACTGCAACAAGCAGCACCTTTGCAGAAGTACCCAGGTGTTGAAACAGGCCCACTCAAGTCACAGTTTACCTGCGTTGAACATCCAACAGCAGTCCAGAAGCTTGCTTTTCAGTATTTCTGGAACAACTCAGATCAATGCAAAGATCATTCAATTCAGTGTTTTAGAGCAGACTCAGCCTCAAGTGCCACAGATTACGTGGGAAATCTATAAACTCAGTTACAGAGCCTTACAAAGAAGGAAACCCTGCGAAGATCTGCAGACTGAGTGTTACTTCACTTCACAGCTTCTTGCACCGTCAAGATGACAGTTTGGCACCAACGCCGTTCAACAAGCCAATGTTCCCCATTTCACAGAAAGGGTCATAAGTCTGGTTAACACAAGATTTTTACCTTCTATCTGCAAGGCACGTTTGTCATCAGGCCCCTTCCCAGCCAGGGTGAAGCACCACAGCCATATGCAGGACAGGACAGGGCAGCTGCAGCTTGGATACTTTGCTCACGCTGCCTGAGCCCAGGGACCTGCCGCACACATACCTTGTGACAAAGGGAAGGCTGCACCAAAGATATGTTCCAAGGTGCACAGCAGGGTTTTGGCTCTCAGACGCACAAGGACTGGTCTCAGAAGTCCACCAGAGTTATGCTGCAGTGACTGCTAGAAGATTTTTGTTTGAAAAGGCAATGTAAAGCAATTAATTACACCAAATAAAAGAAGGATAGCAGGGCGTGTTAGCATCTAGCCACAGGGAACAGTATTTCCTCTTCTGTGTTTGAATAACCTTCAGATTCACATATCATGGATGTTTGCTCAGCGTGCAAGTCTGCTCCCACAGCTTCTTGCACTGTGCCCAGGAGGAGACATTTCAAAGCTTATTTACACAGCACTTCATGGGCTGCCACCTACAGCGTGCTTCAAGCCCACCAACCACACCAGCGCCTTTCCATACAGCCTCAGGAACGCACACACACTGCTTTTGTCACCTTGCAAGGGCAGCTGTAGACTAATCAAGAACAGCAAGCAGCCACGAGCAGCTGGGTTGGCCAACAGGGCCGCAGGCAAGAACAGGTCACAGCTGCCCCAGGCACAGGCCATGCAGCCGCCCTGCAGGCCTCAGTGCAGGAGGCGGGTGGAAACGGCCCGGCCATGAGCCAGCAGGAAGGGCGGCCTCACAGCTTTTGGTTACCGCTCTGCAGCCACAGAAACGCTTCCACCACACCCAGGATTGCTGCAGAAGGCGGCGTGTGCCTGCACTGACCCAGCTTGCCTGAGCTGAAGGCCTGAGTGGAAGAGATCTGGTTCCAGAAGCGCTTCAATAAAACCAGTGCTAAGCATCAGAGCTGCTGTGTTTCCTACTGTCTCATGTCAGGCACTGTGGGCTGCTCTCCTCCCAGCAGAGCATAAGGCTGGGGTCAAGAGGAGATCAGATCTGGGGGCCATCCATGTCCACTCTGCCCTCAGAGGTGCCAGCCCTTGGGAGCCATGCTGCACAACCATGGAGCACAACCCAGCTCACCAGTGCTCCGACAAAGAAATAAGTCATGGTTTGCCCAGTGCCATGCAGCAAGGCAGAAGGAGCAGGTGACTCATGATGCCACCACAGCTTGCAGCCATTTTCATGCTGTTATTCAGTTGTATTGTCAGGGGAGCTTGCACAGCCTCTCACTGCTGTTAGGAGAAACTGTTCGTCCCTTTGCAGGAGTGCTCCTTGCCTGGGCATTCAAAGCCACATCACAACCAACCTGCAGGCCGACTGCCACAGTCTGCTGTACTTCAGAGTTATTTTCTGTAGGCCAGTGATATATCGGAACAACTTATGCTTTAAAGTAAGAGTCTGACTTCAGCATGGACTAGCTCACCTAGTGGGGTGGCACTATCTGCTTCCTTAAGCTGTAGGGAACGCTACTCAACAAATTTAGAGGAAGCACACCATCAACAAGAACTGTACAGTTACGAAAGACCATTCTCCTCAGAGGGCTTGGTTTGCTAAAGAGCTATGGCTGCTTTGTTCCTATGGCAGCATTAGCAGGAAGCCCAAGCTACTCTACTCCACCACACCAGCAGGGACTGGATTCTGCTGCTCCAGCCCCTGCCCACCCCAGGCAGCTCCAGGGCAGAACATCTGCTGCTGCGTCAGTCAGCACAAGGCTTCCCCAGGAACTTAGGCAAGACCACATCTGGCTGCTGTTTGAAGTGGCCTCACTTGTTTTTTTCCTAACAAAGAAATAGCCATTGCAAGGGCCATGAGCACTACCACTGAAACACACATGCAGTGTCTTGCTTCTACTTTGCTAGCATCATACTACACATGTTAAACTTCCAACTTACAGCACAACAGTGTTTTGCATTAGGAACTGTAAGCCATTAAGCCCTCTACAGCAGATTCATTCCTTACTATGATGTACCAGATGTTATGTGGACACTCAAGGTTAGTTGTAGAGAGTGACAAAGCTGAAGAAAGCTCAAAGACAGTGTTATAGTCCAGAGAACCATCTGGTCATGATAAAACAAACTCACTGTAAGGCCTTCAGCTACAGGATCTTGGATTTAGCTCCTAACAATGCAGAAGGAAGTATCTTCCCTATTAAGTTACAGGATTCTCAGGAGGAACGTGAACAGGCAGGAGTGTGAACTACAGGCTTTTTTTTTTTTTTTCTCCCTTGTGGGTAGAGAATAATAAAATCTGAACCAAGCAAAAGCAAGACGTGGGGAAGAAATTCCTCTGGAGCTTCATTGCATTAATCCCCATGAACAGGCAGAATTTGCTCAGCCCACTGAAGCTATAACCTCAGTTGACTCAACTCTGAACCCACCATCAACATCCTGGGAGGAGCGAGAGCAGCTCACCCCAACACACCCCACCCAGGCAACCGTTACAGGGTTGGGTCCTTACCACTGCTACCACAACTGCAGCAGGCAAGAAAAAAAAATAGCATCTACTGCAGGCTTCACATGTACTTTTCTCATGAAAACTGCTACTCATTTCCCAAAACACCATAAGAGAGGACATGTATTTGTTCCTCTCTACTGTTAGCACAAATTCAGCCATGTGGATAGTACAATACTGTGAAGCTTGTAACAAGGACTACACAGATCTCCTCACAGGGATGAGCAGTGCCTTCCCTTAGCATTTTTTACAGGTTGTTTAGGATTCTTTCCCCAGCAGTTAACACCCAGCCACACAATGTTTCCTTCCTCTAGCACAGGTGCTTTTGGGAAGTCTTAAGCTTTTCTTGCCAAGTCCAAGCAGACAGCAGCGACAAATCCTCACCTACCTCTACCTGCCATGTGCCTCCATCACTGCCTTTGTGAGAGAACAGCCCATCTCACAGGCAGTTGCCCTGGAACAGAGCCACAGCACTACTGCAGGCACACACACATGCAAGAAAATTTCTCAGGAGCCTAAAGGTTTCTCTACAGAAAGCTTGGCTGCCTCTTCAAGAGCCAAAGACAGGTTTGATGCTTCGCAAGCAGCAACTGGTGGGCCAGGCTCTTCACACACACTGGCACCAAGCTCAAAAAGAGCCAAACCCATGTCTCTGAGCTCTGCATTCTCCCTTCATTACTGCAAGGAGTTACAGGCCAGATACCATGCTTGTGAGCTGTGTATCACAGCAGGCAGTGAAGGATGACAAGTCCACACACAAGTACACCTGATGCTGGTGGCAGAGAACATTATATTGAAGTAGAGATCCATTTACACCAGCATCACCTGCAACATACCATTTCTCTCTGATGCCCTTGTCAGCATCTGCTTCTGACCTAAACCCTACAGGCTCTTGTTCAGGTCCCACAGAGTCTATTTCCAAGGGGCAAAGAGAAAACAAAATTCCTCCAAAGCTTGAGGGATTCATTGTTTTACTCTGCACTATAAGGAGCAGGCAGAACAATACTGGGAATTCAGAAGCATGGCCACACACAAGGTTAACCACATTCTTAGATTACACTGTAGGCTAGGAAAATAGTTATCCTGCCCCACTTAGATTTAAACATCTCCATGTAAGCCAATACAGAGCATAGCATTAGAATATGGAACAGTCAAGACTTCAGTCCTTCTTGAGTGGAGGGTATAGTTTTCCAGTGCCTTAAACAAAAAAGATGTTTAGCACATTACCCTTACCGGTCCCAAATTCCTTTACAGAAGAGCCTGATCACTTTGTAAGCTTACTTTCAGATGTAGAAGAATACCAGAACAGTCCACCTAAGGTACCTTACACTAACTTGGAGTAAACAATTCATGTAAAGCCACTTATTCCTGCATGGGGCCGGGCGCTGGACTCAATGACTCTTATGGAACCCTTCCGACTGAGGATGTGCTATGATTTTATACACTTTAGACCAACAGTTCAAATTGCTGGAACACAGAGTCCGGAGGAGCCCAACCAGGTGGTTATTAGAAAGCAGGGCCTTTCCAGCAGCAAGGTCCACCATCAGTCTATCAAAAATAATTTTAGAGTGGAAGGATTAAGTGTCACATTTCCAAGAAACAGAAACCTGCTTCCAAGAAACACTGGATGTTTTCCAGAAAACAGCCTCCAGGGAAGTCACAGGTAAGTGGCAGACAAAATGCAAGCATGTTTTGACTACCTTCTTATGATGTGTTAATAGCAACCAGAGAGAGACAGAGAGAGACCCAAAGTGTATACAGGCTGAAAATACATTTTCCTTTTTTCAGCTGTCAAGCACCTAGCTCTGAGTATTACAGGATAATACATTCAACAAGTTTTAGAAGAAATCTAGGAATTCACAACTGGTTTTGTCATCCTGTAGTTCACCAACAACCAAAGGCAAACATTAAAGCCAAATGCTCAATTGCAGCCAACATTAGATCCCAGCGACACGGGAGCAGGCAGCAGCACTGTCACACAACCCCCGCAACCTCTCCCCCCTATTTTCTCGTGTTACTGCCCAGCATCCTGCAGCTGGAAGGCAAGTCAGATCAGCTCGCTTATCTGATGAAAGTGCAACCCAGCGAAGAGAAACCACATGTTTTTCGGTTTGATCAATCAGAGTGCTGCAGTCTAGGATTACCACCTCTACGTTGTACCAAAAACAAGCAGCTGCTCAGCACCCACCCTGCTGCTGCAGGAGACACCACGCTGCAGGCGAGCACTGGGTGCGAGCAGAGCAGGTGACAGAAACTGCCTGCCAGGCTCCAGACCTTGAAAACCTCTGCTCCTAAGCTAAAATCAGTTGACTCCTACCACCTGATAACAGGGTTTCTGGGAGCAAGCTTGGGGCCAAACTAAACCTTAACCTCCTCCCAGCAATTTTCTGTGTGGCTTCTACCAAGGCACAGTGTGGTTCCCATACAAAGTAATCTCCAGAGCTGATCAGCTCCTTAGGCCAAGAGCAAAGCCCTTGTGCGCTGCATTCCTGGCGTCCTACTCCACAATGCGCCTGCACACCACTCAGCACCCAGGAATCTGCAATTATCCTCAGCCTGGCAGAGAAAAAAAGCCAGACTTAGCGCTTGTTAACACTTCAGTGCTACCCTGCACCAAGCCGAAGACTCCTCATGTTCAGATCACCTGCCCTAACAAGTTTAAGGCCTTCCATCCCACTGTCACTGGATAGCACAGCACAGAGCATTGCTTTACAGCTTTTTTTTCTTTTCTTTTTTGAACTGCAGATCACACAGACAAGTCACAGATCTGCACTGTAGCGAGGGCACCTCGTGCCTTAAGGAGAAGCATCTCGGAACTGCCTGTGGAATTGGCTAAACAAGGGGTAGGAGAAGCTGAACCTAACTCCTGCTCCAAACTGAATTAAAAGCTGTGGTCAAACATAAGTTTGATTGGCTCCTCCAAATATAATCAGATCAATAAGACAAAGTTGGAATACCAAACTTCTTCAGTAGCAAGGTTTCAGAGGTGTGGGTTGTAGTACAGCAGCAGTAGCTAAGTCATACCGCATGGCTTCCAAAGCATTCCTGGAAGTTAAATAATAACTGGAACATGCACTGCATCCATTTAGCAGAGATTTGATGGCATTATTAATGCTAGAAATCCAGCAGCTGCAGCCGTCTGGATTCCCCAGCTGATTTGGCTCAGAGCTGGCCCTAAACACCCCAAGCCCCAAAGGCCAACCTGGTCATAAAAGTCCTCCACCTAAAAGCCCTTATTTGTACATAGCTCCAGACCCCGGCATGACCTCATGTTTGCTCAGCAGCACAAAAGAGACTGAAAACCAAAGATGAAGTCCCAAGTTCTGTAGAATGCACAGCCACAGGGAGACAAGCACTACAGGCAAGCAGCACTTTGCAGCTTGCAGAAGAGGCAGCGTGGGCTTCAGCTCATCGAGAAGAATGCCACAGGGTTTGTTTGGAATGTCATTTCTGGAAAGCCAGGATGTTTTTTCAGGAGCAGCACAGTTTATCCAGGGCCATATGTACAGTCAGAGCCTGCCCCACCACCTGGCTCCTGCTCCACCCACACAGAATGGATGGGCTGCAAACCCCTTCATGCAGAGCCACAGTCACCTCATTCTCCAAAGCTCCAGCTATGAGCTGCTTTTTAAGAAGCAATATAGCATAAATAATCTACAAAACAGCTAAATGCCTTCAGTGGTTACAGACACCTCACAGCTAAACCTTATCTTGCGGCAGTGCAGTGCTGCTACAGCAGTGCCTTGCGGAAGGAAGCCATGCAGAGCCAGACCCAACAGAGCAACCTTGATCTCTGGAGTCTGTCAGGAAGCCTTGCAGAGGAATAGGAAGGCAGCTGGAGCAGCTACACTTTCCTAGGGCAAACAATGCAGCAGGAGGGAAGAGCTCAGCCAAGGAGCTGGGCAGCTGCAGGTCAAGGGCACACGTGTAGCAAGTCACTAGCACCAGCCCTGCTCCCAGTGCATCAACTGCTGTCCCTCTGAGGGCTGCTGCAGGGCACCCAAATGGCCCCAGCGTGAGGAGCTGCCAAGCATCCACCTCCTGCACCAGGCATGGGCTTCCAGAAGGGTTCCCATCCCAGACAAGTCCACGTTTTCTTACCAATGTTACTAAAGCCTCTGAAGTGAAACAGCTTTCACCTTGGCCAAGAGTTTCAGGGACACGAGTAGAGCTGAACTCACCCAAACTCAGCTGTGTAACTCATTGAGGCCAGACTCATCAGCAGCCAGCAGTTAGAGTTATCTGGCAGAGAGAACTACAAGGCACTCACATTCCTTCCCACAGGCCTCTCAGGCATTCAGATTATGGCTGTACAGAGCATGCTGTGGCCACACCTGAGCCACCCCGATCAGCCACCGCACATTCCTGAGGGACACTGCATTCAGGCAGCCTCCATGCCCCCAAAAAAGACTGCAGTTCCGCAGGGATTCGCGCTTTGGCATGGCACAGACAGAGGGACCCAGCGCCACAAGCACCAACCACCCACCCCGGGAGCCAGCAGAGCTCCGGTAATGTCTGTTACCCACAACCTACGTAGCACGGGGATTAAGCACAGCCCCGCCGGAAAGCGGCACATGGACAATCTGCACCAGTCTGAGCACTGGCATCATCTGCTGGGCTCCAGCGAGCAACAGAAGCCACTCCGTTCCTCCAACTTCTACAGCAGCACAGTGCTGCGCTGGAACCTGACCGCAGATGGGCTGGGGGGCGTGGTGTCCCTGCGAGGCACCTGGGGGTCATTAGGGAAAGCCGCACAGAAGGAACACGCCGCGGCTCCTCGGGAGTGCAAGCTACAGAAAGCACGGACTCGTCTCATAAGTAACAGTACAGTTTGGAATACAGCAGGAGGGCGATGCTGCGGCCCTGGCAGCGGGACAGCACCGCACGGCTCTGCAGCAGCTCCGCACAGCGCCCGTGTGCACGGCTCGAGGGGCAAAGGTCCGGCGCAAGGAGAACAAATTAAAGGAAAAGCAACGAGCGGAGCGAGCTGGGAGGCACTCACCGATGGAGACCAGCTTGATGCTCTCCCGCTCCAGGAACTCGAGGGCGACGGAGACGTTCTCCAGCTGCATCTGGCGGAAGGTGGGCCGCTGGTGGTACTTGCGGTACATGCGCTTCTGGCTGAGCACCTCGAGCAGCGCGATCAGCCGCAGCCCGTCGCTGAGGTCGTGCTGCAGGTTGCCGATGCGCTTGTTGACGCAGCGCAGGTGCTCATTGCACCAACGGGTGAAGGTGTTCTGCTGGATTCGCTTCCAGGGCGCATCCTCCGCCAGGTCCTTCTCGGTGGCCGGCATCTCACCGTCGGGATCGGCCGCTCTGCGCCCGCTCTGGCCCCGCGCCTGCGTGCTCATGGCGCTGCCCCGCTCCGCCCCCGCCGCCGCCGCTCCGCCCCGGTCCCGCCTGGCTGCGCGCCGCCCGCCGCCTGCGGGCAGAAAGAGGGAGAGCGGGGAGAGCGCGGCGCTCAGCGGCCGCCTCGCGCCTTTCGGTGCCGCCGCCCCGCTGCTCTGCCCTGCCCCAAATGTGTCGCGCTGCGCTGCGCTGCGCTGCTCCGCTCTCTGCCGCCGCCCGCCCGGCACTGCACGGGCCCCGCGCCGCCGCCCGGCCTTTATCCGGCGGGAGCGGCACGCCCTCGGCTGCATCACCCCCCGCGCCCCGCCGGGCCGGGCGGAGGGGCTGTGCGCGGCTGGGATGGGCCGGGCCGGGCTGCGGCGTGGCGGGGCTTCGGGGGGGCCGTACCTGGTGTGCGCGGGGAGTCCGGAATAACCCCGGGGCGGTAACGCGGGGCCGGGATGCAGCCCCCCAGGCACTGCTGCGTGGCCGGGCGGTGCAGCCCCCACGATAGTGAGGCAGAGCCAGGGGTGCGGCCCCGTGTCACTGAACGGATGGCCGGGGGCGCAGTCCTTGTGGCGCTAATGGAGACCCGGGGGTGCGGGCCCTACGGTGCTAACGCGCAGCCAGAGGCGCAGCCCCCATAGCGGTAACGCATGGCCATGTGCGCAGCCCCCGTGGCGGTGATGCACAGCCGGGGTACGACCCGAAGGTACCGTGGCACCGCTGCGTTCCTGGGGGTGCAGCCCCTACGGCTCGGGGCACGCACACGGCACCCCGCGGCACGGCCACCAGTGCCCCGTGGTGTCCAGGCGTTTCCCGCAGCGCGGTGCCCCTCACACGGCGGACCCTTCGTGGGGATGCCGGCGGGATCAGCGCTCAGCGCTGCGGGGTTTCGGGGGGCCGGTCGCAGAGGTGCGGAGCCGTGCTGGCACAGGGCGGGCACGCCGAGGAGCAGCACGCCCCGCGCTGACTAACGCGCTCTTATCAACCGCTCAAACAAAATGTAAACTTCAAAAAGCAACCAAGTAAGGCTCGAATTCTCGGGGGTTTCTCTTTTTTTTTTTCTTTTTTTTTTTTTCCATTTTTGTGACTGATTTCCTGGCTTGCCCCTCCCTGCCGACATACAGACTGGGACTTGCCGCTGACTCATTGATGACAGCAAAAAGTCAACAGAACCATCCCATCTGCGTGCTTCGCGCTGACTCCGCAGGAGCTGCCGAGACGTCCCGTGACCCCGAGCCGCTCGGTGCTGCCATCAGGGAGGTGTCCCCGCGTGTCCCACGGCCCCGTGCCCACCCCTCACACTTACGGCTGCTCCTGGCACAGCTCTGCCGGCTCCGAGCGCGGTGTCTGCGTGTCCCCGCTCACACTCCGAGGGATGGGAGCCTGCCAGAGGAGCAAACCCATTAACATGCAATCAATAAATCTAATTAAATTAAATGACCGTAGCCACCCTCCACTAAAATTAGAAGACACGTTTCCAATTATTCCACCCGAGAGTTCTGTTCTAATGTCTTTGTTACCCTGCAGCACTGTGGTTTTGCTGTGCAGACTCTAAGCTCTACTCGATAGATCTGATCATGACACGTAGGGAAGGAATGAAGATGAAGGCTGGGTGAAGTGGGAGGCACACCTGAGCTCCCGTCTCTCCCAGCCAACGGGCTGCACCGCCTCCTGCTCTAGGAACGTCTCAGAACCAGAGATCCGATGTACTGCACCGAGGCACATCCCATGGCAGCACAGTGCTGGTCCAACCCAGCTGGTGCAGGCTGGGAGCGGTGGGTGAGCCTCCTGCAAGGGCTGTTCTCCACTTCGTTTCTTGATAGATGCTAATTGCATATTGACTTTGGCCTGGGCTGGGACTATTAGCAACCACCTCACATCCGGACTAGCAGATTGCTTGTAGCACTTTAATTTTAGCTCCTTTCCCCTCCAGCACCCAGCAATGCACTCTAATGACATTGTGCCCGGGCCTTGCTGCAAGCTGGGTCCTCTGCGGCCCATAGGAGAGGCCAGGTCAGGCTGTTCTGGGGTCACATCTGGCCTGGAAACCAGCTTTAGTTTGAAATTAAACATTTTCACGAAAGTGAACACATGTTTTGAGTTTTATCAGGAGCCAGAGAAGTGAAAACAAGCTACCCTGTGGATCTGTCCTTGCTGGAATACCATCCCAGCACTGTGTATTTTTACAAATGAACTAATACATGCCCTGCAGAATGTGTATTTGTACAGATAAATGTTTGTGTGATGGCACATATGTGCGCAGAAAGAGGGGAGGTGATTTCAAGACCAGGCACTGCAATGAATGCTTTTTTCTTGCCCTGCCTGACAAGGAACTTTCCATCCCGGCTCTTCCTTTGCTCATTAGATGCAGATATAAGGAAGGAAGAACACTGTCATGGCTTGTTCAGCTCTCCGTCAGCGGTTTCAGGAAAGCAGCAGTGCTTTAAAAATATTTTCCTCCCTCTTTAAGATAATTTACTGCAAGAATAGGCTTTAAAAGACCCTATTTGTTCAACAACAGAGGTCCTCCACTGCTCTGTATCTACTGCTCTGCCAGAGGGCTGCTCAGAATATTCTGCAAATGCAGCACTGACAAACAGAAGGAGTTGCAGTGGCACTTTTTGTGTCTTCACTTTTTGCAAAAAGAAACGGCAGACTGTCCCAAAAGAGAGCATGGCAGCAGGCAGTGGGATTCACAGGAACATCAGTAAAGCTTGAGAGGTGCATAAAATCTGGCCGGCCTTCACAGGCCTGCTGGTGCTCTCAGAAAATCAGTGACAGCCCTTTGTGGACATTGAACCTCAGCACTCACTGCTGATCTGCAGTTTCAGTGCCCTGCAGTGTGCCGTGGGACCCACCATGCTGCTGGAGCACGCTGGCAGCGGATGCAGCAGCTCTGACTGCTGGCTGTGTGTGCAGGACGGGACTTTCTGCACCTCCCTTGCAAAAGCAGAAGGGTGTGGGAGCGGCGGCATGGCTGTGCTGACACAGAGCATGGTGACTAACGGGGTCTGCTCCCCAGCAACCGAGCACATCCTGGCCTTGTGACAATGTGCTGCTGCCTCCTCTGAGATGGGACTCCCCATGAGATATCCTCCATCTCGGACACTGGGCATGTCCCCTGCTCTACGCCTTACTCAGCAACAGCTTACTTTGGTGGTAGGAGGACAAGGGTCAGAATTAACCCCTTCTGAGGCTGCACAACCCCAGAGCCCCAGTGTGGCCACAGCATCACCCAGCTGCCACAGGGGCTTTAGCCTCCCCAGGCACACTGTACCTTTCCTCCTCCCCATGCACTATTTGCTGAGTTTCAGAAGACAATAGAATTGTTATTTCTCTATTGATGAAGCAGTCATTAGGCCTCTCCTTTCGTTACCTCGAGCTCTACTAAGCAGAGCAAAGCCGAGGCACGTCGTTCAAGTCAAAGCATGAATTCGATGGGTTGCGTCATGGGCTGCATTTCCTTGTTCAGCAGCAAAGTTCTGCGTTATACAAATATTGGTAGGACATCTGATACGACTTGTTCTGAGGTTTTCCAGCTTTTTTTTTCCCTCCTCCCTTTGTTATCCAGGATTGTGAAGACAGCAATGTGGGAGCACGCAGCAACGGTTCAATCCAAATGGGGCACAGGGATGTCTATCAAAGAGAGATCTCTAGAAATATGCTGGGAAGTGCAAGACTTTACCCTGGAAATCTATCATTTGCCTACTTAGGCAATGGCTGCTTGCAGTAGCAGTTGTGTGTGGGGCACTTTTTCATCTCCCCGTGCCTGGAAGAACATGATTTTTCTTCTGTATGTAGAGGTCTCGCTGCATTATGTATGTATCCAGAAGCTGGAAATGGTGCCAGGAGCAGCCATCCATCTGGCAAACACAGGGCTGTGCCAGAACTCACAGTGCTGCATCCCAGGGAGCCTCGCAGCTGGGATTTAAGGCCGCTTCTGACACGGGCTGGAAGTGGCCCTAAAGCAAGTCTGCTCCTGCTTTTTCCTGTCCTGTGGCAGCTGAAATCAGGGAGGCAGCCGCACTGGGACCCGTCTGACATGTGCTGGACGAGGAGGGATGGGCATTCCTGAGGAGTGTGTCTCCTTTGGGAATTCACCTCATCTCTTACCCCAAACCTGCTCACTCCTGGTCCCCATGGCAGTGCTGCCAAGCCCATCCCTTTTCTGGGTGCATAAGGAGCAGAGGGGGAACTAACTTCTGAAGAAGAGCGTGTTTCATTTGCTTCTACTCTGTGAATGTGGTTTGAAGTGAGAAATGTGCTCCCTGAGCCATGGGTGGGCATCCCTCTCTTTGCAGAACCTCTGAGGTGCCCACTTCAGCCCCCCAGGCCCCTCCTGGACTCACAGCACAGCGCAGCCCCCTCAGCTCAGCAGCCCTCGACAAGTCAACAAACAATTTCAAATAGTAACTCGTTTTTAAAATAGCTCGGTCTGATTTCAGGGCTGTGAAGCCACAGCTGATACAAGAAGCACAATGGCCCAGTGTGCATCTAATCGTGGCTTCCTGCCCCTATCAAATTGCTGTAGGCGCTGTGGTTACCTCCAGCTTTACCTACTACTCCTATTTGCATTCAGATTAACCACAGCTCTCTTGCTAAGATGGCATGCATGTTTTTTGGAGTTTGAGCTCTCCTTGTGCTTTCACTCCATCAGTCGGAGTTCCTAAGAAGGGCGGTGTGAAATCAGAACACATCTCACCCCTGCCAGGCCCACAGCTTGCTTTAACCTGGATGGAGATGACTCATAGAATCATTAAGGCTGGAAAGACCACTAAGATCATCTGTTCCACAACCTCTGACCCATGCCTGTGACTGCTCTAGACCATGATGAACACTGCCTTTGGCCATTCTCAGCCAGGTGAAGCATAGGGAGGAATGCTTTCCAGGGGAATGTATCTCTAAGCAATCCAAAGCCCTTCTGTGTAGCATAAGTAATACTGCTGAGGTCCAGGCAGCTGAAAGCAGGGGGTCATTCAGTGATCCCTGTGCTGCTCTCCTGACGATGAATAATCAACCCAAAGAATACTTTAAATGGTTTTGCTTTCTGCAAAAGGCTGACGTCACTCTTTTTTTTTTTTTTTTAATATTTCTCACAAAACATATTCTGAGACAGAAACAAGAAGCCTGAAAGCCACTGGCTGCTGTGTGAGCTGCTTTATGAGCCCCTCAGAGGGCCGATAAGGCTCTGCTGGAGTGCGGGGACACAATGGCAGCACATTGTTCTGCTGCTCAGCCATGAGGTGCTGGCACCTGGGCTCCATCCAGCCCAGCAATTAGTGTGTTTGACTTCCTGCACAAATGGCTCTATGTATGGGAGGCCATGTATCTGGGGGCATTGCTCGGCTCAAAAGGGAACAAACCTTTAAATCATGATTGTGCAGTGGCCAGCCTCAAGCCAGCACCCCCTCCATGTGACTGCCAGTGTTAATCATCGAATCATTAAGGTTGGAAGAGACTGCTAAGATCACGTAATCCATCCATGTTAATGTTAATGTCAGTATCACAGCAAGGTCCTGTGGCTCAGCTCTGCCCCGCAGCACCCTGCGATAGGAGGACAGTTGCAGGGCAAAGCCCATGACTTTCAGGTCCCTGCTGTAAAATGGGGATAATGAGGCTGCCTGGCTTTTGCAAAGCAACTCCAAGGGCACCAGCTTAGAACAATGCAAGCTCCTGGGGGACGGCAGCATCAGGGCGGTGCTGCTGGTGGAGGTAGCAGCTGTGCCTCCTGCTCCGTGTGCCTGCAGAGCTGAAAGGGGAGATGATGGCAACAACGAGCCTGATCACATGCTGTTGGATTGAAAGGGACCCAAATATAAAAATAGATCCCTTTCAATCAAACTCCTGTGCATCTCAAAGGGCAATTCAGCCTTACTGGGGTAATGGGCACAGTCCTGCTCGGCAGACATCTGGCACAGTGCTCCCAGCAAGGAATGTTTGCTTAATAAACCGTGTGTTCTCTTGCTCCCTGCTGGCTAAAACCCCAGCAGAGCAGCTGGTGGAAGGGAAATCACCCTTGTGGTCC
Source organism: Lagopus muta (assembly GCF_023343835.1). Classification (NCBI taxonomy): domain Eukaryota; kingdom Metazoa; phylum Chordata; class Aves; order Galliformes; family Phasianidae; genus Lagopus; species Lagopus muta. Next base: position 8,796,661 of record NC_064443.1, on the reverse strand, counting down.
TTCTAACCCGGAGGTAGCAAGAACAAAGTGCAAAGGGGCCCGGGCATGGCTTGAGGCCCTTTTTGGAGAGTGGTCCCCACAGCCTCGTCTTGATGCCCCATTGCTGCAATGGAGAGGGAAAAGGGAAAGGCAGAGCAGGCAGCTCCGGGTGGGTGACTTTCAGTCTCACACTGCTTGCAGCAGCACGGAGGTGGCCCAGCCGTGCCTCCCAGTGAGCCCACGAGTAGCAGAGCCCGGGGCCCTACCAAACGGCACACGGGCGCCGTGTGGGCACCAGGTGCCTCCCATGCTTGACTTCTGGGTGAGCGCCAGCCCCTCTCACAATTCCCGGAGCACAAAGCACACTCAGCTGCCAGCCTAGCAGAACGAAGGGACACGGCCCCATGGCCCAGAGCAGCAGCTTGGCAGCGGAGCTGCGGGTGGGAAGCAAGGGGCGAGCGCCCTGCCGGTGCCCCAGGAGTCGCAAACCCCCAGCCAAATATTCTGCAATGCTGCCATCTACTGCCACTGTACCCTGGGCTGGGGACGCCTGCGGGCACCGCCGGGCCATCGCAGGGCTCACACCAAAGCTCCCTATGGCTGCTCCTTGCAGCACGGGACGAGCAAGGCCCGGCGGAACCCGCACGCAGCTCGGCTGGGTGGAAATCCCGCACAGCGCAGCAGGAACGCTCTCAGCCCGAGGCAGGAGGGGAGCTGGGCTGTTCTCCCCATGCCTTGAGAAAGGCAGCGGCTCGGCGGGAGGCAGGGAAGGGGATGTGCTGCCCCTGCTGCGCCTGGGAATATCTCCTAATGCCGCAGGAATGCGGTTATGTCATGGCGAGTCCCCCACACGCCCTGCCACTGCCTCGCGGCAATCCGCCAGCGCGCCGGGGCTGGGGAGCATCCTGATGGCGGGGCTCGGGGTGTAAATCCCAACAAACGGCCACCGCATGCCATAGGGCCACGGCTGGGAGTGATACCTGTGTCCCAGTGAGCCCTGCCCGCTATGCTCCCTGGCAGCAATATGTCCACGGGAGGCAAAGCAGAGCCAGGGCAGAGCAGCTCTCCCACGGAGCGGCTGTTTCAGGAGATTTGTAGCTCCTTTTCTAGCAGAGGAGCTTTATGATTACAGAAAGAACATGAGATTTTTATGAGCAATTTTACAAATTAGCTTCTCAAATTGTTTGCAGCAGCACAAGTAATGCTGCAGTCATTAAAGTTCATAGAAAGTACCGAATGCTGCTGTGCTGCTGAGGCCTCCCCTGTGCAGCAGGAACGGGGCCATCAGCCCCAACGCTGACCCCCAACACATTTACGGGGGGACAAGCAGGGAGCCGACCCAGCACAGACCCCACGACAACACGGCCTTAAAAACAAATAATTATTTCCATTCACCTCATTTAATTTGGGCTCTTAGAGAAATCCTGTTCATCCAATAGTCCAAAATATGTCACGTATTAGGAGCTAGAGAGTCCAACCCAATGAATGAGTCATCACCCAGTGGATGAAATCCCATCTCTTCATGGCTGCTCATAAATAAGACGAGCTCAACTTTATAGTAAGTCATAAGTAAACAATGAACTATATGAAAATCAGAGTCAGCTGTGCTGTAACTACATGGGCACCGTGCCCATGCTGAAATGAGAAGTGAATGCGATACCATCGCTGTCTGCTTTGGAGGCTGAACATGGGGCCACAGCCCAGCGGGGCCGTGATGCGCAGGGAAGGGTGAGCACCCAGACCTGGTGGGGTGAAAGAGCTGCCCGGCTTTGGACCCCTCCTGCTTCTCCCCTGGGGCTTCCAGCTTTCCTGGAGCGGCCCCTGAAGGCCTCCATGTCCCCATGGGTGATGTCCTGCTGCCACCAGACCCTGCCTCACTCCCCTTCGGCACAGCTGAGCAGGCCAGACCACCATCCCACGGCCACAGGGCCGGGACGGTAGCTGCTGTGGGGAGAGAAACCAAAAGAGCATTTTGCTGGGAGCACAAAGCTCCACCATGCCAAAATAACACAGGGACACACTGCCTCATAGCTGTCCCTGCAGAGCCGGGGCAGCGCAGGGCATCCTTCCTGCATCCACGTCCACAGATGTAGGGGGAGAAGCTGGTGCAAAAACCCTGCAGAGGTACAGGTCTGGCTGCAGGAGCATGACTGCAGCACGTGGGTGCAGCATTTCACACCCAGTTCTCCTCCCAAACCCCAGCCCCATTGCCAGCCCTGCAGGCAGAGCATTCTGTTCCAGCCCTGCTACCAGGAAGGGCCAAGCGCAGGCAGAACTCGGCTCCATCTCGTCTCCCCATGCCATTTCCCCATTGGAACGTGGTCGTACTTTTTAACGAAGTTGTTAATTGTTGGGTGATTCCCAGAAAGGAAATAATGTACAACTTGCATCAGTGCAGTGTTACTTCTCATCAAACGGCCTTCCCAACCCCGCAGAAGAAATGGAACTTCATGTTTTCCACATGAACTGTCTTTGTCACCCCAAGCACTTTGTGTTCGGTATAAATTCCAGTGCTCCTTGGAGGAGAAAGGCCTCGTGGTGCCACTTTCCTGGAAGTACACATCTCTGGGTCCCTCACTCAGCATGTTTAGAATTAAATCAGAAAACCTTAACTCACCCTCTAATGATCTGTTTGTTTCCAGATCCATATTCCCACCACGTGTTGCTGACAGCAGCTGGGCTCGGTGACAGCGATGCTTTTCCCAGCCACGTCCATGGGATGTGTGCTGTGTGACGGGGCAGGGCACAGCCGTGTGAGCTGTCACCAGCAACGCCGTGGGATGGCCCAGCATGGTTTATTTAGCACACACTCAGTGTTTATGCTAAGTGCTCTTTCTAAGCATAATCACTTCAGCCTCCAGCTTTTCATAATCAGAACAGCAAAAAGGTTGGGTCCAGTTCAGAAGAGTCTTCAAATTGAGCGTCGCTATGAACCAGAGCCAGATCCCAGCACGTGGAGCTGTAGGTATCCCCTTTTTTGTTGTTGTTAAAACGCTTTATTTAATATTAATAGGCCTTTCTGTTGTGTTTAAAATGTAGAGGAAAAGAGAAAAAAAAATCCCATTGTTCTCCCACGTGTTTGTTTTCACTACAAGTGCTAAGAGGAAAAGCCCTCTGCAAAAACAGGATGCAGGAGAGCCCTCTGCCCCTCAGCCCCCCGCACTCAGGGCACATTCCAGGGCTCATTGAGAGGCTATAGAAAGCCATAGGGAAATGGAAACCATCAGGGGGAGTTTTATTATCCTCCTGAATGGGAGCAATGTAAAGTCCCTGATAAGCAAACCCTCGGCAGGCTCCGCTCCCCTTGGACAAAGCGCCTACAAACACACAGCAGGACTTTCTCCTGGCTCATAGACAACAGGGGGCAGATGGGGATGTCTGCAGGGTGAACCCCACTGCTGTGGGATGGCCTTGAGCCCAGTGGCCGCATAGCAAAGCCCAGTGATCCCATCCCACACCCAGCACCCAGCACGCCCACCCGCATCCCTGCTCAGCTGCCCCAAGGCGCTGAGCTCTAGGACCACATGATGCCACCCAGACCAGAGGCTCCCCCAACCCCGTGCCCTGGGGTGCCCTCAGGTCCCTGTGTCCCTATGTCAAGCTGCAATGGCTTCTCCCAGCTCAGCCAGCATCCTCTCCCCTCCCCGTCCTGACCCCGCATCGCACACTGGGTTTTGGGGTCTTTGCCCTCAGGCAGGAGGACGTGGTGCCTCCGCCGCAGACGCGTTCCTGTGGCTGTGAGCAGGAAGATAATAAAAATCACTGTTCTCTTTCTCCCAGCACGCTGGCTTTTGGAGCTCATCGTTCCTGGAGCAACGCTGACTCGTTCCCCGTGATGCAGCAGAATAAATCGTGGGGAGCAGGGGTCTGCACAGCCATAAGCCAGAGCCTCACTTCTGGCCAGGAACACACTGTGGGCTTTGGGGTCTGGCAGCTGCAGGCCAACCAAGGGCAGCCAGAGCTCTTCTGACCAAACTGTGGTGACTGCAATCCCTTGCACCCTGCACAGAACCTACCTCTGAGCAGCCCTGCCTGGCTTCAGGCACCAAAGCGACAGAGCTGTCACTGTGAAAATGAAAACCGTGAGGCTCAGACTTTAGGGAAATATTTTTCTGGTTTCTTTTTAAGGAAAAACACACAGTGGTGAGAGGCTGGAGGACACTCTTCAGGGTGGGGGGGAACAATATGCTGGTTTAATTCCGCTGGGATGCAGAGCTACTTGCATTGCTTGGGCTGAGGGCAGTGCTTGTTTCTTCAGCACAAATAACCACCCTGATTCAGCCCCGAGCCTGCTACGCTGCTACTGGGACGGGCTCTGAGCACCTGATGGAGCTGTAGGTGTCCCTGCTCATCACAGGGCAGCTGGACCAGATGGTCTGTAAGGGTCCCTTCCAACTCAAACGGTTCTGTGATTCTATACAGTCGTTGCATTTTACAGTGCAAATGATACAGTGAATGTTTAAGCAAAAACCTCTGGCAAGACATCACTGCTGTACTACTGCAGAACAAATGGGGTCCAACCCACAGCCCCGCGTCTCCGAGCCAGCAGCGCTGCCTCCATTCAATGAACCACGGCCACGGCACAGCCCCGCACAGCGCAGCCCGACCGTGTGATTCCAGCCCCAAAAGTCACCTTCCGTTCTTACGGAGTTCTTCCATTGTTTAGAAACCGCGCCCGAACGTCCCGCGCCTTTCCCGTTCCCCGGTGCACCGCCGGCCGTCACACGAGGAAAAGATTCAAGTCCCCATCCAGCTCCCCTTCCTCCAGAGCACCAAGTAACCCCGCTCCTCCCCCCTCGCCGTCTCCGACGGATTCTCCCACCGCACCGCAACGCGACCCCCGAGCCCCAGGAGCGGCCCCGTCCCAGGAGCCCCGCTGCCCGCCCCGCACCTACCGAGCAGCTCCGCTTCCGCCGCTCCTCTCGCTCCCGCCGCCGCCCAGCACAGCCGATCCGCACGCCGGCAGCGGGGCGGGCTCAGCCCCTCCCGGGGCGCCCTTCGGGGGGCCGGGCTGCGCCTGGGGCTGCGGAGCGCGGAGGTTGTGCTTCGGGCAGCCTGCTGTTCTCCCACCGTTTCTGGGACTGGCAGACCTTCCCCTCCCCTTATGCCTGGGGAAGCAGAGGAAAACCTCTTACAGCGCTTTTCGTTGTTTTTGTTTTGTCTTTCAAGGCTGGAAATTGCTTCTGCAAGAGGAGGGACCCCACTCTGCGAGGGCAGCCCCAAAACACAGAATCACAGAATCGTTTGAACTCTTAAAGGCCATCTGGTCCGACCCCCCTGCAATGAACAGGGGCACCCACAGCTCCATCACGTGCTCAGGGCCGTCCAGCCTGACCTGGGCTGTCTGCGGGGATGGAGCACCCAGATCCTGCAGGGCCAAGGAAAACCCGCTGCTGGTTGGCTACAAGCAGGCAGCTCTGTTCGTGATGGTCAGAACCCAGAACACCGTTCTGGCCCTGGGGCGCCCATTGCCCAACATGGGCTGTGCAGCTTTGTACCCAGACGAGGCAGCTCCGCTCACACAGGGGCAGCTGCAGCCGATTTGGAGCCTGGGTGGACGCAGCACAGCTCCAAGGACTGTATCTCACTGACCCGCCTCTCACTTGGGCTCACAGACCCCGCTCTCAGATGTTGGCATTTTGCAGGAACAGCCAACTAAAGCACCCCATTTTTTGTTAAGAACACGCTTTTTTATTTTAAAAAAGATCTGTCATTTTTTCTCTCTTATTACAGCCCTAAGTTTTTCTTGTTTTGATATGGGAACAGGCATGTTTCTGACTTCCCACCCAACCAGCAGCTCGAAGAAACTCCTCACAGAAGGGGCAGAGATAGGACAGATTTCTGAGATGCCATTTTCTTTGATTCCCAAAGAATTTATTTCAAGAGTGAGAGAGCTGCAGAAAGTACGGCCAGCAAGTAGCAGGGCTGGGCCCCTAAGCCTCACAGACCCTTTCAAGTCGGTCTGAAAACCTTCTTGTTAATCACAATAATTGTGTGAGAACCCATCAGGAAATTCTGAAACACTCTTACTGAAAGCTTGGCACCACAAACTCACCATCGCAGCTAAAAAACAGATTATGTCCATCCGGAGTGGTGGGAAAGTTTGGTTTGGGGCAGTGGAGGCAGAAATAAATATTTGCCTGCTCTGTTTTGTTTGAAGTAAAAACACAACATACGTACGCGTGCAGTGCTTCCATTCCATGCTGCTCTTTGTATGCTGGGCTGAGGGCTCGCAGGCAGCCGGCTGCCAGCACTGCCCAAGGCGGAGCTGTGCCTCTGGTGGGGCCGCATCCACAGCTGGGGATGCTGCAGGGCTGCAGGATGGGCTCTGGTTTGTAACACTGCAAAGTGAGCGATGTGCTTCGTCCTGGAAATGTGATCTGTGCTGATAAATTGCCCTTTGAAAGTTGGAAAGTTGAGCTGTTTAGAAATAAAAAGGAATGAAAAAGAGAAATGCAATGGTAGCTCATCCCACCATGGCAATGCGGCGATGGCCACCACATCGACAAACAGCTGCTGGATGGCCATGGCAGGAAAGAGCTCGGAGCTCTTTGGGAGGTGCCTGTAACCACCACTGCTCTGTGCGGGTCGTGGGGCACATCACCCTGACCCCCCCACAGCGGCCCCATTGGCATCACATCAAAGCACAACAACTCTGTGTGGGTGTGTGGCACAAGGGTCCTCCCAAGGACCTGATGGCACTCACAGGTAAACAAGCACAGCTCATTTTGTCCTGATCCCAGAGCTCTTGGCCCTTCATCAGCTCCAGGCGTTGGGGCTCAGAGCTTCTCCCACTCAGCAGGAACATGGCCACATGCTCCAGACAGGAGCCAGACTGTATCCCACACCCAGCTGAAATCTTTTAGGTTCCATTCAGTTTCTGAAGGGGGTCTATAAGAGAGAAGGGGACAGGCTCTTTAAAAGGGTCTGTTGTGACAGGACAAGGGGAAATGGTTTCGTACTAAAAGACAGAGATTTAGATTGGATATAAAGAAGATGTTGTTTACGGTAGGTATAGTGAGGTGCTGGCACAGACTGCCCAGAGAGCTGGTGGTGTCCATCCCTGCAGACAGCAAGGTCAGGCAGGACGGGCTCTGAGCACCTGATGGAGCTGTGGTGTGCCTGTTCATTGCAGGGGGGTGGATCAGATGCTATTTGAGGGTCCCTTCCAACTCGAAGGATTCTGTGATTCTTACAGCAACAACACATTTACCATCGTTGAGTGCCACCACCAGAAGCAGAGCAGCAGTGGTGCTCACCCAGCTCATGAGCACCATTGTTTGGATGGAGGGAGCCGACGGCTTTGACACAACGCCCGGCTGCTGGGGAAGGAGCTGAATTTGGGCTCCATGTGGAGCGAGGGCTCCTTCCTCCCACCCCTCAGAAGAACCGGAGAAGCCCAAGGAGAGCCGAGGGCACAGAACCCCATGGGGAGCGGTGCTGGAAGGAGGCCCAAGAGCGGGGTTACAGCTGAACATCACGTGCAGTGCAATTAATCTAAATTAGCTCCTACTTTATGGCGTTACCAGCCCGCAGTCGCAGCATGGGGTGATCTCCTTGCAAGTTCCCAGGCTGGGGCCGGGCCGTGTGCTGGGCGAGCTCCAAGCACGACGTCAGCATGGGAAGTGGGGCCGTGACTCACCGGGTGCGTGTCGGCTGGGGGTGACGAGCCCACGGCCGGCCCTTTCCACGGCCCCGCTCCATCAATCTCCTGGTTAAGCAGCTGCCAGCGGGGGAATTTCTCACGGAGCAGAAGGGGCCGTGCAGCAACCCCTGTGCCGATGGCCCGGATGTGCTGCAGGGCCACAGGGATTTGGGGCTTTTCCTGCTGGCCGTGGTGTCAGACAGCTGATGGCCGGGGATGGATTTGGGGAATGGGACAACCGACGCGACCGGGAACAGGGTGTCCAGTTACCACGCAGCTACTTTACTCCATCCTTTGACTTTATTTTATATCCATATTTCTGCAATAGAATAGAATACAACTTATTTTACAGAATGTATACAAACTATATCACAGTGCTTTACAGAGCAAAGCATGAAGTACATGGTAAAAACCGGGAGGAAAATGATGAGGTGCTCTGTGTGGCCAAGCCCACTGTTTTCCCTGCAGAAAATATTTGTCTCCCTACTCAGCCCACTGGAGAACTCCAGCTGCCAACATCCTGCCCCAAGGCGGACACCAAACACCTTCCTCTCCTCACTGGGCAGCAGGGGCTGCCTGCACTCAGCTCCCATTATTCTCATCTCCATTTTTCACAAGCAGGAAAGAGCAGCCGTCTTTTGAGCATCATAATTACTCCCAAACTACCGCACACCGAAAGATAAAAAGAAGACAACTCATCCTTTCCTCCAAGGATGAGCTTTTTTTCCTTTTTTTTCTTTTTTTGTGTGTGTGTGTGTGTAACCATGGGTGGCCCCAGGTAAATCACCGGGTTTGGCAGTGCCACGTTTATGGAAGCAGTAAATCAATCACAGCTCTGCAGTAGCAGAGCTAGGGCGGGACGTGGACCTGCCTCCTCTGCTGGCCTCTTGTTTTGCAGCTGCTTTGTGAACACAGCCAGGAGAAGTGCTCAGAATCGTCACTCAAGATATTATGGGGTGCTGTAAGCGATGGATTGATGACTGCATGTTGCCCAGAGAGGTGGTGGGTGCCCAGTCCCTGCAGACAGCCAAGGTCATGCTGGTTAGGCTCTGAGCACCTGATGGAGCTGTGGGTGTCCCTGTTCATTGTAGGGCAGTGGGACCAGGACGGCCGCCAGGGCTCCTTTCCATCTCAAATGATTCAATGATTCCATGAGTGT